>NC_045683.1:27354139-27657169 GCF_003331165.1 Xiphophorus hellerii | reverse complement strand
AAATACCAAGAGTACCAAGAAGTAAGAGTTACACGAGTAGCTTAATTTTGGACAGGTTGCAGTTTTCTCACATTGCTTATTGACTTAATGGACAAATCTATGGAGCAACGACCCGGGTGAGACGGCACCAAAGCTTGGATCAATTGCTGCTGTTTGTTCTGCCAATAATTTGCTAATCTCTTAATTGAGGCATTGATGATATTGAACATACTCTTGTTGGTGACTTTATTAGCATCTCCTTACTAGTACCAGTAACATTCTGCCTTCAGAAATGTCCCAGTTCCTTTTGGTTTCAACAAAATGTTGGAAACATCCCTCAGAGATTTACAAGTGCATCAACACTATAGCGTCACGAAGTTGCTGACACCATCATCAATGACGTAAACCTCCTGTACACATCTGAATGGTGCTCAGTTGGGTCGGCATTAATGACTGTGGAGATTATTGGAGGACAACCAGTAAGAGAGGAATTGATTTTTTTTTTTTTTTGACAAATTGCATTACTCTCGTAGAAGTAGCCATCAGAAGATGGAGAAGGTCAACAGCTAAACTCAAGAAAACTGAAATAATTCTTAGATAAAAAAATATTCTTATTGCTATTACTGCATTGCCACCAAAAGCCTGAATCGTTAATATGAGAGGAACTTTTGGAAACATTTGTGTTTTCCAAATTCCATCTGCTCTCTGAATGTTGCAGTGAAAATTGAGAATCATGGAACCACACGATGGTTTTCCAATCAGTTATTGTCGAGGTTTTGTGAAAACGTGTTAATCGAAACCTCCGTTTTGCTGTTCTTAGAAGACAGTGGAATCAGTTTGGTCATAAGCTGCTGCAGTCCATCTGTTTCAAGGATCTATGTGTTGTCCATTCTGAAATGGTACTCCACACACCTTGATATTAAATCATTTGTAACACTGCAGCCATTTTATTACCTCAAATCAGTCTGCCAGTTTCTACGTATAAAGTTACATTATATTTCTCATTTGATCCTCCTATGACCTGTGTTTCAGTGTTCCTACAAGGTTGGTGGCATCAAGTGACTCATTTACTCTTTGATTAGGTTTAGTCTGAAAAATACTTGGAATCAGAATAATATTAAGCCTGGGATTGGACAAACTTCGTAAAGGTGAAGTGCATATGAAGCTGAAAAAGTTGGGCTTCATCTCTACCATATATTATGCATTCTAACTGTGAAACAGCACATCTATAATTTATAGCACTTTCTACATATCTGTAGGTTATAATTACTGTGGTATTTTCCTTGCAGAAATAAAAATAAATAAAAATATTTTTTTTTAAAATTAACAGCCTCAGACCAAAAAGCTGTAGGGGTTTCCTGAGACACGTACTTTGCAAAAATATGTTCCTTCTATATAAAGTTTGTTCTCCACCAACTTTTTTAACCAACTTACTACTAAAAGAAGTTAAACTCCTGGGCAGGAAAGTGGCTCGCTTCCCAGCTGGAGTGTTTGTACCTGCGGAGATGTGCAAGTTAACAACAGAGACATCACCGCAAACATCGTCACTGTGGCAGCGTTTACCGGCACCCCAGGCAGGAAGTGCTCATTTACAGGGAGGGAAGCAGGTTAATGAAACATTATTGATTTCCCCTCCTGCATCCCTGGAGATGAGCGAAAGCAACACCAAACACTCCCAAACTTCGTCTGCCTCCTCCGCTAACGGTCAGCCCGCTCGGTCGCAGCGCTGGGTCCGTGGGGACGGCTGAACAAGAGGAGGGTCTGTGTGAGCGCTTATGTCGTTAGTGGCGTTTGGCTGGAGAAGAAATGGAGGACGATGAATGCGATGGAGGGGACAGGGGGGAGCCGACAGCCCCGGCCCGACTCTGCTTCCTGCATGCGGATAAAGGCAACCTGTTGTTGCTGAAAATTACTGTCCTTTCACTGCAAACGCGCTCATTGTTACCAGGAATTTTTCACTCTCGTTTTTAGTGCAGATATCTCCTTACACTTGAAAATGAATAACCTTTCAGATACATAACCTTATCTGAAAAGTTATATAAGATGTACTTCCCAAATAACGTCAGCTTCTTTCCTTTCTTTTGTTTTAGAAACAGCCAGAAAGCAGTTTATTGGGCTTGTTGGTATGCGGATGGCACGTCTGGCAGAAATGACAGAGATAAATGACAGGGACCGACGCCGAGTCATGCTCCACCGCCCCTCCGTGTGTGGTCTGTCTGCAGCCAGAGGTCCTGCTGTGGGGCCATTCTGGGAATCGGCGAAGGGAGAAATCATCACCCATCACAAATCAGATCAAATCAGCCTCGGTCTAAAAAAAAAAAAACTTCACAATGTTACGTTTTCTTCCCCTGCATTGTAGGCTCAGAGAAATGAAACGGACAGCTGGAGACGGGTGATAAATTTAGACATCTGTTAACCAGACGCTCCCAGTTTGAGCACCTTGACCCCGCAGACTGAATCAATGCAACTACGTTTATGAAACCTGTAATTTGGACCAGCAGGTTCTCAGGATGGGAATGAGCGTAAAACAGCATCACCTACAGTAAAAACATGTGCCAAGTGCACTGGGTTGTTTCAGATGTCTTAATTTATTACAACAGTTTAATTCGTGTGGTTGAAAGTTTGAACTCTGAACACATTCCATTTTGAAATTTAATGTTTTCATCTGCTGACTGAACCTGGACGTAGATGAGCTGAAAGTGTTTTCTGTGGTACAGTGCAGCTACTGATCGTAAAGGATTGACTTTTTCTCACGATGTTGGGCTTGAGGGTCAAACACTTCCAGCAGAGGGTCTGGAGACAGATTTTGTTGGGGAAGTTGATGCATAAAGTTTCTCTGATGCTTTCAGGGGGCATTCACACCAGCCCTGTTCAGTCCACTTTAATCAAACTCTAGTTTGTTTGCCTAGATAGACCAGTTTGTTTGGGGAGGTGTGAATGTACAACCCTAACTCTGATGCAGAACCAAAAATACGATATATGGTCCACCTAAACCCTAGGTTTAGGTTTGGCTGAAGTGAACTCTGGTGGGGTTCGAATGCGTATGTGAATGCAAAGCAGACCGGAGACCGCTCCAAAGGGAGAAAGCGGACTATGGTGCAGGGTATTCTGGGTAAATACAACCAAAGCAAACATGTCTCTGAGGCCAACAGGAGAAATGTCTTGTAGTTTTTTTTTTGTTGCCAAAGACAGAGAAATCCTACAGCCACAAAAATCTGATACTCCATTCTTGTTTACATTTTGTGAAGAAGAAAGTTGCGCTTATGTCTTCAGAGGTTTTAGTATCATTTTCTTCAGTGGTTCTTGGTGCAGGTTTTTCAAAGGGTTGGGTTTTTGTTGACAGTGCAGTGTGAAACCAAACCACACAAGCTGAAAACGTAACAAATGTTGCAATTGTGTTCCCCCATCCTACAGTCTACCGGATTATCAGGTCTTAGAAAATTCCCCCCCTTAGAAAGCACTAAGAACTGGTTCCTTAGTTCTTGTTGGCGTTATGTGCACACCACTTATAAGTTGCTTATAACCTCATTTCTTGCTGCCTTACAAAATGCCATGTGTCAGTGTATTCTGTGCTGCAACAGCTAAAAAACAAAGGTTTCCTCCTCACTCTTCTTCTTCTTCTTCCTACATCTCATTTCCCAAACCCTCCTCTGTTCTTACACAGCCTTAATGATGGCATCATTCAGGCACCCAATGCTGCAGTGCTATATAATGGATCAGTTTTAAAGAAGCATACAGAATAAACACAGCACCAAAACAAGACTCATCGAGTAAGATTTAATAACCTTTGGTTAGTGATCACACCACGGCTGCAGAGCCTGAGAATCTGCGCTCAATAATTACTCGTACAGCTCGCCAAATCTAATATGAGAGAGCTTCCCAGTGCTGCGAACGCTGCGGTCCAACCGCGGTTGTTACTTTTGTTATTGCAGTTCATTGCATTCTGCCTCTGGGAGCAGATGGAATAAAATAGCATCGAAATAATTGATCATAGTGCTGCTAAAGCTAGAAAGCTCTGTACATCGGCTAAAGAAAACCTGCTCCCGTGTGCAAATTATGTCAAATTAATACTGCTGGATTTTTCTTTAGAGTTCTTTGGAAACCAATTTAGGTGTTCCTAAACACAAAACTCCACTTTTCTGCAGACGACTCTTGGCTGTTTGAACATGTCGACTGCTTTCAGGTCGTCCGTCCATTTTCTACGCCTTGGAAATTCCTTAAGACCAGTAAAACTTACGTGAATGTTTTTGGAGTGTTGAGAGGAACTCAGAGTCCCTGGAGAGAAATTAATATGCATGGAAAGAAGTTTCACAGTCCACACCGAAATGCCGCGGGGCTGGATTCAAACCTCGAGGCTCTCGCTGCCAAGCAACAGCGCCGCCATGCAGCCGCTTCTGTGGAAAATGGTAAGTCTGTTTGGATGGGGCTTCAAAGTCGGATAAAATGCGACTTCCGACTGCAGCCGTGTTGAACACTGTTAGATACAAGTCTGATTTAGTGTAACAATATGGGAGTGGCACAAAATAAATTTGTCGGGGTGTGAAAATGTCGTAATTGGGCCGTTGAGACTGCCATGAAAAGGTCAGATATGGCCAAAAAAAATAAAACATTTAATTCGGATTTGCCTCCTGCATGAGCAGAGCAATTTGGATGTCTGTATAAACATCAGACATTTAGGCTAAGTAGCAATATTCTAATCAGGATTTTGAATTTAACACAGAGCTTGTAATCCTCAATTTAAAAATGTCTTCGTTTTTCCAAAAATGTTGCCAAAATGTTTGATTTTTCTGATTTCTGCTACCAATTTTTCTAATAAATAACAATAAATATTATTCCCCTATGAACGGTGAACTTTACTCTGAGAACGGCTGACAATAAGGGGTTTGTGTTGGAATAGACATCATCCCACAAGACCTTTCTGTGTTCTAGACTCAATCAGATGCATGTCAGGAGGAGGTCAATATAAAATGAGCACTTCATTATAGACGATACGTGGGGGGGGACGCCTCCTGTCAGAGGTTTGAGCTTTTTTTGTAGCCGCTCCTCTAATCTGCCATCACCTCCTTCAACCAGCTTGTGCTGAGCTCCATGCCAAGGCTGGCGTCCTTGAATGCGTGACTCTAACAGGATGGAGGGGAGGAAAGAAGCAGAAACGAGCGGAGGAGGCGGGAGAGGAAGAGGAGAAGGGATGGGCAGAGAAATTATTCAAATCGCTGTTAGATTTGTAGCCCCGAAAAGGGTCCTCATTAGCATAACTTCAAAACCTTGGCGCTCCAGTCTTAATAATACACACGCTTTGAGTCTTCCTGTGAACCACCTCCCCGCTCTGTAATATTTCTGTTTTTCTGCCACGCGGTGCGGAGTTGCGTGGGAGAGAGAGCCAAGGACAGAGAGAGAGAGAGACAATCACCAACTTCCTCCCGTCTGTCTCCTGGGCTGAGGCGGCGGGACGTCCCAATCTCTGGTTTGTTTTGAACATAGCCTTGCTTCCTTATCGCAGAGGAAGAGGAGGCATCCCAATTAACATTCCGGCGCGGCGGCTTTTGCAGAACTGGAGACTTGGCCGCTCGCATCCTCATACGCTCGCAGCATGGACATGGCTCATTTAGAAACCCGTTGCTGTGAATATATAGGTACATATTTGTAAAATGTATGTAGAAATGTAAGCATGAAGTGATTAGATGCTAATAATTTAACCCGGAGGCCTATTCTTATATTAAAAAAAAACAAACATAAAATAAAATAATAAAAAAACAAAAACATGAAAACAGGACAAAGAACATTAAGAATGACTCAAAAAGTACTTTTGGTAACACTTTGAAACCAGTAACAACATTGCATGAAATAGTCATGCAGCAGGATGTTCGCTGAGCTGGGCAGGACAACACATATAAGAATAACAGTGTGGTATGGAACTAAATTTTTGCTTTTCCTGAGGAGAAAAAAAAAAAGAACAAATCATCAAAAGGCAGCGCACAGAACCAGTTTCAGACCATCTCCTCCCAGTCTGGATGTAGATTTCCCCGTCAATTAAAAGCACTAATCACTTAATATTAGAAAATACTGATTGCAACCCACATTGTAGATTTAATATTTACTAAATTATGGATTTTGTGCTTTCTTGCATCAAAAAAACCCAATCTGACAGGTCAGGTAATATACAATTATAAATAAGGATCCAAGATTTTCTCACAATTGTCAAGTTTTTGTTTGCACGTTTTGAAACGAAGTAATGAGAAAACAAGAAGGAAAAATGATCTTTTACTTACTGCAGCTAACTACTGTAGTTCATTATACAATATGAACTAGCTAAAGGCTAGGCTGGGGGGAATAAAAGACCAAAGTGGATTCTAGCGTCTTAAAATAAAACTGGTGTAAAAATAGTTTTGGTGTTTGGTACAAATATCTTCAAAGCCTTTGTTACGTTTGCATTCGATCTACAATATTTCCTGAGATAATTATTTACATCTAAACGATTTTGGGAAATGGTGGTAAGAGGTGGTGTTCCACCAATACTCTTCCTGAGGGAAACATGTACTACGATGGGACCCTCTTAAGCATTTGTGATCAGAGTAATTCTCTGAAAGTATTGAAGTTAACAAATGGACTGTTTATGTGTTTTCCATATTAACAGTCAACTGGTCAGTGAGCAATTTCACAGTCCACGGTGAAAAAAACCCTTAAAGATTCATAAAATAAAATTAGCAAAAAACACCAACAATGCTTTTCACACTGGACCCGATTTAAGATGCCAGATGTCCGTTTTGATCTTAATCCTTCTCTGAGTAGCTGTTTGCTTCAACAAGTCTGGGTTTAGATTCAATCACACCAACAAGGAAGTCATCTACTTCATAACTTGTGACAGAATCCCATTTCTATCCCTTTAATTATCAATAGTAAGTGCTGAATATGCATCAACAGGCTTTAGTGGTATGTACATATACAACTTTTGCGTGAAAGCTGCTTCAGTTTGGCTCTGTGGTTTTTCCTCTATCCAGATGCAGATGGTGAACCACAGCAGCACGGGCTTCACTGACAGATCTCAGACTGAAGCCATCAGAAAACAGACTACCAGCCTCTATAGATTCCTGCTTCTATCACTTAACATTACCACCTTTGATGGAGCGCAGAGCCCTGGTGGAATGCGTGCGGAAATCTGTGAGTGTTTGCTCCTGAAATAGTCAAGGGGCAAGACGTTTCAACTGTAGTCACAACAGGTCAAACACTACTGAACTTAAGGAGGCTGCAGTCTCTTATCTGACTGACCAGTCTTGCTTTGTCAACTTGTATGGAGGAGACGGAGAGAGGCTCCTGAGGAACAACGGCACTAACTGGCAAAGGACAAGCATGACCAATGACAAGGTGGCAGGAATACAAGCAGTAATTACAATGATCGTCTCGAACACGACTGGTTTTCATTTACTAAACAGAGATATTAGTGAGCTCAAAGAGTCTGATCTCTTTCACTCAAAGGCACTTCACAAATAGAGTGCTAAAAAAAAAAAAAACAGCGACTGTTGTACCTGTCTGGGTTCAGGACATCTGACGGTACATTTCCACATTTGGTGTACATCAGTACAAACATTTTTCCAAGCAGACAAAAATAACAAAATGTTCAGTTTGTGTGACATGTTACAGCATTCTGACAATGATCTGAGTCTGTAGGTTTTTGCTCATTTTTTTTTGTTTGTTTTGGGTTTGTCTGTGTGTCCAGTTAAACCGACTCTGGAAACAATTGTAGACAATAAAAAAAAAAAAGAAAAAAGAAAGAAAGTCTTCAGCTTGATGGAAGTTTCTGCAACTGCTAACGTCAAAATAAAATAAAACAAAACACGGACAAGCACAAGACAGCTGAGAGGCAATCAGCCAATAGCCCCCCCTCCCTTCCTTCATGGAGCTGGAAAAGAACAAAGCAATCCCATTAACAGAGAGGCACTTCCAATTTCCCTGCTTTGGAATTTGAACAGACAAGGCTTTTGGTCAGTGTTCTCGTTCATCAACTTTGTCATTTTCGTTCTAACGGGCGAAATGAAAACTGCCATATTAAAGCTGAATTAAGGTCTCTGAAGGGCTGTGGCTGTGATGGAGAATTCATTTAAAGTGAAGGCTGCGTAGTCAAAAAGGTCAAAGTCTAGAATAATGAATCTAACGGAAGTTATGCGGACAAAATGCCTCGGAAAAGTGTTCAGACTCTTTGAACTCGTCTTCTTTCGCCATGTTACAGTTTAAACAAGTTTAAAGGCACTTCATGTGATAGACATGGACAAAGTGTGGCGCGCATTACTATTCGTCTCCCTGAACAGAATAATTTGTAGAACCGTCTGTCGGAGGTAACAGCTGCAGATCCTCCCTCTCTCCCGGGAAGAAAAGCATCCCTACATTATGACGCTGCCACCGCCATGTTTCCACAATAGGGGTGGTGTGTTCAGGGTGATGTGAAGGGTCTGATAAAAAATGTAAAAAAAAGGCCAGAAAGTTCAATCTCAGTCACATCAAACCAGAGCACCTTGTTTCTTGCATGACCTTTGGGCTTGTTTTTTTTGTTTTAACGGTCAGATTTGAGGAGTGTGCAACTACTACTCGTTGTGTCTCTCTCACACACAGCTCCTTCAGACTAGCCAGCAGAAATTAGCGAACACCTGATGGAGCTGCGCGTCTACTGGGCCAAAACTGAGAAATACTTCTCAGTCCGACTGTCCTAAGAATGGGATAATGAGACACAATGTTGACGTCCAACAATGTCGGAATATCGGAAAGAGCAGGAGTTTCTTAAAGAGACAGAAGCCCGATTTCAAGATGTTAAATTTGAATTCAAATTTCTTTTAAGTTATGTTTGGCGTGTACAGCATTTTTATAGCAACTGAACAAACTCTAGGTACTTGATTGTGCTATAATATGTGACTTTGTGACTGGAAAATACACAATACGGCCCCTTTAAGAGGTTCCTCACACCAGATTTTATGTCGGGGAATCAAAGTAAAGCAGTGTGAATAAGTACGCATTTTCCTATGAGCACTTCTTAAGAAAATGCTCAGCTTCTTCATTTTTCCCCTTAGAGTTTGTGTTGCTCTACCGCGTACATTTCCAGTTGATGTTTTTCTGCTCTCAAGGAATAACTTGAAACACATAAAATAAATATTTTTTCTACAATCAGCAGTGCTGGTGGAGGCGAAAACACCGTACTCAAGAAGTAAATTTAAACAAGAGTTCCACAGTGGACTGTCCGGAGTGAACTGGAGGAGCCAAAGGCAGCACCAGCCTGCAGCGTGTGCAGACAAAAAGGCAAAACTGTTCAACGTCTGTTTGCAGCGCACCGAGCAGCAACAAAACCTCCCCGCTCAGCGAGGGGCGAGGCGTGAAGGACGCCCGGCCGTACACACCGCGCAGGAGATCCGTGGATTAGTCACGCTCGCCGACTCTCTGCCGATGCCGCTTCTCCGCTGCAGCACCACGGCGCATCCAAACGCAGACCGACTCTAAACCCAACACAGCGAGGGCATGATTGAACTCCCAACGCTGAACCGCACACAGGGGGAGCTCTGTGCTAGCAGCTAATTATATTAGTGACAAACACAGCAACCAGCATGTGTGGAGCGCGTAAGAAATGGTCGACGGAAATTAATCTAAACAGAAATCGGAATTTCTGGTTAAATAAAATGAAACAGAAATTGTAATTTTCTGTTTAAATTAAAATTTAAACATGCACTGTGCCACTTTGCTGCACGTGGCCATTCTTGGCGCCAAGTACAGCAACACCGTTTAATGTTTTATTTGCACAATGGACGATTTTACCACACATAGCTGCTTTGTCGTTATATTTTGTGTTACTTTGGGGTCATTGTGCTGCCGCAGTATGAAAACTGTTGGTGTAAATATAAGCTTTACACCAATCTCAGTCATGTCTGGACTCTCCAAACATAAGCTTTTACTCCAACCGCACCTCCAGCTCCACACTTCAGGTAAAAACATGAAATCCTCTAAGGTAGGGGTGTCAAACTCCAGTCCTCGAGGGCCGCAGTCCTGCAGTTTTTAGATGTGCCACAGGTACAAAACACTGGAATGAAATGGCTTAATTACCTCCTCCTTGTGTAGATCAGTTCTCCAGAGCCTTAATGACCTAATTATTCTGTTCAGGTGGTGCAGCAGAGGCACATCTAAAAGTTGCAGGACAGCGGCCCTCGAGGACTGGAGTTTGAAACCCCTGCTCTAAGGAGTCTGAAAAGCCACATTTTCCCCTGTTAGGTGCTTCCCTAAGATGAAATGCTGGAAGTGGTACGTCACACGAAAGGTTGGACTCATTGACGAATTCGATGCGGATGTGAAGACTTTGTCATTGCAACATGTAATTTCCTAAAACGATCGCACGTTCGGCTGAAGGACTGGAGCCGAAAGCCCATTTCGTTCTCCGTCTTATCCAATTCACGTTGACAGAGTGAGTGGAGAGAAAAAAAAAAAGAAAAAAAAAAAAGCTCGCCCTCTCTTGGTTTACATTAACTTAATAAAGTTCAGTAATATGTGTTCAATGCATGCAATTATAAGCGGTACCTTCGGGCTTTTTCTGGCACTAAATAAGCAAAAGAAATGAATGATAAACAGTATTTGTTTACTTTCTGAAGAAAACCAATGGGCGTAATGAGCACTGGGCCCTCAGGCAGAGTGACTTGCATTTCATTTTGGGCTTCATGAGGTAGTCATTTTTGGAACACCATATTGTTAAACAATAAGAAAGAAATTAAAAAGGGTTTTATACATCTTACGTGACCAACTCTGGTTTCTCTAAAAACCGTTGGAATCATAGCAACGCGTCTGTGTATATGGCAAACTCCTGCCAAGAATCTCCCCCCTCCGTACATTCAGAGCTAATGAGAAAGTTGTCTCGACATTTTTTCCAAACGCAATCATTTACATTTAGATGAGTTACATGGTCAGAGCTGATCTGGTTTAGAAAGTAGAGGGACATTAAAAAAAAGGAAAGAAGTCCTTTTCCTCACATTTTAGTGTTTTAAGTCAAACTAATTTTGATACCAGGCAAAAAATAACGTGGGTAAACAGTGATTCAATTTGTTAAGGGAACAAAGCTTTATCTGAAAAAAATAAAATAAAATGGCTCCCTTAAGTAAAATAGTTGGTTGGGCTATTCTTACCCCCAATAATTGCGATCACAATGAACCTTTTATGTCACTTAAGAGGAATTTTAGCCCAACTCTTCTTTGTCAAAACAGTAAGTGCGTCTCTTGTTTTCTTAAAGGTCCATTGGATCAGTGTGTGATGTGCTGACTCTTCAAACTGCTTCTTGTTTTTAGATAGGGTCTGTTAGTGCTACAGATCTGCATGTGGCCAGTAAAATTAAATCTAAACTTAAGGTATAAAACATGATTTAACAAGCTAGGCTGCCATGTTTTCGCATAGTCCCGTTGGTTCGGACAGCTCTTTCCTGTAGATATAAATATGAAACAATCCTTTAAAATCCGTATTTTGGATTTACTCAGGTTATCTGTATGTAAAATTTTAATTGACCTTATGATCTGAAACATTTAATTGTGACCAAATGAAAAAGGTAAAAAGAGAATAGATCTCGAAGGGAACAACAGTCTGTAGAAATCAGATTGAATGGGACGGATTAGGCTTCATAGTGGACACCAGTGTGGGACCTTTTTATTTTTACACTTAATTTCATTATAAAAGCCTTTATTCACGTGGGTGAACAGCAGAGACCGCCTGCTGTGTTCCTGCAGCCATTACTGATCGGTTTTCACAGGGATAACTTCTGTGCTGCTACAGGGCAGGCGACGCCATCAAGGCGCCTCTGCATGTTTTCTAAACCAGCATGTGGAGGTTCTTCGGACTTCACAAACGTAATGAGCTCCAATTCACAGCAACGTGTTTGCATTACTTCCCCACTGAAAATGCTTGTTATTCTTCCTTTGCTCACCATTTAAGTCATTTCCTCCACGTACGTTACACATGTCCTCGCAATTTCTGCCTTTTTCACTTCACAATTCCACTTTCTAACGTCATCATCTTTGCCCAGCATTAAAAATTGCTTTAACTCTCTTAAGCATTTGAGTCGGGCACAGAAACATTGTTCGCCTCCTGAGCAAGGTGGCCTCTTCATTTCCCATTTTCAGTTACATGAAACCCGAGAACGTGCGAGTTGAAATCCCCCGGCTCAGACCTCGAGGTCAAATTAGTTCTCACACTGTATGCTCACACGGTGACCGTCCACCATAATTGGCCCCTTGCCAGTAGATTAATAGGCATTCTCTTACTATTAAAAGGGTCTTTCCTAAGAGAGGCTTCAGAGAATTAATTAAACCAATGACATTTTGGAGAGCTAAAGAGTTCAGAACAAGCCGACCTTGATATTACAGGGAAGGCTTGTGGACGGATAACCGTTCTCCCAGTACGTAGACGCACTTAACCCACACTGCACCGCATTGTGCAGATTGTTACTGTTCAAACTGTTACAATTTGAAGACGATGACCCTAAAACAGGAATTCTGAGCAGGCAAAAATGTGGTCTCCTATTAAGCGTTACACAGAAAGGTCAAGGTCAGAATATGTAAGGAAAAAAAAAACAGATCTTATTACGATCAAACATCAAAAGTGAGCTAACAATTTCTACAACCAGCCCAGCAGTTGTTCTGTCGACGTGGCCAAAGGATAAATCGACCCCGAACCGACAACAGGAAGTCTGGATCTTAATTCCTTCCATCCGCTGTCTATCATGAAACACGTTGGATGCATCGTCTGCCTTTTAGAAAACTCAAAGTTTAAAGTGAAGGTCTATTATTACCAGTTTAAAAAAAAAAAAACAACACACAAAACTCATGTTTACAGCTGTAATGCTAATTCAGCTAATTGCTAAAGAATGAGATGCTGGAGAGAAACTTTTAAAGCAGTAAAACTTTATTTCAAAGCAACTTCTTTCTCATACACACAGTGTGTCATCTCCCCCGCGTCTAGTAAATAATGGCCACTTGTGGAATCTTTGTGCAGTTAAGAGCTACACAATGCGTCACACTGCAGTCAGCGGTGCAACTTCGCCTGCTTGGATGCAGGTGTTGAACAGCTCTGTTACGATCCCCTCACAGTCTGCTGGAAAACAATGTTTGTGGGTAATTCTTATTTTTACTTTCCTTCGTCTACACCGTGTTCCAAATTATTATGCAAGTGATGTTTTCTCAGATTTTCTTAAATGGTCAATGCAAATGATGGTCAGTATAATTTTCAAGTCATGAACTATTACAGTATAAATCAAATTTGACTGAACAAAGCTCCCCATGAGAACAGTATTTTTTTCAAAAATAAAAAACTCAAAATGCACTGTTCCAAATTATTATGCACAGCAGATTTTCTAAACATTTTATGGATTATAAAGAACTGCAAACGGTCATTCTTTGAATGTGCAGCATTAAGTGGTCACATGTACTAAAATCAAAAGCTATTTCAATCAAAAACATCTTAACAGACCAAGTTACATGTTAACATAGGACCTTCTTTAATATCACAGCACAATTCTTGATCCATTGAACTTGTGAGTTTGTGGAAAGTTTCTGCTTGAATTTCTTTGCAGGATATCAGAAAACCTTCCCAGAGCTGCTGTTCTGATATGAACTGCATTCCACCCTCAGATCTTCTGCTTGAGGAAACTCCAAAGGTTCTCAATAGGTCAGAGGTCAGAGGAGGATGGTGACCACACCATGAGTTTTTCCTCTTTTATGCCCATAGCAGCCAATGAAACAGTGGTATTCCTTGCAGCATGAGATGGTGCATTGTCATGCAGGAAGATGATTTTGCTACTGAAGGTTCGACTCTTCTTTTTGAACCATGAAAGAAAGTGATCAGTCAGAAAGTCCATCTACTTTGCTGAGGTCATTTTCACACCTCCAGGGTCTCTGAAGGGGCCGACCAATGATTCTTTCTCCATGATTTCAGCCCAAAGCATGACTCCACCACCTCCTTGCTGACGTCACAGCCGTGTTGGGACGTGGTGGCCGTCCACCACCAATTACTGAATCCATCTGGACCATCCAGGGTTGCACAGCAGTCATCAGTGAACAAGTCTGTTTGAAAATGACTCTTCATATACGGCTGGGCCCACTGCGACCGTTTCTGCTTGTGATCTCTGGTTAGGGGCCCAGTAGTAGGTTCATGCACCGCAAGCCTCTGGAGGATCCTCCACCTTGAGGTTCCAGAGGCTCCAGCAGCTTCAAATAATTGTTTGCTGCTTTGTAAGGGCATTTTAACAGCTGCTGTCTTAATCCGGTGAATTTGTCTAACAGAAACCTTCCTCATTTTGCCTTTATCTGTACAAACCCATCTTTGTTCTGAATCAGCCACAAATCTCTTCACAGTACGACAACGCTTCAGTTTTTGTTAAATATCTAATGTTTTCATACCGTGTCGTACGGTACTACACTATCTGATGATTTTCGTCAGCAGAAATTCTTTCTCTTTCCCATATTGCTTGAAACCTGTGGCCTGCTTAATAATGTGGAACATCCTTCTTAAGTAGATTTCCTTTAATTGAGCTCAGCAGACAAACTAATCAACCAGCTCTCTGAAATTAATTATAGTGATTCAAAGAGCCCTGACACACAATACCATCTATAAATTTAATAGCACAACAAAAAATTTTATTTTTATGACACTTAAGTCCAATTTGCATAATAATTTGGAACACGGTGTAAAACCTAGAGGCCATGATTCAAAAATTAAGGAGGACTGCTGGGGACATTGTGATTAAGGAAAAGAATAGACAAAGGATACAATGGGATCATGCCTATATTCAACAATAAATTCATAAATGCAAATGTTTCTAATATTGTGCTGATAAATAAGGTGTTTTGCAGCATAGATTGCAGTTTAGACAGGTTTTGGTAGGTCAAATCAGGGCCAAACTCGCCAGAAACACTTGGCCATCAGTTGGCAACTTGCTCCAATCTAAAGCAATCACAAAAAGAAGGATTTTGTAGCTTTTGTAGCTTAGACAAAACGTCAAAACAAACAAAAATGTGTTGCGGCAGTGGTGCAGATGAGAAGTGCAGTCTGTCGAGAAAAGCGAGGGATGAACCAATCATTAATTCAGTACCAATGACCAACCAGTACTCAAGGAGGTGGTTAAAAGCAGCTTCATATCCAATGCTAGTGCTGCTTCACGTCAACCCGTTTGTGCCCATTTTTATTTTTGCAAATCTTTAAATCTTGTCAGGTTTTAAAGTGTGTGTCTGATCTGAGGCCAGGAGGTAAATCCTGACTGAGGTGACGGGATGCAGCGCCGCTGATCCACCGCTCCTCCGAGAAAATCCAACACAGTTCTGCTCAACAGAAAGCACCAAACTAAAACGGACACGGTTTGGAGTTCAGTCGTGTCTTCTCTTGGTGCCAAAACTTGGGAATGATTTGTCTTAACTGTCAGGAATAAGATTAACCCCGGCAGAAAGGGAATAACAAACCTTTGTTAGTCGGAGTTCAGTAAATCAGTGGCTAAAGAGAAACATTGTGTCAAGGGATAGAAAAAGATGTCCATTCGTTTTACTTTCTCCCCCTACTTTTTATTTGACGACTATAAATAGGTATGTGTATGACTCCCTGGCAACCAGCATGAGAGTCTGAACTGTTTGTCTTTATCCCACTTCCCTAAAACAAGAACATCAGTAATTTGGAAAACAGTGAAAGGAAGGGGGAATCCAAAGAACCGCTTTAGAAACACAGCGCTCACGTACAGTTACCAAAGACAAGACATGTGGACAGGATGCGAAAGAGAAGTCCGTCTAATGCACAGCAATCTATTGTTTTAGTCTCACTTATTGTCAGAAGACAGATTACAGTATCACCTGCTGTCCCCATGACAGACTCGTTCCTACGCCCTTGAACAAAACTGTCAATCTTAGTCATTTTTTTCTTGATGAAATTACTGAATGACAAACAACAAATGAAACAAAATCCCAACATTTCCTATCTGAAGCTGAAAGTCTCCCACCCGACCCAGAGTCACAGCCATCAGAACCCAGTTTCATACAGTCAGAACCCAAGCAGGTCATCAGTCATTCAGTCCATTTTTTCAGTTTTATTTTACCTGCCTAAACGAATGACTTGAGAGGTTTAGCAAAAGGACGATCTTACCTTTGGTTGATGAGAACGACCCATGCAAATCTCAGAGCCGGTTGACATCTGTCCAAAGCAGGGTCACGACCTTCTTGAGATGCTGGTCCTGCAAAAACAAAAACATCTTTAAAAACATAGATTTTTTTTCCCTTTTTCTTTTTAAATTGTAGCCAGCAGAAGGAATAAATGTTAAAACTAGAAAAAATTTCCTAATGAATAAAGTATGTGCTTTATGCATGCAATGGGAAATGAATATTTTATTTGGTAAAAAGCTATTAAAGCTTTTCAGTTTAAATCTATATTACATCAACGGTAAGACGAGAGAAGGCGTCTCAGTTTGTCTAATTTCTGACAAACTAAGGATAAACGAGAAATCAATTGGAGGAGGAGCGCCGATGGTGAAGGCTGTTGATGGACTTAATAGCAGAAAAAAAGAGGAGGAAAAAAAACAGGAAAAAGAAGAGCAAACATCCGGAAACAGATCAGAAATCTAAACCTAAAGAAACTAGGAAGCTTTGATATTTTGGAGGTCTGGTTGTGACATGAAAAAAGTTGAGTGCAATCAACACGTTGAATGGCAGCAGAGTGGGGAGAAGACAATTGAGCTGGGGAGACAACAGGAGCCT
This sequence comes from Xiphophorus hellerii, assembly GCF_003331165.1. NCBI lineage: Eukaryota > Metazoa > Chordata > Actinopteri > Cyprinodontiformes > Poeciliidae > Xiphophorus > Xiphophorus hellerii. The sequence continues at coordinate 27,640,454 of NC_045683.1, read as the reverse complement.
GGGATAATTACAAATACCAGCAAAGACTAATTAAACAAAGCTAAATATATTAAAAAAAAATACAGTAATTATTCAAATTACTGGACCTCAAAACAAAGAATTCAGACAAAAACAATCCCAAAGGTCGTTGGACCGTGACATGGGAGGAAGCGTTTCAAAGTGTCTTTACTTTAAATGTGCAGACTGAATCTGCCAAACAAACGTCCCTCCATCCGCCTCTGCTGTGCAGATGGGTTGCATTAATCATAGCATCAACACTTCGACTCCTGCTGTGGTTAAGACGATGCGCCAGTATGGCAGAGGTTGACTGCATCGACCGCATTCTATCGGATTTATAATTTACAATCAACATAGACTGTCTCGGTGTGCCGCTGCACCTTTGGGTTGCACACCCGGAGTAAAAGAAAAGAAAGAAAGAAATAAACGAGATGGTGACAGACTGACAGAGATGAAGCGTGGCCTGCAGATAAGCAGGTGACGGATCTCTGCCTCTCCCCCTCGTCGCTCCGCACTCTGAGCTCCTCAAGCACGTCGACCATCTCTGCTGTTGTTCCACCTGATTGTTGCACTCTAGAATATTAACTAGATGTAAACTGAATACATTTGAACCCTTTGCAAAACAAAAAATTGTTTAAAAATTGATCACTCTAGGCCAGTGGTCCCCAACCCCCGGGCCGCGGACCGGTACCAGTCCGTGGACCAATTGGAACCGGGCCGCACAAGAAATAATTAAATATTTCCGTGTTATGTATTGAGTCTGGAGGATCTTTTATTTTGAAAATCCTTTAACCGGATTCTGTAGGTTACGTCTTGCGCGGCAACATTGAGCCCACAAACAGGATCAATTCGGTCTCCTCCCTATGCGCCCCCCACTCGGTCCGCAGCAAATTTGTGAAGTCTTAACCTGTCCGCGGTACTAAAAAGGTTGGGGACCACTGCTCTAGGGTATTTATATAAATCGCCAATCCTAATAGGTAATGTAACCACTTTTAGATAATTTCTATATTAGCAGCTTTTCAGATTTTCCCACTTGTGCGTTTACGTTTTGTCATGACTCCAACAGTATCGCTGCGTCCACACCAAATACGTTGCACGCGTCAAAAACGCGTCCGGTTTACATTCCAAGTCTGTGTGGAGGCGTGTCGAGGGTGCGTCAGAATCGCTCTGGACGTTGTTTTCCGTTGCCGGCCTATTTGTCGAAAACACGTCAAACGCTCAACGCTTCAAATCGCGCCACGACAGGCCCTCGACGTGCCTCCACGTAGACTTTGAATGTAAACCCGACGCGCCTGACGCACAAAACGCGTTTGGTGCCTTCACACCAATAAGTCGTCCAAGTTTTTTTTTACAGCTCTTTGTCTAGAATATTACATCAAATATACATTTTTTGACTTTTTTCTATTGTTTTTGCCAAGTTTAAACGAAGCAGTAATGCTCAAATGTACGTTTTAAGCATCACTTTAGGATCCCGTTCAACTTTCTCTTCCTCGGTGAGCATCAGGTGCCCTGAGTGTAACCCAGCCCTTATCTGGACTGCTACATCTCCATGCCTACCTTTAGTCACGCAAAAACAAGCCTACTTTCAAATGTCCCAAGAGGCGCATTATTAAGAAATCAATGCAGCTCAGAAATCACATCCGCCAGCCTCCTCCAGCAGTAGACCGATTAATATTTCAAAGGTTTTAGAGCTCGGGTTGCATGTGATAAAACAGATAGAAGGAGATGGGGCTCAGAAGGCGATCACGTTGCACAGTAACCCTGTAGTGTTTAAATCTGGGTGGGTTTTTTTTTTTTTCCTCTTTTGTTGTCTGAGGAACAGTTTGGGAAGCTCACATTTCACTGCATTCTTTAGAAAACAAAGCGTTACAAACATCTCCTGATCCTAATACTGTGGTTGTAACGGGAATCCTTCAACGCACAAAAGCTGCGAGTCAGGAGTAGAAAATGTGATGATGGCATTTCTGGGTGCAGGTCATCTATTGGCTGCCCTCTCATACGCAGGAAACATTCGTACAGGCCTGGAAGCAGAAAGAGAAGCAGGCTAGTAGGTGCTGAGAGTGGCTTTTAAAGGGGAAGACGATCAATTAAAAAGCAATTTGCTCTTCCCTCCTGCCCACCCCGTTCCCGACACGCAGCCTCTACTCAGGGCCTCATTCACAGTCTGATGAGCAACTCGAACGCAACCGAGCAGAAAACTCCGATCAGCCTCCCGCTGGCCACGGGGAAAAATCTACACCGTATTACAACAGAATCCAGGTTGGTGGAGTAAAACGCTGCAGCAGATACTGAAGCCTGTACATCTAAACACGCAGACGACATGTGGACACTCATCAGTCTTCAACTTCTCGAGCCCCTGCAGGTTAGACAGCATGGTGGGTTCGCTGCTCCAACACTAATGGACCGTGTGTTAGAACATGTGCATCGTTAGGATGGAACATTAGATCTATGTTAAATATTTCTTTAGACAGACAAGGTTTTTGTCACTCTTCCAAATCAGAACAACTCTTCATCATTTGTAGCGCATTTTACTCTGCCTTGATTTTCCTCTTTTTTTTTTTTTTTATAAACCAAATGTGGCATAAAATCAACTTTTACAGCCAGATCATGGATAAACACCACAAGCTGGATTTTAGGTTATAAAATAAAACTGGACAGAAATGGCAATGCATTATGGTCTTGATCAAATGTATTGGGGTCAATTTCTTTTCCACACAGGATCTTGTACAGTAGGTTTGGATTGGTTTTTTTTTAAAATCCATTAGTAATAAATACTTATTTAAAAACTGTATTTTGTTGACTGGGTATTTAAATATGTTTGATGTTCAGAAACATTGAAGTGTGACATATATACATAAAAAATAGAAAATGAGGATGGGGGGAAACACTACTTGACATCACTGTAGTATATATTTCCATATTCAAATCATTAATTTAGCCATTAAAAACAACAAAATTGATGAAAAATATACCTGAAATATGAACATTTGCGGTATAATAGTTGCTACTTAAAATCCCTGCTACTACGTCGTTAAGAATACCCCCTTCATTTACTTTGTGTCGGATCAATACCACGAACCCCCACAGATCAGAACTTTAACATTCTGATTCTTTACTGAATGAAGAAAGCTGAAAGTCAGCTGACGAGGTTTGAATGAAATCAAATCTATTTCAAATTAAACTTTTTTTTCCCCCCCTTCATCTTGTTGCAGAAATGCTCAAACTGCTACATGTGGTTCTTTCCGCTGTTAGCGGCTCCTGGTTTATGTACGGCTCAGCTACAGACGTTTGTATGGAAGATTAGAAGATGTTGACAGATGACCTAATGTGGAAGGCATTCAGAAAGCAACCTGGTTTCTTTATCAATGACAGAGCTACTCAGAAACACCAGAGAGGGAGAAAACAGGAGGGACTGCGTCCATACTGGGGTTCGGGTCCAATGATTTAATGCTACGCTCATTGTCTATGCTAAATATACCCATCAGTCCTGACGTAAACTGTTACCGACTGACCTTTTGCTTTCTAGCACACAACTAATAGCTTTGGATTAATTGGTGTGAAAATACAAGGCTGCATCTGACGAAAATTAATTTCAGAATACGACACTGCCGACCCCGTGTTGCACTATGGGTATTGTGCTCTTGTTTGTGTCGAGCTTTGGGACGGATGTCCAGCCATCTTTCCACTTAGGAGATTCTAGCCAGGCTTGGATGTTCTCTTTGGAGGAAACACTGATGTGTATATAACTTAACGTTCAATATTGTATCTCCACAAACACACTTGTACAACGAGTCGCCTACAAATCAATAGGCAACTGTTGCCCTGAGGCACATCGACATGCAACAGGAGGGCGTTGTAATCCAACCTACAATCTTCTGATTGCAAGACAGCCACGCTACAAACTGAATCCCAATATTTTTTTCTGGCAAGGGCGCGAGTTTCTGGATTTGATTTGGCTTTGACAGCATACAGTCAGCGTGAACGTAAAGCGCTGTGGTTCCTACAGGGAAAGACGTAAATGAGCAAGAAGAGAAAATTGTGTTAAAAACATTCTCTCTTTGCACAACTGAAATTGTACATCTAGATTGTGAAGCGGTTATCAAAAGCCTGCATCTCCAGTGGAAATTAAGGCGCTATCTGATGTATAACTTATTGACGTCACATGATTTATCAGAGGTGCAAAAGTTCAGGGGGGGACAAGCAGAATTAAAACATCTAGAACCGTCCTAAACTTTAGCTACTTTGGTAGTATTTTAGTAGATTTTCCTCTTTGCTTAAGGAAAATCCCCCTTTTCCTTAAGCAAAGAAAAAGGGGGATTTTTCTTTGCTTAAGAAAAATCTTAAGCAAAAAATCTTAAGGGGGGAGTTCCCCCCCCTTAAGGGGGGGGGCACTCCCCCCCCCCTTAAGGGGGGGGGGGGGGGGGCACTCCTGTCACATCCAGGCTACAGACTGAGGTATGAATAAAATTACCCCAGTTGCCCACGTCCTTGTTACTTTTCATGTAACAAAAGGATTCTCTGTGCTCTGCAGATCCAATCGTCACATGATGAAAGCTTTTATACAGATGTGTTGTTGTTTAACCTCTTGACCTATTGTCTCCGGAGTAATTTTCAGACACAAATTGCTCATTTTGTGCTCGTATTAATGTCAGTCAGTCATGAAGGGAAAAAAAACTAGTTTCTTCAATTTCCTTATTTTTAGGAAGAAAAAATAAGGACTCTGAAAGTGAAAGTGCAACTCAAAGCACAGCCAGAGTCCAACTTCTCCTCTCACTTCTAGTACCGTAGTTTATATATGAGATAAAAACATTTCAGCTGGAGGTGGCGTCAAAAGTCTCCTACTAAGACAGGGCAAAAAAAGAAATATATTTATTGGAAGAGTTCCAAGATGAAATCGCTAAAAACAAACGCTGATCAAAAAAGTTCAGGAAAATATTCTGTGGACTGATGAGGCAAAAGCGGAACTTTGTGGAAGGTGTGGGTCCCTTTTCAAAATATAATACCTATAGTTAAACATGTTGGCGGTAGCGTGATGATCTGGACCCGCTCTGCTGGTTCTGGACCATAAATTCAGCTCTCTAACAGATAACGATGAAGGAGAATGTCTGGCCATCAGTTTGTGATCTTAAGCTCAAACACACTTTGTTATAACGCAGGGAAATTATCCAAAGCACACCAGCAAGTCCACCCCTGACTGGCTTTAAAAAGAAATAACGAGATGATGGTTTCACAGTGGCCTAGTCAAAGTCCACACTTAAATTGGCACCATTCTTTCATAGTGATGCAAAAGCCATCGCTAGCGAGAAAAACAACAACAAAAATATCAATAAGGGCACACATACTTTGTCACAGCGGTGTTTGTTCTACGTCTGCTTGCTTTTCCAAAAGCACACATACAGGCCTTTCTGGTGTCGGTGCAACCCTGCACCCATTTACATATCTGAGTCTGGAGACCATCCAGGAGCGGAAGACACCCATGCAGACGCAGCAGCAGCGCCGCGTATTTGTATTCAGCTCAGGAGCTTCTAAAGCTGAAGCCGGACGTTTGGGCCAAACTATTATATAAAGGTAAAACGAAACACATCGTACCAAATCATATCAGCTCCGTACTGCAGCAGACGTGAAAACAGCCACCAGCTGCTCCTGCTCATAAAGTTAAACAGTAATACCTTTATTATTGGGGCCTGCCATGCAAAGCAATGGCAGGAACCTATTGCTATTCTCCCAATTCTTTATTTTTCATCCGTAACCGTTAATGCGGCTCGTACCGCTGCATGCACACCTACAAATGAGGTATCAAAACGTGCAGAAAATTCACGCCATTGGAGCTATTACTTTTGGTGGGATTCGGGGTTAACATGGCGACATAATTCGCAAAAAACTACGAAAAAAACCCCATTATGAGTCAATGGGAAAAATCCTAGAAATACCCTATTTTTGAGGATTTTCTGTGTTGTCACGAATTCACGTAGAAATGCCATTCAAATTTCATTTTGTAGATACGTCTGTGATCTCTTCGAAAGTGAAGACGGCTCGTCGATACCAATTACGGTTTGTCCACAATTTGTCTCTAAGCGACCCAAAGTTTCTCATTTTTCCTAAAATTAGAGTGCGTCTCTCACTGATTAGAGTGAGAAATCAAGAGAACTTTTTCACCCCAAAATAATTTTGAAATCGCCATCACGCCCACAAATATCGCACGATTGGTATCAAAATCGGTCCTCACATTGATACGCATGTCTGCTCCGGTAAAATGTTTTCGAAATTTATCTAGATCGTACGGTTTTCTGTCACGGTGCTTCAGAGCAAAGTCATGCGACAGGATTTTCTAGGCTGTCTCAGGCTCTGTCACTAACAGTTCACACCTTGGTGAGAAACTTATTTAACATAGCAACGGAACTCAAGAGGCTATTGGCTGCTGATTAGGACTACAAATACGCATCACTGTAGTTCTATCTATAGTGGAACGCTCAGTTGAAACAGATCAGGACTGAACTGGCCTTTAGAACTACTTGCTGCTATGGGCTGTATATAACTGATTTAACTCAGTAACTGTTACACATGGGATTAGTTTGGAACTTTAAAATTAAGCATAATAATAATTTCAAAATAAAAGCCTTGAATATAACAAAAATTCCAAAATAAAAGCCTTGAATATTTTTACATGACGTAATTGCTCTTTTTGGCTTTCTTTGACTTTTTCATCCAAAGCACTGTTACACATGGTATTAGTTTGGAACTTTGAAATGAAGCATACTGAAAATTTCAAAATAAAAGCCTTGAGAATTTTTACATGAGATTATTGCTGTTTTGAGCATTATATAACTGATTTTATACAATGACTGTTATTCATGGGATTAGGTTGGCCCTTTGAAATGAAGTTTAACAAAAATTCCAAAATAAAAGCCTTTAATATTTTTACATCAACTACTTGCATTTTCAGCATTATATAACTGATTTAACCCAATGACTATTACACATGGGATTAGGTTGGCCCTTTGAAATGAAGCTTAACAAAAATTTCAAAATAAAAGCCTTTAATATTTTTAAATCAACTACTTGTGTTTTGAGCATTATATAACTGATTTACCCAATGACTATTAGACATGGGTTTATTGGGGCAATAAAAATTAAGCTTAATGAAAATTTCAAAATAAAAGCCTTGAATATTTTTACATCATGTAATTGCTCTTTTTGGCTTTATTTGACTTTTTCATCCAAAGCACTGTTACACATGGTATTAGTTTGGCCCTTTGAAATGAAGCATACTGAAAATTTCAAATTAAAAGCCTTGACAATTTTACATCAGGTATTTGCTCTTTTGGGCATTATGTGAATTTTTTATCCAAAGCACTGATAAACATGGGATTAGTTTGGCGCTTTGAAATGAAGCTTAACAAACATTTCAAAATAAAAGCCTTTAATATTTTTACATCAACTACTTGTGTTTTGAGCATTATATAACTATTTTAACCCAATGACTATTACGCATGGGATTAGTTTGGCCCTTTCAAATGAAGTTTAACAAAACTTCCAAAATAAAAGCCTTGAGAAAATTTTAAATCATACTGAATGGTGCACGTCCACCTTACTTAACGTTCTTGTGATTCTCCACATGCTATTGATTACGTTGCAGCGTTCTTTAGCATCGATGCTAATTTGTAGCGTGACAACGCCGGGCCCAAACCGACGGGCACGCCTTGGCAGGCCCCGGCTAAATTTCTTCAGAAATTTTCTAGTTAACTATTGACATGCATTCAAGTCCCCCCCCCCCCAATGCATCTTCTCATGTTTAATACGTTGAAACTTGATCCATGTTTAAATGTGAACATAAAAAGAAATTAAAGCTGCAAGCAGCCTCGGGCGGCCCTCGCAGCAAGCGCCGCTCCGGCCTATTGGCCACCGCGGGGGTTCCGGCCACCGCAGAAGCTCTCGCGCGTTTTCCAGAGCCGCAGCCCGCTCCCCACCGCAGAAGCTCTGCCGCAGTTTCCAGCACTGCCGCCCGCTAGCCGCTGCAGAAGCTGTCGCGCATTTTCCCCAAATTACATCTCAAACCCGTTGGGCTCTTTAGAGCAGAACAAAGGTCATACATATCCAGTTTGGCGCCAATCGGATGATCTATGCGTGAATAAGAGCCAAACGTATGCATATGGCGAGGGACTGATGTTCGCCGTTTGGCCACGCCCACACGGTTCAGCCAGAAGCGAGCATTGACAGAGCTTATCATCCGAATTACCTTGATTAGGTCAAGAGAGCCATAAACAGAGCTTTCCAAGGAAAAAAATAGCACTTCCGGTTCCGAGGGGGCGGGGCTTAGATGACGTCACAATGTGATGACGTAGGATCGACGGGCAAGCCTCCAGGATCACTCAGGCCAAGTTTGATGCAGCTCGGTCAAAATATGTGGAATGTAGAGGCAAACGTATACGAACGGCGTTGCCGCCATTGAAAACTCTTGGCACTTTAAAGCAAGCGAGACCAACTTCCTATCTGTCATCCAACACAGAATCACCTTGATTAGGTCAAGAGAGCCATAAACAGAGCTTTCCAAGGAAAAAAAACGGCACTTCCGGTTCCGAGGGGGCGGGGCTTAGATGACGTCATAATGTGATGACGTAGGATTGACGGGCAAGCCTCCAGGATCACTCAGGCCAAGTTTGATGCAGCTCGGTCAAAATATGTGGAATGTAGAGGCAAACGTATACGAACGGCGTTGCCGCCATTGAAAACTCTTGGCACTTTAAAGCAAGCGAGACCAACTTCCTATCTGTCATCCAACACAGAATCACCTTGATTAGGTCAAGAGAGCCATAAACGGAGCTTTCCAAGGAAAAAAACGGCACTTCCGGTTCCGAGGGGGCGGGGCTTAGATGACGTCATAATGTGATGACGTAGGATCGACGGGCAAGCCTCCAGGATCACTCAGGCCAAGTTTGATGCAGCTCGGTCAAAATATGTGGAATGTAGAGGCAAACGTATACGAACGGCGTTGCCGCCATTGAAAACTCTTGGCACTTTAAAGCAAGCGAGACCAACTTCCTATCTGTCATCCAACACAGAATCACCTTGATTAGGTCAAGAGAGCCATAAACAGAGCTTTCCAAGGAAAAAAACGGCACTTCCGGTTCCGAGGGGGCGGGGCTTAGATGACGTCATATTGTGATGACGTAGGATTGACGGGCAAGCCTCCAGGATCACTCAGGCCAAGTTTGATGCAGCTCGGTCAAAATATGTGGAATGTAGAGGCAAACGTATACGAACGGCGTTGCCGCCATTGAAAACTCTTGGCACTTTAAAGCAAGCGAGACCAACTTCCTATCTGTCATCCAACACAGAATCACCTTGATTAGGTCAAGAGAGCCATAGATGAAAGTTTCCAAGGAAAAAAATAGCACTTCCTGTTCTGAGGGGGCGGGGCTTTGATGACGTCATAATCTGATGACATAGAATTTTCAGGTATCACACCAGCATCACTCAAGCCAAGTTTGGTGCAGCTCGGTCGAAACATGTGGAATCTAGAAGCAAACGTATGGCATCGGCGTTACAGGTCACTTCGCCACGCCGCCACGCCCAGCTGCTATCTCAAAGCCGGTCAGGGTTGGAATCCTCAACACACCAACATGTCTTCTGTGTCTGGACACAGTTTCATGTTGATTAGGTCAAAGGGCTAAGAGAGCGACCGCTCACAGTAAAACATGACACTTCCTGTTCTCAGGGGGCGTGGCTTAAGTGATGTCATCATTTCACCACAGGGTATTTTAGGACATCCGATGCCGATCAATCACTGAAAGTTTGGTCCCTCTATGTGTTTTTTTATAGGAAATATAAGAGTTTCGTGTTTCATGGCGAGTAGGTGAACTTTGACCCCTGCTAACCCCCCTTCAACATACTCCAAAACTCACCAATTTGATAACTTTAAATCAAACATGCCTTATGATCAGACTGACCGAGTTTGAAGTCGATCAATCGAAATCCCTAGGAGGAGTTCGATCAAATACGAAGGCTGTAAACGTCAAAATCGAGGAAAAAAATGGACGTTCAATACAAAATGGCCGACTTCCTGTGATAGTTGGCTAATAACATTAAATGTAAGTTCTGAGTCTTTTGGTGAGCTCTACAAGTGTACCAAATTTCATGTCTCTACGATGAAATACGTTCATACCATTGTGTCAACAGAAAATTGCTAGTTGCCGCCGTTGAGCAATTTTTTTTGCGATTTTTGCGACAACCTTAAAATTCAAAATTTTTAAATTTTCTAGTCGCGACCGCCAAGTTTGGTGAGTTTTTGAATATGATAAAGCCCCCAAAAAGGCGCCTCTTTGGGGGGGCAGAATCGTAATAATAATAATTAAAGCTGCAAGCAGCCTCGGGCGGCCCTCGCAGCAAGCGCCGCTCCGGCCTATTGGCCACCGCGGGGGTTCCGGCCACCGCAGAAGCTCTCGCGCGTTTTCCAGAGCCGCAGCCCGCTCCCCACCGCGGAAGCTCTGCCGCAGTTTCCAGCACCGCCGCCCGCTAGCCGCCGCAGAAGCTGTCGCGCATTTTCCCCAAATTACATTTCAAACCCGTTGGGCTCTTTAGAGGTGAACAAAGGTCATACATATCCAGTTTGGCGCCAATCGGATGATCTATGCGTGAATAAGAGCCAAACGTATGCATATGGCGAGGGACTGATATTCGCCATTTGGCCACGCCCACACGGTTCAGCCAGAAGCGAGCATTGACAGAGCTCATCATCCGAATTACCTTGATTAGGTCAAGAGAGCCATAAACAGAGCTTTCCAAGGAAAAAAAAGACACTTCCTGTTCTGAGGGGGCGGGGCTTAGATGACGTCATAATATGATGACACAGGGTCGTCAGGGATCCCACCAGGGTCACTCGTGCAAAGTTTGGTGCAGAAGCTGTCGACCGTTCACAGTAAAATACAAGACTTCCTGTTGTCAGGGGGCGTGGCCTACGTGATGTCATCATTTAACCATTGGATATTATTGGACACAAGATAATGATCAATAACTGAAGGTTTGGTGTCTCTGTCAGTTTTTGTGTTAGAATTACAAATTATTTAATTTTTTCCTCTTTAATTCAACATTGAACTGTCATTCCGTAGGGCAATGCTGCCCTCTGGTGTCGAATTACTGAAATAATGAAACTATTTCAGTGGGCAGCAGAGGGCAGCATTGCCCTACAAACAACGAACATGGACTGTTTATTATGTAATTACACAGAAGATCTCTCTAATTCATTCTGAGGGGGCGGGGTTTAGATGATGTCATAATATGATGACATAGCATTGTCAGGTATCACACCAGGATGAGTCAGGCCAAGTTTGGTGCAGCTCGGTCGAAACATGTGGAATCTAGAAGCAAACGTATGGCATCGGCGTTACAGGTCACTTCGCCACGCCGCCACACCCAGCTGCTTCATCGCAGCCGGTCAGGGCTTGAATCCACAACACACCAACATGTCTTCTGTCTCTGGACACAGTTTAATATTGATTATGTCAAAGGGCTAAGATAGCGACCGTTCACAGTAAAACATGACACTTCCTGTTCTCAGGGGGCGTGGCCTAAGTGATGTCATCATTTCACCACAGGGTATTTTTGGACACCTAATGATGATTAATAATTTAAAGTTTGGTATCTCTGTGAGTTTCTGTGCAGGATATATAAGAGTTTCGTGTTTCATGGCGAGTAGGTGAACTTTGACCCCTGGTAACCCCCCTTCAGCAAGCTCATACAGTCACCAATTTGATAACTTTAAATCAGACATGCCTTATGATCAGACTGACCGAGTTTGAAGCCGATCAATCGAAATCCCTAGGAGGAGTTCGATCAAATGCAAAGGCTGTAAACGTCAAAATCGAGGTCAAATGAACTTCAATCTAAAATGGCCGACTTCCTGTTGGGTTTCGACCATGGCTCTACGAGACTTTTTTGTACGTCCCGACAAGATACACATGTGTACCAAGTTTCGTAATTCTAGGTTTAAGCATGGCTTGGGGCTGTTCATTTAAAATACTCTAGGGGTCGCTATAGAAAAATTAGGCCACGCCCACCAAATATCGCTATGGATTCCTGTTCGGGGATGGATAAGGATCCATCCTAGTGAGTTTGGAGCAGCTCACCCCGAAACTGTGGAATTCAGAGCCAAACGAAATTCGATGGCGTTCGCAACGCCGCCACGCCCACCTGCTTCAGCGCAGCCGGTCGGGGTTGGAATCCACAACACACCAACATGTCTTCTGTCTCTGGACACAGTTTCATGTTGATTAGGTCAAAGGGCTAAGATAGCGACCGTTCACAGTAAAACATGACACTTCCTGTTCTCAGGGGGCGTGGCCTAAGTGATGTCATCATTTCACCACAGGGTATTTTAGGACACCCGATGACGATCAATCAGTGAAAGTTTGGTCCCTCTATGTGTTTTTATATAGGAAATATAAGAGTTTCGTGTTTCATGGCGAGTAGGTGAACTTTGACCCCTGCTAACCCCCCTTCAACATGCTCCAAAACTCACCAATTTGATAACTTTAAATCAGACATGCCTTATGATCAGACTGACCGAGTTTGAAGCCGATCAATCGAAATCCCTAGGAGGAGTTCGATCAAATACGAAGGCTGTAAACGTCAAAATCGAGGAAAAAAATGGACGTTCAAGACAAAATGGCTGACTTCCTGTGATAGTTGGGTAATAACATTAAATGTAAGTTCTGAGTCTTTTGGTGAGCTCTACAAGTGTACCAAATTTCATGTCTCTACGATGAAGTACGTTCATACCATTGTGTCAACAGAAAATTGCTAGTTGCTGCCGTTGAGCAATTTTTTTTGCGATTTTTGTGACAACCTTAAAATTCAAAATTTTGAATTTTTCTAGTCGCGACCGCCAAGTTTGGTGAGTTTTTGAATATGATAAAGCCCCCAAAAAGGCAATTCATTTGGGTGGAAGAATAATAAGAATAATTAAAGCTGCGAGCAGCCTCGGGCGGCCCTCGCAGCAAGCGCCGCTCCGGCCTATTGGCCACCGCGGGGGTTCCGGCCACCGCAGAAGCTCTCGCGCGGTTTCCAGAGCCGCAGCCCGCTCCCCACCGCAGAAGCTCTGCCGCAGTTTCCAGCACCGCCGCCCGCTAGCCACCGCAGAGGCTGTCGCGCATTTTCCACGCCCGTCCACCAGGCGACATGCGTGAATGCGTTCGGCAGCGCTCCCCGACCACTGTCAAAAAATCTGGCGCAGATCGGTCGATGCCTCGAGGAGACACAGCCGATGTATTAACTTAGGGGGCGCAGTGGAGCCAAATTACATCTCAAACTCGTTGGGCTCTTTAGAGGTGAACAAAGATCATACATATCCAGTTTGGCGCCAATCGGATGATCCGTGTGTGATTTAGAGCCAAACGTATGCATATGGCGAGGGACTGATGTTCGCCATTTGGCCACGCCCACACGGTTCAGCCAGCAGCGAGCATTGACAGAGTTTATCATCCGAATCATCTTGATTAGGTCAAGAGAGCCATAAACAGAGCTTTCCAAGGAAAAAAATGGCACTTCCTGTTCGGAGGGGGCGGGGATTAGATGACGTCATAATGTGATGACGTAGGATTGACGGGCAAGCCTCCAGGATCACTCAGGCCAAGTTTGATGCAGCTCGGTCAAAATATGTGGAATGTAGAGGCAAACGTATACGAATGGCGTTGCCGCCATTGAAAACTCTTGGCACTTTAAAGCAAGCGAGATCAACTTCCTATCTGTCATCCAACACAGAATCACCTTGATTAGGTCAAGAGAGCCATAGATGAAAGTTTCCAAGGAAAAAAATAGCACTTCCTGTTCTGAGGGGGCGGGGCTTAGATGACGTCATAATCTGATGACATAGAATTTTCAGACATCACACCAGCATCACTCAAGCCAAGTTTGGTGCAGCTCGGTCGAAACATGTGGAATCTAGAAGCAAAAGTATGGCATCGGCGTTACAGGTCACTTCGCCACGCCGCCACGCCCAGCTGCTATCTCAAAGCCGGTCAGGGTTGGAAACCTCAACACACCAACATGTCTTCTGTCTCTGGACACAGTTTCATGTTGATTAGGTCAAAGGGCTAAGATAGCGACCGTTCACAGTAAAACATGACACTTCCTGTTCTCAGGGGGCGTGGCCTAAGCGATGTCATCATTTGACCATATGGTATTGTAGGACACCTGATGACGATCAATCACTGAAAGTTTGGAGTCTCTGTGAGTTTTTGTGTTAGAAATACCAATTTTTCATTTTTTCCTGTGTATTACAAAATCGAAGAATTTCATCTGCAGGGCAATGCTGCCCTCTGGTGTCGAATTACTGAAATAATGAAACTATTTCAGTGGCCAGCAGAGGGCAGCATTGCCCTACAAACGACGAACATGTACTGTTTATTATGTAATTACACAGAAGATCTTTCTAATTCATTCTGAGGGGGCGGGGCTTAGATGACGTCATAATATGATGACATAGCATTGTCAGGCATCACAACAGCATCACTGAGGCCAAGTTTGGTGCAGCTCGGTCGAAACATGTGGAATCTAGAAGCAAACGTATGGCATCGGCGTTACAGGTCACTTCGCCACGCCGCCACACCCAGCTGCTTCATCGCAGCCGGTCAGGGCTTGAATCCACAACACACCAACATGTCTTCTGTCTCTGGACACAGTTTCATGTTGATTAGGTCAAAGGGCTAAGATAGCGACCGTTCACAGTAAAACATGACACTTCCTGTTCTCAGGGGGCGTGGCCTAAGCGATGTCATAATTTCACCACAGGGTATTTTAGGACACCTATTGTTGATCAATAACTGAAAATTTGGTGTCTCTGTGAGTTTCTGTGCAGGATATATAAGAGTTTCGTGTTTCATGGCGAGTAGGTGAACTTTGACCCCTGGTAACCCCCCTTCAGCAAGCTCATACAGTCACCAATTTGATAACTTTGAATCAGACATGCCTTATGATCAGACTGACCGAGTTTGAAGCCGATCAATCGAAATCCCTAGGAGGAGTTCGATCAAATACGAATGCTGTGAACGTCAAAATCGAGGTCAAATGAAATTCAATCTAAAATGGCCGACTTCCTGTTGGGTTTAGAGCATGGCTCTAAGAGACTTTTTTGTACGTCCCGACAAGATACACATGTGTACCAAGTTTCGTAATTCTAGGTTTAAGCATGGCTTGGGGCTGTTCATTTAAAATACTCTAGGGGTCGCTATAGAGAAATTAGGCCACGCCCACCAAATTTTGTTATGAATTCTTGTCGGGGGGTGGATAAGGATCCATCCTAGTGAGTTTGGAGCAGCTGGGCCCGAAATTGTGGAATTCAGAGCCAAACGTATGGCAACGGCGTTACAGGTCACTTCGCCACGCCGCCACGCCCACCTGCTATGTCAAAGCCAGTCAGGGTTGGAATCCTCAACACACCAACATGTCTTCTGTCTCTGGACACAGTTTCATGTTGATTAGGTCAAAGGGCTAAGAGAGCGACCGCTCACAGTAAAACATGACACTTCCTGTTCTCAGGGGGCGTGGCTTAAGTGATGTCATCATTTCACCACAGGGTATTTTAGGACATCCGATGCCGATCAATCACTGAAAGTTTGGTCCCTCTATGTGTTTTTTTATAGGAAATATAAGAGTTTCGTGTTTCATGGCGAGTAGGTGAACTTTGACCCCTGCTAACCCCCCTTCAACATACTCCAAAACTCACCAATTTGATAACTTTAAATCAAACATGCCTTATGATCAGACTGACCGAGTTTGAAGTCGATCAATCGAAATCCCTAGGAGGAGTTCGATCAAATACGAAGGCTGTAAACGTCAAAATCGAGGAAAAAAATGGACGTTCAATACAAAATGGCCGACTTCCTGTGATAGTTGGCTAATAACATTAAATGTAAGTTCTGAGTCTTTTGGTGAGCTCTACAAGTGTACCAAATTTCATGTCTCTACGATGAAGTACGTTCATACCATTGTGTCAACAGAAAATTGCTAGTTGCCGCCGTTGAGCAATTTTTTTTGCGATTTTTGCGACAACCTTAAAATTCAAAATTTTGAATTTTTCTAGTCGCGACCGCCAAGTTTGGTGAGTTTTTGAATATGATAAAGCCCCCAAAAAGGCAATTCATTTGGGTGGAAGAATAATAAGAATAATAATAATAAACAGCACAGATACAATAGGCCTTCGCAGCGCTTTGCTGCTCGGGCCTAATAATTAAAGCTGCAAGCAGCCTCGGGCGGCCCTCGCAGCAAGCGCCGCTCCGGCCTATTGGCCACCGCGGGGGTTCCGGCCACCGCAGAAGCTCTCGCACGATTTCCAGAGCCGCAGCCCGCTCCCCACCGCAGAAGCTCCGCCGCAGTTTCCAGCACCGCCGCCCGCCAGCCGCCGCAGAAGCTGTCGCGCATTTTCCCCGCCCGTCCACCGGACGATACGCGTGAATGCGTTCTGCGGCGCTGCCCGACGACTGTCAAAAAATCTGGTGCAGATCGGTCGATGCATCGAGGAGATACAGCCGATGTATTAACTTAGGGGGCGCAGTGGAGCCAAATTACATCTCAATCCCGTTGGGCTCTTTAGAGGTGAACAAAGGTCATACATATCCAGTTTGGAGCCAATCGGATGATCCATGCTTGAATTAGAGCCAAACGTATGAATATGGCGAGGGACTGATATTCGCCATTTGGCCACGCCCACACGGTTCAGCCAGCAGCGAGTAATGACAGAGCTCATCATCCGAATCATCTTGATTAGGTCAAGAGAGCCATAAACAGAGCTTTCCAAGGAAAAAAACGGCACTTCCGGTTCCGAGGGGGCGGGGCTTAGATGACGTCATAATGTGATGACGTAGGATTGACGGGCAAGCCTCCAGGATCACTCAGGCCAAGTTTGATGCAGCTCGGTCAAAATATGTGGAATGTAGAGGCAAACGTATACGAACGGCGTTGCCGCCATTGAAAACTCTTGGCACT
Source organism: Xiphophorus hellerii (assembly GCF_003331165.1). NCBI lineage: Eukaryota > Metazoa > Chordata > Actinopteri > Cyprinodontiformes > Poeciliidae > Xiphophorus > Xiphophorus hellerii. The sequence goes on along the minus strand of NC_045683.1, from coordinate 27,623,480 downwards.
TTAAAGCAAGCGAGACCAACTTCCTATCTGTCATCCAACACAGAATCACCTTGATTAGGTCAAGAGAGCCATAAACAGAGCTTTCCAAGGAAAAAAACGGCACTTCCGGTTCCGAGGGGGCGGGGCTTAGATGACGTCATAATGTGATGACGTAGGATTGACGGGCAAGCCTCCAGGATCACTCAGGCCAAGTTTGATGCAGCTCGGTCAAAATATGTGGAATGTAGAGGCAAACGTATACGAACGGCGTTGCCGCCATTGAAAACTCTTGGCACTTTAAAGCAAGCGAGACCAACTTCCTATCTGTCATCCAACACAGAATCACCATGATTAGGTCAAGAGAGCCATAGATGAAAGTTTCCAAGGAAAAAAATAGCACTTCCTGTTCTGAGGGGGCGGGGCTTAGATGACGTCATAATCTGATGACATAGAATTTTCAGGTATCACACCAGCATCACTCAAGCCAAGTTTGGTGCAGCTCGGTCGAAACATGTGGAATCTAGAAGCAAACGTATGGCATCGGCGTTACAGGTCACTTCGCCACGCCGCCACGCCCAGCTGCTATCTCAAAGCCGGTCAGGGTTGGAATCCTCAACACACCAACATGTCTTCTGTGTCTGGACACAGTTTCATGTTGATTAGGTCAAAGGGCTAAGAGAGCGACCGCTCACAGTAAAACATGACACTTCCTGTTCTCAGGGGGCGTGGCTTAAGTGATGTCATCATTTCACCACAGGGTATTTTAGGACATCCGATGCCGATCAATCACTGAAAGTTTGGTCCCTCTATGTGTTTTTTTATAGGAAATATAAGAGTTTCGTGTTTCATGGCGAGTAGGTGAACTTTGACCCCTGCTAACCCCCCTTCAACATACTCCAAAACTCACCAATTTGATAACTTTAAATCAAACATGCCTTATGATCAGACTGACCGAGTTTGAAGTCGATCAATCGAAATCCCTAGGAGGAGTTCGATCAAATACGAAGGCTGTAAACGTCAAAATCGAGGAAAAAAATGGACGTTCAATACAAAATGGCCGACTTCCTGTGATAGTTGGCTAATAACATTAAATGTAAGTTCTGAGTCTTTTGGTGAGCTCTACAAGTGTACCAAATTTCATGTCTCTACGATGAAATACGTTCATAACATTGTGTCAACAGAAAATTGCTAGTTGCCGCCGTTGAGCAATTTTTTTTGCGATTTTTGCGACAACCTTAAAATTCAAAATTTTTAAATTTTCTAGTCGCGACCGCCAAGTTTGGTGAGTTTTTGAATATGATAAAGCCCCCAAAAAGGCGCCTCTTTGGGGGGGCAGAATCGTAATAATAATTAAAGCTGCAAGCAGCCTCGGGCGGCCCTCGCAGCAAGCGCCGCTCCGGCCTATTGGCCACCGCGGGGGTTCTGGCCACCGCAGAAGCTCTCGCGCGTTTTCCAGAGCCGCAGCCCGCTCCCCACCGCAGAAGCTCTGCCGCAGTTTCCAGCATCGCCGCCCGCTAGCCGCCGCAGAAGCTGTCGCGCATTTTCCCCGCCCGTCCACCGGGCGACAGGCGTGAATGCGTTCGGCGGCGCTCCCCGACGACTGTCGAAAAATCTGGTGCAGATCGGTCGATGCGTCGAGGAGATACGGCCGATGTATTAACTTAGGGGGCGCAGTGGAGTCAAATTACATCTCAAACCCGTTGGGCTCTTTAGAGGTGAACAAAGGTCATACATATCCAGTTTGGCGCCAATCGGATGATCCATGTGTGAATTAGAGCCAAACGTATGTATATGGCGAGGGACTGATATTCGCCGTTTGGCCACGCCCACACGGTTCAGCCAGCAGCGAGCAATGACAGAGCTCATCATCCGAATCATCTTGATTAGGTCAAGAGAGCCATAAATGGAGCTTTCCAAGGAAAAAAACGGCACTTCCGGTTCCGAGGGGGCGGGGCTTAGATGACGTCATAATGTGATGACGTAGGATCGACGGGCAAGCCTCCAGGATCACTCAGGCCAAGTTTGATGCAGCTCGGTCAAAATATGTGGAATGTAGAGGCAAACGTATACGAACGGCGTTGCCGCCATTGAAAACTCTTGGCACTTTAAAGCAAGCGAGATCAACTTCCTATCTGTCATCCAACACAGAATCACCTTGGTTAGGTCAAGAGAGCCATAGATGAAAGTTTCCAAGGAAAAAAATAGCACTTCCTGTTCTGAGGGGGCGGGGCTTAGATGACGTCATAATCTGATGACATAGAATTTTCAGACATCACACCAGCATCACTCAAGCCAAGTTTGGTGCAGCTCGGTCGAAACATGTGGAATCTAGAAGCAAAAGTATGGCATCGGTGTTACAGGTCACTTCGCCACGCCGCCACGCCCAGCTGCTATCTCAAAGCCGGTCAGGGTTGGAAACCTCAACACACCAACATGTCTTCTGTCTCTGGACACAGGTTCATGTTGATTAGGTCAAAGGGCTAAGAGAGCGACCGTTCACAGTAAAACATGACACTTCCTGTTCTCAGGGGGCGTGGCCTACGTGATGTCATCATTTGACCATATGGTATTGTAGGCCACCTGATGACGATCAATCACTGAAAGTTTGGAGTCTCTGTGAGTTTTTGTGTTAGAAATACCAATTTTTCATTTTTTCCTGTGTATTACAAAATCGAAGAATTTCATCTGCAGGGCAATGCTGCCCTCTGGTGTCGAATTACTGAAATAATGAAACTATTTCAGTGGCCAGCAGAGGGCAGCATTGCCCTACAAACGACGAACATGTACTGTTTATTATGTAATTACACAGATCTCTCTAATTCATTCTGAGGGGGCGGGGCTTAGATGACGTCATAATATGATGACATAGCATTGTCAGGCATCACAACAGCATCACTGAGGCCAAGTTTGGTGCAGCTCGGTCGAAACATGTGGAATCTAGAAGCAAACGTATGGCATCGGCGTTACAGGTCACTTCGCCACGCCGCCACACCCAGCTGCTTCATCGCAGCCGGTCAGGGCTTGAATCCACAACACACCAACATGTCTTCTGTCTCTGGACACAGTTTCATGTTGATTAGGTCAAAGGGCTAAGATAGCGACCGTTCACAGTAAAACATGACACTTCCTGTTCTCAGGGGGCGTGGCCTAAGCGATGTCATAATTTCACCACAGGGTATTTTAGGACACCTATTGTTGATCAATAACTGAAAATTTGGTGTCTCTGTGAGTTTCTGTGCAGGATATATAAGAGTTTCGTGTTTCATGGCGAGTAGGTGAACTTTGACCCCTGGTAACCCCCCTTCAGCAAGCTCATACAGTCACCAATTTGATAACTTTAAATCAGACATGCCTTATGATCAGACTGACCGAGTTTGAAGCCGATCAATCGAAATCCCTAGGAGGAGTTCGATCAAATGCAAAGGCTGTAAACGTCAAAATCGAGGTCAAATGAAATTCAATCTAAAATGGCCGACTTCCTGTTGGGTTTAGAGCATGGCTCTAAGAGACTTTTTTGTACGTCCCGACAAGATACACATGTGTACCAAGTTTCGTAATTCTAGGTTTAAGCATGGCTTGGGGCTGTTCATTTAAAATACTCTAGGGGTCGCTATAGAGAAATTAGGCCACGCCCACCAAATTTTGTTATGAATTCCTGTCGGTGAGTGGATAAGGATCCATCCTAGTGAGTTTGGAGCAGCTGGGCCCGAAATTGTGGAATTCAGAGCCAAACGTATGGCAACGGCGTTACAGGTCACTTCGCCACGCCGCCACGCCCACCTGCTATGTCAAAGCCGGTCAGGGTTGGAATCCTCAACACACCAACATGTCTTCTGTCTCTGGACACAGTTTCATGTTGATGAGGTCAAAGGGCTAAGATAGCGACCGTTCACAGTAAAACATGACACTTCCTGTTCTCAGGGGGCGTGGCCTAAGTGATGTCATCATTTCACCATAGGGTATTGTAGGGCACCCGATGCCGATCAATCACTGAAAGTTTGGTCCCTCTATGTGTTTTTGTATAGGAAATATAAGAGTTTCGTGTTTCATGGCGAGTAGGTGAACTTTGACCCCTGCTAACCCCCCTTCAACATGCTCCAAAACTCACCAATTTGATAACTTTAAATCAAACATGCCTTATGATCAGACTGACCGAGTTTGAAGTCGATCAATCGAAATCCCTAGGAGGAGTTCGATCAAATACGAAGGCTGTAAACGTCAAAATCGAGGAAAAAAATTGACGTTCAATACAAAATGGCCGACTTTCTGTGATAGTTGGCTTATAACATTAAATGTAAGTTCTGAGTCTTTTGGTGAGCTCTACAAGTGTACCAAATTTCATGTCTCTACGATGAAGTACGTTCATACCATTGTGTCAACAGAAAATTGCTAGTTGCCGCCGTTCAGCAATTTTTTATGCGATTTTTGCGACAACCTTAAAATTCAAAATTTTTAAATTTTCTAGTCGCGACCGCCTAGTTTGGTGAGTTTTTGAATATGATAAAGCCCCCAAAAAGGCACACGAAGAGGTGGGAAGAATCGTAATAATAATTAAAGCTGCGAGCAGCCTCGGGCGGCCCTCGCAGCAAGCGCCGCTCCGGCCTATTGGCCACCGCGGGGGTTCCAGCCACCGCAGAAGCTCTCGCACGATTTCCAGAGCCGCAGCCAACTCCCCACCACAGAAGCTCTGCCGCAGTTTCCAGCACCGCCGCCCACTAGCCACCGCAGAGGCTGTCGCGCATTTTCCACGCCCGTCCACCAGGCGACATGCGTGAATGCGTTCGGCAGCGCTCCCCGACCACTGTCAAAAAATCTGGTGCAGATCGGTCGATGCCTCGAGGAGACACAGCCGATGTATTAACTTAGGGGGCGCAGTGGAGCCAAATTACATCTCAAACTCGTTGGGCTCTTTAGAGGTGAACAAAGATCATACATATCCAGTTTGGCGCCAATCGGATGATCCGTGTGTGATTTAGAGCCAAACGTATGCATATGGCGAGGGACTGATGTTCGCCATTTGGCCACGCCCACACGGTTCAGCCAGCAGCGAGCATTGACAGAGTTTATCATCCGAATCATCTTGATTAGGTCAAGAGAGCCATAAACAGAGCTTTCCAAGGAAAAAAATGGCACTTCCTGTTCCGAGGGGGCGGGGCTTAGATGACGTCATAATGTGATGACGTAGGATTGACGGGCAAGCCTCCAGGATCACTCAGGCCAAGTTTGATGCAGCTCGGTCAAAATATGTGGAATGTAGAGGCAAACGTATACGAATGGCGTTGCCGCCATTGAAAACTCTTGGCACTTTAAAGCAAGCGAGATCAACTTCCTATCTGTCATCCAACACAGAATCACCTTGGTTAGGTCAAGAGAGCCATAGATGAAAGTTTCCAAGGAAAAATATAGCACTTCCTGTTCTGAGGGGGCGGGGCTTAGATGACGTCATAATCTGATGACATAGAATTTTCAGACATCACACCAGCATCACTCAAGCCAAGTTTGGTGCAGCTCGGTCGAAACATGTGGAATCTAGAAGCAAAAGTATGGCATCGGCGTTACAGGTCACTTCGCCACGCCGCCACGCCCAGCTGCTATCTCAAAGCCGGTCAGGGTTGGAAACCTCAACACACCAACATGTCTTCTGTCTCTGGACACAGGTTCATGTTGATTAGGTCAAAGGGCTAAGAGAGCGACCGTTCACAGTAAAACATGACACTTCCTGTTCTCAGGGGGCGTGGCCTACGTGATGTCATCATTTGACCATATGGTATTGTAGGCCACCTGATGACGATCAATCACTGAAAGTTTGGAGTCTCTGTGAGTTTTTGTGTTAGAAATACCAATTTTTCATTTTTTCCTGTGTATTACAAAATCGAAGAATTTCATCTGCAGGGCAATGCTGCCCTCTGGTGTCGAATTACTGAAATAATGAAACTATTTCAGTGGCCAGCAGAGGGCAGCATTGCCCTACAAACGACGAACATGTACTGTTTATTATGTAATTACACAGAAGATCTCTCTAATTCATTCTGAGGGGGCGGGGCTTAGATGACGTCATAATATGATGACATAGCATTGTCAGGCATCACAACAGCATCACTGAGGCCAAGTTTGGTGCAGCTCGGTCGAAACATGTGGAATCTAGAAGCAAACGTATGGCATCGGCGTTACAGGTCACTTCGCCACGCCGCCACACCCAGCTGCTTCATCGCAGCCGGTCAGGGCTTGAATCCACAACACACCAACATGTCTTCTGTCTCTGGACACAGTTTCATGTTGATTAGGTCAAAGGGCTAAGATAGCGACCGTTCACAGTAAAACATGACACTTCCTGTTCTCAGGGGGCGTGGCCTAAGCGATGTCATAATTTCACCACAGGGTATTTTAGGACACCTATTGTTGATCAATAACTGAAAATTTGGTGTCTCTGTGAGTTTCTGTGCAGGATATATAAGAGTTTCGTGTTTCATGGCGAGTAGGTGAACTTTGACCCCTGGTAACCCCCCTTCAGCAATCTCAGACAGTCACCAATTTGATAACTTTAAATCAGACATGCCTTATGATCAGACTGACCGAGTTTGAAGCCGATCAATCGAAATCCCTAGGAGGAGTTCGATCAAATGCAAAGGCTGTAAACGTCAAAATCGAGGTCAAATGAACTTCAATCTAAAATGGCCGACTTCCTGTTGGGTTTCGACCATGGCTGTAATAGACTTTTTTGTACGTCCTGACAAGATACACATGTGTACCAAGTTTCGTAATTCTAGGTTAAAGCATGGCTTAGGGCTGTTCATTTAAAATACTCTAGGGGTCGCTATAGAGAAATTAGGCCACGCCCACCAAATTTTGTTATGAATTCCTGTCGGTGGGTGGATAAGGATCCATCCTAGTGAGTTTGGAGCAGCTGGGCCCGAAATTGTGGAATTCAGAGCCAAACGTATGGCAACGGCGTTACAGGTCACTTCGCCACGCCTCCACGCCCACCTGCTATGTCAAAGCCGGTCAGGGTTGGAATCCTCAACACACCAAGATGTCTTCTGTCTCTGGACACAGTTTCATGTTGATTAGGTCAAAGGGCTAAGATAGCGACCGTTCACAGTAAAACATGACACTTCCTGTTCTCAGGGGGCGTGGCCTAAGTGATGTCATCATTTGACCATAGGGTAGTGTAGGGCACCCGATGACGATCAATCACTGAAAGTTTGGTCCCTCTATGTGTTTTTGTATAGGAAATATAAGAGTTTCGTGTTTCATGGCGAGTAGGTGAACTTTGACCCCTGCTAACCCCCCTTCAACATGCTCCAAAACTCACCAATTTGATAACTTTAAATCAAACATGCCTTATGATCAGACTGACCGAGTTTGAAGCCGATCAATCGAAATCCCTAGGAGGAGTTCGATCAAATACGAAGGCTGTAAACGTCAAAATCGAGGAAAAAAATGGACGTTCAATACAAAATGGCCGACTTTCTGTGATAGTTGGCTTATAACATTAAATGTAAGTTCTGAGTCTTTTGGTGAGCTCTACAAGTGTACCAAATTTCATGTCTCTACGATGAAGTACGTTCATACCATTGTGTCAACAGAAAATTGCTAGTTGCTGCCGTTCAGCAATTTTTTTTGCGATTTTTGCGACAACCTTAAAATTCAAAATTTTTAAATTTTCTAGTCGCGACCGCCAAGTTTGGTGAGTTTTTGAATATGATAAAGCCCCCAAAAAGGCACACGAAGAGGTGGGAAGAATCGTAATAATAATTAAAGCTGCAAGCAGCCTCGGGCGGCCCTCGCAGCAAGCGCCGCTCCGGCCTATTGGCCACCGCGGGGGTTCCGGCCAGCGCAGAAGCTCTCGCACGTTTTCCAGAGCCGCAGCCCGCTCCCCACCGCAGAAGCTCTGCCGCAGTTTCCAGCATCGCCGCCCGCTAGCCGCCGCAGAAGCTGTCGCGCGTTTTCCCCGCCTGTCCACTGGGCGACAGGCGTGAATGCGTTCGGCGGCGCTCCCCGACGACTGTCGAAAAATCTGGCGCAGATCGGTCGATGCGTCGAGGAGATACAACCCATGTATTAACTTAGGGGGCGCAGTGGAGCCAAATTACATTTCAAACCCGTTGGGCTCTTTAGAGGTGAACAAAGGTCATACATATCCAGTTTTGCGCCAATCGGATGATCCATGCCTGAATAAGAGCCAAACGTATGCATATGGCGAGGGACTGATATTCGCCATTTGGCCACGCCCACACGGTTCAGCCAGCAGCGAGCATTGACAGAGTTTATCATCCGAATCATCTTGATTAGGTCAAGAGAGCCATAAACGGAGCTTTCCAAGTAAAAAAACGGCACTTCCTGTTCTGAGGGGGCGGGGCTTAGATGACGTCATAATATGATGACATAGGGTCGTCAAGGATCCCACCAGGGTCACTCGTGCAAAGTTTGGTGCAGAAGCTATCGACCGTTCACAGTAAAATACAAGACTTCCTGTTGTCAGAGGGCGTGGCCTACGTGATGTCATCATTTGACCATTGGATATTATTCTACACCCGAGGATGATCAATAACTCAAACTTTGGTGTCTCTGTCAGTTTTTGTGTTAGAATTACAAATTATTTAATTTTTTCCTCTATAATTCAACATTGAACTGTCATTCCGTAGGGCAATGCTGCCCTCTGGTGTCGAATTACTGAAATAACTGAAATAGTTTCATTATTTCAGTAATTCGACACCAGAGGGCAGCATTGCCCTACACATGACAAAGCCCTTTGTATTACACAGTCGATCACAGGGGAACTTTGAGCCTTGCTAACCCCCCTTCAACATGCTCCAAAACTCACCAATTTGATAACTTTAAATCAGACATGCCTTATGATCAGACTGACCAAGTTTGAAGTCGATCAATCGAAATCCCTAGGAGGAGTTTGATCAAATACGAAAGCTGTAAACGTCAAAATCGAGGTCAAATGAACTTCAATCTAAAATGGCCGACTTCCTGTTGGGTTTAGAGCATGGCTCCAAGAGACTTTTTTGTACGTCCTGACAAGATACACATGTGTACCAAGTTTCGTAATTCTAAGCTAAAGCATGGCTTGGGGCTGAGTTTTTGAAATATTCTAGGGGGCGATATAGAGAAATTAGGCCACGCCCTCCAAATTTTGTTATGAATTCCTGTTGGCGGGTCAATAAGGATCCATCCTAGTGAGTTTGGAGCAGCTCACCCCGAAACTGTGGAATTCAGAGCCAAACGAAATTTGACGGCGTTCGCAACGCCGCCACGCCCACCTGCTTCATCGCAGCCGGTCGGGGTTGGAGTCCACAACACACCAACATGACTTCTGTCTCTGGACACAGTTTCATGTTGATTAGGTCAAAGGGCTAAGATAGCGACCGTTCACAGTAAAACATGACACTTCCTGTTCTCAGGGGGCGTGGCCTACGTAAAAAAATAATTTCACCACAGGGTATTTTAGGACACCCGATGACAATCAATCAATGAAAGTTTGGTCCCTCTCTGTGTTTTTGTATAGGAAATATAAGAGTTTCGTGTTTCATGGCGAGTAGGTGAACTTTGACCCCTGCTAACCCCCCTTCAACATGCTCCAAAACTCACCAATTTGATAACTTTAAATCAGACATGCCTTATGATCAGACTGACCGAGTTTGAAGCCGATCAATCAAAATCCCTAGGAGGAGTTCGATCAAATACGAAGGCTGTAAACGTCAAAATCGAGGTAAAAAATGGACTTTCAATACAAAATGGCCGACTTCCTGTGATAGTTGGCTTATAACATTAAATGTAAGTTCTGAGTCTTTTGGTGAGCTCTACAAGTGTACCAAATTTCATGTCTCTACGATGAAGTACGTTCATACCATTGTGTCAACAGAAAATTGCTAGTTGCCGCCGTTGAGCAATTTTTTTTGCGATTTTTGTGACAACCTTAAAATTCAAAATTTTGAATTTTTCTAGTCGCGACCGCCAAGTTTGGTGAGTTTTTGAATATGATAAAGCCCCCAAAAAGGCAATTCATTTGGGTGGAAGAATAATAAGAATAATAATAATAATAATAATAATAAACAGTACAGATACAATAGGCCTTCGCAGCGCTTTGCTGCTCGGGCCTAATAATAATAAACAGTACAGATACAATAGGCCTTCGCAGCGCTTTGCTGCTCGGGCCTAATAATAATAAACAGTACAGATACAATAGGCCTTCGCAGCGCTTTGCTGCTCGGGCCTAATAATAATAAGAAACAGTACAGAAACAATAGGCCTTCGCAGCGCTTTGCTGCTCGGGCCTAATAATAAACAGCACAGATACAATAGGCCTTCGCAGCGCTTTGCTGCTCGGGCCTAATAATAAGAAACAGTACAGAAACAATAGGCCTTCGCAGCGCTTTGCTGCTCGGGCCTAATTAAATCTCATTTCTGTACGTTCGTTCATATTTTATGTGTTTTCCAAACTTTTATTGTCTTCATCATGAAACAGTTCTTAAGTGTGTAGTAAATTTGACAGATTTTTTTTGCATTTGCATCATTTTGTCTTTGCATTTAGTTTGTGAATCTGATTAAGATTTACATTTTTCTTTTTTCTCCTTTCGAGGAACGAACGCTCCAAACAGGATCTCAGTTCCTTCATCGAGGTAAGATACAGTTTGTGCTGAGGTGAAGAGCACTGAAAAAAATGTTTCATAGCTTTTAGACGTTTTTCTTGTATTACAACCACAAACTTAAATGTATTTTTGTGAAATAAAAAGCATGTATTTAAATTACTGGCCCAAACAGGAGTGGGCCCATGGGGTGTGGGGGGCCTCATGCAGAAGTTGATGTGGGGCCCCTCTATCTATTAACAACAAAAAAATAAGGAATCTGAAATGACTTAATTAGTATTTTAAATGTGTTTCGTTCCTTTTCATTCTAAACTGTAAATGTTCCTTCCTTCTCAGAGACTTATCATTAAATACAATCGTCAAAACAAAAACAACCTCGCATCTCGTCACTATTTCCTATTTCTAAATTGTACATATTTCTACATTAAAAAAAAAAAAATCAATGTCTAAATAAGTATTTGTCAGAAGATGTTTACTTTTACAGCTTATTTTTCAGAAGCACGTCTGCTCCAGGTGTGATGATCGAGCATTAAGGTTGGGTCCGCTACATTTACTCAAGATGAGTCTCGGATGTAGATCACGAAGTGAGGGAGCCGTGATCCAACATCAGGGATGGTTTAAAAACCTGCTTCAACGACTCATGTTTCTCTTCAATATTTCAAAAGTAACAGTTCATTTGGTGCTGATCGGTACGTGTTCGACAGCACTGCCGTTCGGTGACAAATCTTTTACTTCTGCAGGTGGAGGACATATTTCAGGTTTTTGGTAATAGTCACATTTTCTCCCTGCCCCCCCATCAGAGCAGGTAAACTTTGGTAAGGTGCGGACATTTCTCTGATGAGTGTAACCTGACTGAATTGGGGTCAGGACTTGAACGCCGGCTGGTTCTGTAAATTCATTGGGTAGCTCGTAAAGTAACGTAAACTTCTTTAATAAAATGTTTTGTTTTTTTTCAACAAAAAAAACAATTGTCATTGCTTATCATTTTCTGCACATTTCTTGAAGCGATGCTTTGGGATTTGATTTTCGACTGATAATGCCACCTGCTGGTCACAGGGTGGAAGTAACTACAATAAAAAGGTTTCCCATCCTTATTCGTCTTTTAATTTTCGACATGACATTTCTGTATTAAAGACACTTTTTATCGGAAGTTCCAATGAAAATGAAAGTCTTATGCAAATAAAAAATACTTTACTGCCATTTCATAGCAGTTATCACAAAATATTAAAAAAAAAATACTTTTTATCATTGCATGCCATCAAAACCCCTCAGACACATAAACTGCTCTGAAAAAAAAATTGTAAATTAAAATGTATCCATTTACTGACTGTTATTCAGACACCACTTACATTAAGCAACAACTAAAACTTATCACAATAAAAGTGCTATTTTCTCTGTTTACGCTATTTTACCACATATTTCAGCTGCCTGAAATCACCTGTTCCCCACACACAACATGGGAGATCATTATTTTTCTCACAATCTCTTTAACTGTTCTTAGTCCTCTCTTCATCAGCAACAAATCCTGTGAATTTAGTAATATTTACTCTTTATTTATCAAACTTACTTGGGGGGGAACCATATATTTTAGCCACTTGACAAAATGTGTTCCCCCTCCATGACATGGGACTTAATTGTTTTTTCACAAACTCTTTAACTATGTTGATTCCTCTCTTCGTCAATAAGACATGGTTGTTCGGGTGTTTGTTCTTCCAATTAATAACAGACATATTAATCATATTAATACAAATCTAAACACATTATAACTATGACCTTCAGTACGCTCTATTTTAGTGCAGAATTTCGCATCATTTTTCACATCTTTAGGAAATAAAAATGAGTTCCGATTGTTTTCAACTCCCTCACTGCACAAACACAAAATCTCACCAAGTAGTTTTGGTCCAGTTTATTGTGCAAACATCTTAGTACATTTAAGATAAGACACAACTAAATTATGAGTAACTTTTCAGGAAGATATAGGAGCTTGTTTTAATTCCTTAATATTGATGGAAAAAATATTAGTTCCATTGGCAGATTATTTCACTTATAACTGGAGAAAAATGTTTTGTTTTCAGTATCATATTCTGTCAATGGAACTAATAATTCTTCAGCAATTTTAAGGAATTATTTACTTAAACAAGCTTCTATGTCTTGCTTAAAAGTCGCTTATTGGTCAGTTTTGTCTTATTTTAAGTGTACTAAGATATTTTCACTAGAAACTGGACAAAAAAAAAAATACTTGGTAAAATTTTGCCTTCAAAATTCAACTTTACTGATCCCAAAGGGAAATTAAATGTTGTTGTAACTCATATAGATTGGGTTAATGATAACATTACCCAAACCACGAATTTCAGTGATTACATTCAAACTAATCAAACTCAATTTCTCAGAAAATAATCCTAAATAATAACTAATTAAAACGGCTTTTAAACACAGAAATAGTCTAATTATGGTAAGGCTGAAAGCTGCGAAAGTGACTCAATAGGCTGTTGCTAGGTAACCAAAGAATGAGTGAGTTGCTAGGTAACCAAAGAGTGAGAACATTATTTGATTCCACCAACCTTGCTTAGCTAGAGAGAGGTTGTCCATTTTCATATCCAGTGAGCGGATAATGGCCAGAAAGAGAGTCGGACTTGGTGGCTTCCTATATGCATCAGCTGGGTCAACCGGCCTGCCCGTTTCCCCTTTTTCTGTTTTTGGGCACAATGTTTCCATTTGACCGTTGGCCCTCGCACCCTGCTGTGCCAGTCCATTGTCCTCAAGAGCCGCTGTCTCCCAAGTGCGGATTTAAGCCTTGGTGATATGTTACCAGCTCAACTGTCTTCTATAGCCATCAGCTAAGCCGAGCTGCATTCAGCCATAAAGTTCGTTTTTATTCAAACTTCAGCAGTTTTCTAGTTGTTCTGCTGAGGTAGTGACATCAATTTGTGACATCACACAAATTGATGTCACAAAGAGTGATGCACACTTTGCATCACAACGCTGAATTCTTGGAACTCTACGGTCACAACCATTGCAGAAGAAAGAGAGAGAGGAAGTAGAAGGATTGTATCCGAACAAGAGATTGACAACGAAAGCATTTCAAGATAATAATAAAGGAACAGCTTTTGGATTTGTTCAGACTAAACAGATTAACAATGAATCAGAGCAGTAAAGCGTCGTGTTCTGATTCTGACCAACAGACTTTAGCTAGAGAGACTCAGAAGGAGCTGAGCAACGAGGAGCTGAAGATAAAAGTTGTCAACATGGAAAAAGCTACACATGATAAAGACAAGCTGCTTCAGGAGAAAGATGAGGAATTAAAAAAACTGCTCGACATAAACAGAGCTTTAAAGGAGGATAACAACATACTGGAGCAGAAAACCACCGACTTGGATCTGAAAAACATTGTCCTGGAGAAGGAAAAGACCGCCTTAGAAAAGGAAAAAAATAACCTGAAGCAGGAGAACACCACCCTGGAGACGGAAAAGACTGCTCTGCAGCAGAAAATCACCACCCTGGGGCGGAAATACACTGCCTTGGCAAAGGAAAACAATGACCTGAAGGAGGAAAACTTCTTTTTCAACCAGGTAAACACCATCTTGGAGAAGGAAAACACCTTATTCAAGCAGGAAAGACCCTCGATTGAGACGAAAATGAACACCCTGGAGCAGGACAACATCGCCCTGAAGCAGGAAAACACCACCCTGCTGCAGAAAAACACAGCCTTGGAAAAGAGAAAAAAAGTCCTGAAGAAGGAAAACTCAGTTTTCAGACAGGTAAACATCATCTTGGAGTCGGAAAACGTCTACTATGAGCAGAGAAGAACCTCCTTTGAGCAGAGATGCACCTACTTGGAGCAGGTAAACACCAACCTGAAGCAGAGGATCACAGCTCTGAATCAAAAAAGCACTGCATTGGAGGAAATAATCACAGCCTTGGAGATGGAAAAAGCCGCCCTGGAGGAGAAAAGCACTGTCTTTGAGAATATGAGCACTGACCTGCAGCTTAAAGTGGTAGAGCTGAGCCATTGCCTGAGGGTCAGAATGGAACAGCTGAACCAGCAGCCATCAGAGGAAACCCACGAAGACATTCAATCAGTTTCAGACCAGCCACAGGTGCAGCCGCCTGTATTGAGTCGTGTGATCGGAGGCTTCTTCAATAAACTTCTGAAAATGTGTATTGACACTCTCAGGTATTGGTATGAAAGATTGAAGTTCTAAATAAAGAAGTGTCATGAGGGCTCCAAGCTTTTATCGATGGCAGAAAAGCTTGAGGACAACAGGACTGCGGTGTCAGGGGAAGCTTGACACTTGGGGGTTGATGGCGGAAGAGCTTAACGCTTGAAAGATGTTGGCAGGAGAGTTTGAGGCCCGCAGGACTGCGGTGCCACGGGAACTTGAGGCCATCGAATTCTGGTCTCCTTTGTCGCCAGATCATAGAGTTATATTATGAACTCTAGTTTTGTTTTTATTTTAGTTAGGCGTCAGATGAGATGCTTGGGGCCAGCAGTGTCTCCTGGCCTGCCTCCAGGGCTTTGTAGCGAGTCCTGTCAGTCTCCCGGCCTGCCTCCAGGGCTTTGTAGCGAGCCCCGTTGGTCTCCAGGCTGACCTCCAGGGCTTCGTAACGAGTCCTGTCGGTCTCCCGGACTGCCTTCGGGGTTTCATAACAAGTCTTGTTGGTTTCCGGGCTGACCTCAGGGATTAGTAGCGAGTCCTGTTGGTCTCGCGACCTGCCTCCAGAGCTTCGTAACGAGTCCTGTCGGTCTCCCAGACTGCCTTCGCCCCGAAGGCAGTCCGGGGCAGTCATAGCGAGTCCTGTCGGTCTCCAGGCTGACCTCCAGGGATTCATAGCGAGTCCTGTCGGTCTCGCAGCCTGCCTCCAGGGGTTCGTGGCAAGTCCCGTTGGTCTCCAGGCTGACCTCCAGGGCTTCATAGCGAGTCCTGTCGGCTGGGCCGGATTTTAGCAGGGGCTTACCGGGGCTGCTTACCGGGGCTGCAGCCCGGGGCCCCGGCATTTCGGGGGCCCCGAAGGATGTTTTATATTTTTGTGAATGGATAGTGTCAGAAATTAATCAATGACTACGATGATTTTGCCAGCACCGATGAAAAATGTTCCAATTTGTTCTGGCAAACGTCCATCTTGAATGCTTGCTTGTTATTGGTCCACTTTTGACGCATCTTACGCATTGGGGAGGAGGAGCGTCAAGGGAATATTAGTTTACAATGGCGGACAACAGAAAATATGACAGCGGAGCGCAGAAAAGAAGGAAGAGAAAAGAAAAAGAGCATCGCGCCAAACAAAATGCCTAAACTGACAGGCTTTTTTCAACCTGTTAGCGGAGATGGAGCAGAAACACCATCTTCCCCCGCTCCTCGAACCCTTAGCTATGCTAACACCGGCACTAAGATCCAGCCAGAACCTTTAACCGTGACTGAGTCGGTGGCTGGACTGGCGTCTGTGGAGTCAGAGTCGGTGGAAGCGGGATCTTCTTCCGCAGATGGAAAGACGACTGTGGATCCGTCCAGTACCGATCCGGCGCATTGGGGGGAAATTGACGAGTCCGTGCGAGCTTACTGGGCTGAGCGAGGACCGGAGAGCTGTCAAAATATGAATGTTGGCTTTCGAGCATCAGAACGGGTGTACAAGCATCGAAAGCGTCACTTCTCCAAATCTCACTTTAAACGCAAGATGTTAAATGGTGAGTACATCGAAAGACCGTGGCTGCTCTACTCTCCATCCACCGGAGCTGCATTTTGTTTTGCATGCCGCATTTTCAGCAATGCTAATACTCAGTCAAACTTTGAGACTGGTTTCAGTGACTGGAAGCACGCAACTGAACGCATGAGAGAGCATGAAAACAGCGAACATCGTAGAAAAGCAACGCTGACATATGTTTCACTTGCAGCAGCCAGCGGGAGGATAGACACAGAACTGCAGAAACAATTTGAATCTGAGTGTTCATATTGGACTGAAGTGTTGAGAAGAGCTGTGTCTGTTGTCAAGTTTTTAGCAGAGAGGGGACTGGCTCTGAGAGGAGCCAGTGACAAATTTGGAAGAACTGATAATGGGAATTATCTGGGAATACTGGAGTTAATCAGCGAGTTTGATCCTTTTCTGAAGTCTCACATAGAGAAATATGGAAATGCAGGTTCAGGGAAACCCTCATATCTTTCTTCCCAAACATGTGAGGAATTTATTCAGCTGATGGGTGATCGTGTTCTATCAGAAATAGTGAGTGAAGTAAAAATGGCAAAGTTTCAAACTTTTCAGGGTTGAGTATTGTTTTCTTATTTGGTTTGCGTTTTGAGTAAATGTAGGTCGTGTTTGTGGTTCGAGTTCCTACAAAGAAGTTGAATGCAAAAGTGTCATTAATAAATGGAAATCTGTATTTTGTTCTTCGTGTTTTTCAAGATGTTCTCTGTAAAAACCTTGGTCTAGAAGATGAAAATTGTTCATTTGCACCCACCTCTGCTTTTATTGAGAACCGGGGGCTGTAAAAAATCCTTCAGAGGGCAGCACTTTGGACTTACCTGGGTCAGGATATTCTCTGAAAACTACAGTATGCCTGATCTCTTTTTTCCAGAAGATATTGTTTATATCCATGTTCCGTCTGACTGGCAGAGAAGCACTTTTTTGACATTTATTTCCTCCACTATTTACCAAGAACTACTTTAAAACCAAAGAAAAAGTTTGAGTTTTGATATATTCCACTTGTACTTATATGGACTCGTAAATGCTGGGGATATTTGTAGAAATATTGTTTTACTTGCTTTGCTTTGTAAAAGTATATTTGAGCATTGCACTTTCTTGCACTCAATCTGTTTTATAGTTTGTGTTGAAGTCCAGGCAACAATAACTATTCAGTGATTTTATTTTGTGATGCAAGCATCATATTCTAGTTATTATTAGTCCTTTTTTTTTGTGGCAGAGCACAGGGAGTGAGCTGCAGAGGCCGAAAAAAAAAAAAAGGTGTGAGAGAATAGTTGAACAAAAAAAGAACAAAAACCATCTCAGTGGCTATAAAGGTTTGGTCTGTCAGCATCCTGTGTAGCATTTCCTTTGTGTCAGCCAATCAGTGGACCTGTGAAAAGTAGCTGACAGACCTGTTACTGTCGCACTTTTCCCAAAAATTGGTGGCTCTACCATGGATAATGAGGCTCATCATCCAGCACACACACACGCAAACACACACCTAAAAAGCCTTGGAAATAATGGGGGGAGGAGGGAGGAGCTTGGGGGAGGGGGCAGATCTTTGAGAGAGCAACACAAAAAGGTGACTCAACTATATTTGCCAAAACCCATATTTATCTAGTCACCACACACACTGAGCAGGGATGTAGAGGTAAAAAAAATAAAAAAAATTAATGTCACAAATGTTTTACCAGGTCTACACAACAATAAACATACTGTATGCTCAAAATTCATATTTGAGGCACATCAAGAAAATAGCCTTTTCCGTCCTACCATAACAAACGTATCGAGTGCCATTAAGCTCCAACAGGGCTGTAAATTTAACCATGTGCTGCCAGATGAGAGAAACAAACTACCCACATGTCAGTTTATAGGTAGCATCCACATATAAAAAACAAATAAAGTTGATCCCACTATGATGAGTTTGGCCCAGAAGCAAAGATATCTATCTCTAAAAGCACCTATGAGTGATGCTGTGGGCTGGTTGCTCTTCCAAGTTGATCTTTGGAATCCCTTTAAAATGCCAGGAGATTTTAAATTAAACACCTGTTGGCATCCATCTGTAAACTTATAAATTGGTCATCTTTGGGCGTTTGAATGAGATAACACAGGGTTACAAAAAATATTATTTGGAAGTTGTCCTTTTTTTCAACTGAATCATGACTACTTTGCACCGCTGAATCCAAAAATGCATTCCAAATCCATTTTTCTAATTTGATTTAGAGAAATCCGATCTTCCGACTAAATCAACGGCCTTTTTGTGACATTATCAGTTCATTTCTGTTAATATATCTCATCCAAAAAAGGTTTTAGGAGAATTTTTTTTTTCTAACAGAGTGTATTACGGTAATTAAATGTTACAAACTTGGATTTGTAACATTGAATGATGAACACTGACCAGGGTAAGCACGTGTGAATTGAACATCATGTCTTCGTCTCTTTTCTGTCCTGGTGGAGTCTCTCCTCCTGCTAGCCACTCATTGATCCCAGATTCTCAGGAAACCGATCTAGATGTGAGAACGAGTCATGCATTTTGATGCTCATGTTGCTCCACGGTTCAGAAAGCTGACCTGACGGAGCAAAAACCAATGTGATTTTTGGATTCAGCACATCAAAATAAGACTAAAACAGTTGGAAAAACCCCAGACAATATTTCGGGTTGTTGACCAGTGTAATGATTGACATCAGGCTAAATCAATGAACAAATGGTTTACCAGATTCAAAACAGACATAGAAGACCAATGACGGAAAAATGGTGACAGAGCCCTCTCTGTACGCTGCTCCCTTTGGAAATGAACGAGCGAAAACTAAATGTTATCCTTTCAGCAAAATAATTTTCTACAAAGTAAATTGACAGCAAGGATACAAACAATTGTTCAGCTTCTGGTTTTGTTCAAAACAATTATATCCAAGCGTTGGATATCTTTCCCCTCCCACAGCGCAAAGACACTAAAATTCAAGGTTTCATTCCTTTTCAGTTTGGGATTATGCTGCTGCAATAAAAAGATGAATTTAGTGCATTAACTACGCCACGGCGTCTGCCCGAGAGCCAGAGAAATGGATGCATCGTCACGTCTTCCACTTTGTGCCGTGGCTATACGAGACGCATAAACTCCCATCAAATTCCACGTGCAAGTGGCGCCTGCTACATACGAGACAGAATCTAATGTTCTAAAACGATGCCTGAGCAGGTGAAGGATTGAAAAAAAACAAGAAACGAACAAAGACTAAGGACGGGTCGCATATAAAATATAGATGTAGAGAGGGTAGACTGAGGCGCTCGGAGGGGTTTCAGAGGAGAACATCTCGTGGTTTGCGCCTGAGGTTTCTGGCTGACTGTCAGCGATGCTATCAAACAGCCACGGCTCAGATGTGGCATGGGATTTTTTATTTTTTTCCCCTGACAGCTACACAATGAGTTTGCAAAATACAACCGCGCAGACAGTTAGGAGCTTTAATTTGCTAGACCAGAGCTTGGTGCGCGGCGAATTCCCAAAACAAATGTAAATTCTATCATCCCGTGAAAATATTCCTCTCGAACAGGGAGCCGCGCTTTATTTGCACACTTGCTGATCGATGGAAATTTTTTGGAGCGCGACGCATGAAAGGCCAGTGATCGACAAGCCTGGGAGGAAAACAAAATCCCTTTTTCCTGAAGGAGTGAAATTCGACTAACGAGTGCAGTCAACCAATCGAATGCGAGGGGCCCGGGGGTTCTCAAGCGGACACTTATCTGCGTTGAGCCTTCAGAAGGATGGGTGGAGTCCAAAACCCAAAGTGTGAGCGTGTCAACTACTTCCACATGTTGGAGCAGAGATAGAAGCAAAAGGCATAAAAACACTTTAGCTTGCAACCTGTGGTTTATATGGCAATGAAGGCTAACAACATGATAGCATAGCTTACTCGGTCCGCAACAATGGATGATGCATTTGATACTGGCTGAAGCCCCAGCACATTGACAGAAGCTGACAAGAGAAAACTGAATGCTGAATTTTGTTTATAGTCTGTTTATTAATACTTTAACAATAACATTAAAAAAACATGTTATTTCTGAATATTGGAATGATATTGATTGCAGCCAACATATTCCCCGGCTTCCATCATCGCAGTGTTCTCACCAGTCGCTCTGAGCGATTGGATCTCGATGGAAGGTTTCGACCAGATGAGGGTGTATAGGGCAGTGAAAGTCCATCCTAGAGACCAATTGTACTTTTGGCAGGCAGAGTTCAGATTCAAGCCACAAAATATCAGACTGCCAAAACTGATATTCAAGTGATTGCAATATTGCATACACCAACTCAATTTGCAGGACACACACAATATATGATGCTTTGAATGACAAAAAAAAGTACATATAAGGACAATACTTTGATCTTGTTAACTCAAGTGTGCTTTAAGATTGGGTAAACTCTTTGTGTGACCTGAGGCCGATTGGTTTTAGAACAACATTTCAGTGTAGCAAAGGTATTTCAGCTGAGAAATCCATTTAAATTCGTCAACAATGTAAACCAAACCCACCTTATTTTTGTGGTTAGTTGAATCTTTGCTAGCACTGTCTCAGAAATAATCTCAGCTTTTGTGCATCGACACCGAGAGCAATACAGGCACCCTAACCTTTGACTGTAGTTGCTCATCTAGTTTAGAGTCTTTGGTGTGAAACTAACTTCACGATCTTCAAGAAGAGACCTGCAGACAGTTACCTCCGCTCAGAAAACAAAGTGTCTGTAAGGTAAAGCAGATGTTGCAACTTATTAGAATCACTGGCTGATGCCTTGGATGCCTTACGGCTTCCATACGGCTGATTTAAATTACTGAGTCATTATGTTGCCTTTGCTAAAATTATTAACAGCCTGAAAATATCATAAAGCCATTTGAATCTGGTTTATGGAGGAAAGACAAACATAAAATGTGCAGTATAGTCAACTTTAATTATTGGCATTGGACACCTCTGTTCCTAGTGATTGGATCTACCGTAGCTATAGTACATTACCAAACTTTTTGGAATGCCAAACCATCCCCACTGAACAGCATTGAGAATCTGATCATGTTTCAGGGCTGGGATACTTGTGTAGAAGTTGAATTTAAAAAAAAAAAGAAAAAAAATGAAGGTTGGTAGAAGTGATCTGTTGCTGCTAAAGCAGAGTCAAGCATTTCATCCGCACCATGGAGATAAGGTGAAGTGGAGACCTAAATAAAGGTGTCAGTGGATGTCTGTGATGGGCTGGCAGCTAAGCTATGGAGGGCTTCAACTGGCAATAGGCATATCAAGCACAGTATGCGCTGCCTCTATGGTTGGATGAAAGGTGCAATGTAGAGGCGGCTGGGTGTGCACATCATATTACATGCCCCACTTGCTGCCAACCTGCTGTTGTGACACTCAGCGCTCTTTTCTCAAGAAGAAACCTTGAACGAGTCATTGGATTCCTACAAGCTTGCCGTTCTGTGTCTTGACACTTTATGACTTTCACTGGGCCTAAACCTTCTATGAAACGGCGTCACTTCAGAGTCATGAGAGCAGAGCTGAGATTCGGAAAGGTCGCCGCCGTCACCCACTCCCAATCTGTTAGAGTTAGCACTCGCAGCTACCGTCAGTGACAGATGTAGACACTGTGGAAATTAAATTAAATGAACGGAGGAATGTGAGCCAGGGTTTCCTCTAGGATCTTCTTTAAACTGTGGTGGTCTTCAGAGCGTATCCAACACATTACACACTGAAGGCCAAACTACATTAATGTCATTGAAATACAACATACATTAACAACAGGGCCATCAACTTCTCCTTCCTTAGGTAACTTTCTTTCACCTTTGGACTGCTGGGGGGGGGGGTTTCACTCCTGAGAGCTGCACAGTGCACACTAGCTAGCTTCTCAGTCAAACAAACAGGAGCTGTCAGTGTTGCTTTTTGAAAATAAAGTGAACTTTGATTCTCAAACTCTGATTATGCTAAATATATATGCACAAATATAGGCGACACACACATATCTCTTAGGATTTACATTGTTTAAACATATACAGGCTATATACATACACTGTATATAGCCATGGCAATGGCTATCAATTACATTTAGAGGAAACTGTGAGAGCTGTACTTTTTCTACACTGCTAGAAGCAACAATATTCATGTAACTTACTACCTGATTATTAGTACATCATAACTTCAACTCAAAGCTCCAGGGTACATGTTACTAGGTGCCGCCATACTGTTTAGAGGTTTTAGGCCAGTCATCCTAAAATAAATGTAGATCTTTGTAGAAATGTAATATGTTACCATTGTACAGTCAAGTATTTAAGTGCTGGTATACAAACAGTTTTATTTGCAGTGTCTTGGTAAAGTAAGCTAAGAACGTTGAGATTTTCAGTGACAGAATGTCACGAAAATAATGCATAATAAAAAAAATACTGTTTTTCAATGTTTCACAAAAATGTCTGAAAGGTGCGTCATACATTAGTATTCAGTCCTCCCTACTCTGATAGCCTTATAGAAATACCTATAAGAAAACTGTAGAGATGATAGCTACGTCCACACAGGAGGGAAATGTGACCCAAATTTGTTTTGTTTATCAATATGCGACCTATATCCGGCTTTCACAGCATTAATGTATTGTTTTAATTGGTTATTAATTGAATAACCAATTAATACAAATTCATTTCACAAGCACCGAATACATTGGGACTATGATGAGAAAGGATGCTAAAAGAATATGAAAACAAATTCATGTCACGTCAAAAAAACAAACAAAAAAAAATCACATAAAAGGGAAGAGAAAAAAAATACTAATGTTTCATCATTAATATTTTAGACTTGATTCATTTTGAACCCTTATAGTGGGTTTCAGAGTCAAATACCACCCTATGCATTAAAGAAACCGAAATAGAGTTGTGTTATGCAGATCAATAACACAAAGAGTCCATCGGGTTCAGCAGGACAGAGCACAAAAACGCAAGCTAATTAGTTCATAATACAACTCAAATTAATGGGCGTTGCAAAGCCGAGTCGTTTTTTTTAAGTCAACCATGAGCCTCAGAATTAAACGGTCAGTAGGGAGACATCAAGATCCTAACAGTAGCGCGCGTGTGCCTGTGCGTATGCGTGAGTTCGGTCTGCTGGTCAGAGCCAGGCCCCATTAAAGCTGGACCTCGAGTGTTAATGCGATATTGTTTGGTTTATTGCAGTCCAGCATCTGCCAAGACACAGACCTGCGAGGGCTGATCTCATGCCAGCCCTTCCTCTGCTCCATCCCTTTTCTTCTCCGCTGCGTCTGCTTCACCAAAACGTCTACACGCCTCTTTCTGCCAAGTCAACCGCATCACTGGAGAACAACTGCAGCCGAAGAACCACTTGGTCACGATTCGTCAGTCTTTATTCGTTTTAGTGCTGCGGTGACCAATGGTTAACGACCTACAATGTGAACTCAGCCAATTTGAAAGATTCTGACTGAGATTAAAAGAGAGCGGGACAAGTTGGAAGAGTTCAGCATTTGCCGGGTTTAACATTGTGTGAGAAATGTTAAACACATTAACATTTTTTTAACAAGAAATGTTAAAAACATTTTTTTAAAAAGAACTAAAAATGTATTTTGCCTGAAAACACACACGTTGGTGTTTGGTAACCTGTTGTGTGTTTTCCTCTCTGTGTGGGTCTGCCCCTTCTGTCAGAGTGGGGAGAGATTTAGAGAGCGCAGCTGCCCCCTATGGGTGGAAAACCAATGCAGAACAGCAGAGAGGCAGCTTCTGTTTGTTTGTACTGCATCCTGGCTGGAAAAGCCAGAGAGGAGCTGCTGCTGCTGCTGCTGGACTGTAATTAGTCAGCTTCTGTCGCCAATGTCACCAAACACCTGCAGCCGCAGAGTGGGGGGGGAACAAAAAATAAGCAGAAAACAGTGGGCTCTCCGTGCCGAAGAACAGATCCTGCCTGCTTGCTTGGAATGCCAAGCGTCTGTGGTGGCCTTACATAATTTCTCATGCCTGTAGAATAATGCTGTGAGGCTCTCAGAGCACCGAGCTGTTCTAGGGTTCTCTGCGTCCGAGGTTCTGGCTTTTTGCAGGCCAAGTTCAATATAGCAAAAATAAAAGGTAAGTGTTTTTCCCCACTGCCTTTCACACGTCGGGCTTACAAACCGCAAATAACGAGGTAGAAACACAAAACTCTGATCTACTAAAACGGGACACACAGATCCAGAGAGCATGTTGTTCTACAGCGAGGGAGAAGAGAAGGAAGGAAATCAACCGATTACCAGAAGCAGAGATATATTTATTATGTTTAGCTTGACCAGTTCCTTATAGCCCTCAAAAGGATTAGCTTAAAATCTGTATCGGCAGGTGAAAGCAAACAAACAAAAGAAACATCAGACATTGTGATTGATGCGCTGTTGGTATAAATCCTCTCACCTGCAGGTTTTCCTTCAGATCAAACCCAACATGCTGTGAAGTGCACTCCAGCAAAGAACAGACAAGATGGGAGGAATATGTGGAAAATTCCTGCTATGAGCAGATTTTCTGTCAAAAGCAACACAAGTGGATGCTTTCAAAGAAGATGCGCCTCAGATGGAAGTGTGCAACGTTGCTGGTGTCAGCAGACTTGAGAGGAGAAGACAGACGGCAGCTAGTTAGCTGCTGGATTTTACAACCGACCCTCCCATCAGAATCGCTCTGCATTAATCCAGGATGCTGCCACATAGACGTCACTTCATATCATTATACTCAGCTGCCACTGGCAACATGCCTGGTGGGAACTCATTTATATGTAGTGCTTATAGGAAATACTGGTAATTGTGATAAACGGTGCTAACTGATGAGAATAAATTGTTTTTAAAAAATCTAATCTAAATGTGCCGTGCATCACCGAGGCGTTGTGAGGACGGCTGGATCACTTCCACCTCTACAGCTGCAGAAGTCAGGTAACGGAGCACGGGCTCTGACCTGGAGGCCGGCTCCCCGTCAACCGGAGCAGAACCAGGAGCGGCGGGAAAGCCGAGGAGCTGTGAGGGGAGGAAGAGAGCATGAACAGAGTTCATCGAGTGTTTCTTTTTTTTTTTTTTTTTTCTTTTAGGCAGCGAGGTTGCTAGCTGAGAACAGAGCATCATCTTCCGCAGTTGCACCAGTTACAGCAACGACTGCTCCGCTATACAGACGATTGGGCTGTCAGGAAACATTAAAACACGTTGCAGGAATATTCACAGCGGTGCCAAGAGAGGACAAAAAAAACAACAACAACAAAACACGGTGCAACCATGATAATTAATCACCGACTCATTCAGACATTGGCTCGTCCGTTTAGTCGCCTACCCACACAACCGGATGAGTCGCTCACTTGCTCACTGAGCTGCTCATTCATGAGATCGCTCCGTCTCGCAGTGGCTTTACGTTTGTTTTAGTCGACCCAGTCCAGCGACACGCGATGAAAGGTGCACAAAATATCCGCAGAATACGTCACAGAGGTGGAAACGCACCGACATGAATGTGCCTGCTGTGTTAAAGGCCAGCGATTTCATTTCTTTTGAATCTTTACCTTTTGTTAACGATATCCACTGGTGTCGTTTTCTCTCATGATCACGTGTAATGACCGCAGAACACAGCCGAGCTGTGAAGGGTCGTTTCCCACCAGAAGAGCCGAGATTTTTAAGATCTGCACGACCTTAAATTCAAAGATACTTAATGGACTTAAATTTGACATTTAAAAAAATCCGATTCATTTTTCTTGACAGATTTCCACATCGATTCTGAATGATCCTATTTATTAGTACAGCTTGTGACCCTCAATCCATGACGGCTGCTGTTGTGAACGATGAAGCAAGTGATAACGTAACTATAACTCTAATTGCAAATATAACTTTCAATCCTGTCAGAAGTGTTTTGTCTAGTCGGTTTCTGTGTGTGAAATTTGAAAATTAACCATCTGGCTAAAATTTCTCAAAAATCTTAAATGTTTTGTTGCAGTCAAGCAGAAAATGAAAATCACGTTTGAAGAAGAATCTTCAAACATGTGACAAAAGAGAGAAACAAATGAAAATATAATTACAATATAAACAAAACGCTTGTTCACATAAAGAAACAAATGGACATGTTGAATATTTGTAAAAAAAAAAATCTCTATTTAACTTTAATTACTTTTTAGCTTTAAAAACACTGACTAAACATCCTGCATGTCATCGAGAAATCAGAATTTAAGACCAAGATCGTCTAAAATTGGGCAAAGTGACAAATTTGTTATAAAAGGACATATTTTATGGTACATTACAGCAGCTTGTCATAAAAATACAATTATTGTAGAAATGAGAAAGATAGTCCATGTTTAGCAACAGCAACAACTTTTACCTTTTTAATATACTTTAGAAAAATCAAGAGAAATGTTTTATGTCTGGCTTTTTCGTGAGCAAACTCGCATATAGAGTAGATTGCAATCAATGAGAGCACTGACAGGTTCTCCATTCACCGCTTCTTACCATGACGAGCAAACAGCCGCTATGAAATAAAGCTTCAAGGTTAACTGTCTGAAGGATCCACTTTCTGGTTTTTATTTTTCCTCAAGGACAATCAGGGAGATGGCTGTAACCGTTTTCACATCAGTGTGATATCCAAACCGGGACAATGGAAAAATATACAAACTACACTTGAGGGAGCTCTTCACTTAAAAAAATAAATAAATAAAAGATTCAAAGCACAAAGCAGTGACAGGATGGCCCACACGCACACAGGAAGATTTAGGATAAGTTAAAGAAAACTTTCTTAAACCGTTTTCAGTGCAGCAGCAGCAAAAAGGTCATTTGTGGATTCTCGCCGGTGCCATCCGAGGCGACTGAAAGCAGCAGAGAGAGAGAAAAGACGTTTCTCTGAACCGCCCTGACCGTGAAGCGGTCCGTTTTAAATCAGTCGGGTATTGCTTAATGTAAGCACATCTCAACTCGCAGCCAGCATCTGAAATGCAGTAGCCACATTCCACTGCAGTCCCTACTGGCCTGTCATACATTATTTACGTCTTTAAGATTTTCAGAGCTGTGCGAGAGCCTTCTCCAAGTTCAATAATGAAAATGTATCCTAGCAGCCTACCAGTGGCTAAAAAAAAATTAAATAAATAAAGTTTAAACAGCCAGTTTAAAGGGGTCATGCTATGAGAACACAGTCCGTTTTTTTGGTTTGTTTTTGGGGGGTTTTTTAAATTTTTTTTTCCCCATTTCATGTCATTGCGACTCCCATAAAATACCAAAACTAACTGACATTTTAATCAAATCCTGTTCCAGCTGCTGTACTGAAGCTGCTCAGACATCATCGGCAACATTAAAGCCGTCCACCGCGTACAAGTTCAATCCCGTTTCCAACACTTCTCGTTTTAATGAACTCCACACTCGGCCGCAAAAATGACATTTTAATCTGTGATGCATTAACAACCGTTACACGAACCGGCTCACCGTCGTCACACATCTCGTCACACACGAGATTTTTCTGTCTGATGGGTAAACTCCTGTGGCTTCAGTCAGGATCGGATCAGCGTCAGTTTTACTTTTAAAAGTCCAACATTCGTGATTTTTAAGAGTTTCTGGTGGCAGATCAGGCTAATTATGGTTTACATTAATGTCTGTCAATATATCTGTCAACCTTTTGTTTTTTTTTAAATCAAATGTTTAAAGAGCATTTGTGCTTAATTAGTAAATCTAATCTGAAGAAAATTCTTGTTCAAAAGAAAAAAAAAATTTCAAAACTTCACATTTGGGTCTGAACTCGCCACAATAAATAAACCTTGCTGGATGATGAAAAGTCAAAAATACTGTTTGACATCATCTAGGTTCTGCAAAGTGATTTTTGTTGTTGTTGTTTTTAGGTCTTCCTGTCACATTTGTAGGCACTTTAAAAGTTCAACACTTTTTCTGTGCAGTTCCACATCACTGGACGGGGGACGGAGGGACAAAGTCTTGCCAGAGGACACTTCAACACGCCAGGGTCCTAAGCCTCGACAGCTGACCTTCTCATGGGAGCGTGACCACTCTGAGCCTCTTCTTTGCAGCAGGCTGCTGCTGCTGCTGCTGCTTGCATTCATGTACGTGAAATGCTTCAGTTGGATCACAGAGGATCAAGACTTCCAGCAAAATTTCAAAAGAAGAAATTCTGTCATAACTTTAAGCTTTATAGATTACATCTAATGAATCTAGTTTCTTACTTTGCTGCGTATGTTAGCGCTGCGTGTGTAGGCAGTTATTTTTGCTGTGATATCACTGTCTTGGTATTTTTAAAAAAATTAAATTAATCAGAAGATAAACATGGAAGGCTGCACTAGTATCTCTGGACCGTAAACATTTCAAAAGGAACGACTACAGGTTAAGCTCCAGAACATTGTTAGACAGCCGAATCAGAACTTTAAAAAATATATAATTTCTCATAAATGCCCAAACTGATGACCCCCACTTCTGACTATGAAACCCTCCAGATGGCTAAGAAAATCTCCAGCATTAATATTAATGATGGCTGACTGATTTACCGCCTGTCAGCCCGTGCTGATCTTACGCAACACCAGAGCAAACTCGCAGCGGGCGACAAACCGAGACGGTTTGCAGGATGGCCTGTGGAACGTTGGACGCACGTGGCGTGCATCCGGCGTGCGTCTGAACCTGTCGAGTTCCCAGATGTCCTGAGTGGGCGCAGCAGGGCTCCGGTTTGTCGGTGCGTACAGGAGGAGCAGGTGGGGAGAGCAGATTGGGAGACAAGAAGAGTCAACAATAACTCTCATTATGATTCAATAATGGGCGAGTCAAAGCCCCGTGGATCACTTGTTCTGGATCTTATGTTGAACTGTTAAGGCACTTGGATTGAGCAAATAACACCTGTTGAGCGAGGGATTAAATCTAAATGAAAAAGCATTCATTAAAGCTTCTCCTTGAGCCAAACGTGAGCAGAATACTTAAAAGTGAAAATAGCTTCGAGTCTGTGACATTCGGTCTTTTAACACGGCGAAGCAAACAAAAACATAACGGAGGAGTTGGGAAATATGATGTATATAACATGGCAATTATATTTTCATTCATTTCAGGTGCTTGCAGGTCAATTGTAGCAAAGTTTTACTCCATTTGCCTCATCAGTTCTCGTTAGAAGATTGTGGTGGAAAGATGCAAAAGGTTCATTTTTTATCCAATTGGATGATATTTTGTAGACCTGCTTTGTTAGTCTCCAATTTTTGTTTTGTATGTACTGATTGGCAAGTTAAAAAAAAAAAAAGCAGATAAATGTAGAAATTTGAGTTTGCAAGATTGGCTGGCGCTCATTTTGTTTAAGTACATACACTTTACGTGTCAAAAATTTTAACGCAATTAATCAAACGTTATTTTAGTTTATTATTTATTGATTGATTGATATGCAAAAAGGTTCCGACCGGAACCACTGCACGGGTACGTTTGTGGTATTCCCGTACAACGCCCACGTCTCCAACGCTAGCGCTAGCATCCACAGTCCACATTTCTAAAGAAATACTTCTTAAAAGCAGTTCCATAAATGAAACAATTGAAAAGACAAATGAGTACAATAGTATCTTACACCAGTTTGATGGCTGAAGAACCAAAATAACAGAATAAAAGCAATAAATCTACATTTGTTGTTGAGCTCACACGTCAAAAAAAAAGGGGTGGGGAGGTATTGGCAAAAAAAAATATGTTGCTCATGTTGTTCATATATACTTTGATTAAATGCAATTGTGATTAATTAGTAACACGACTCAATTAAAAGTTTTAATTGAGTCCCAACACCAGTTCCCAATAACAAAGTATGAGAAGCTGAGGCTCCTTTGCTAAACAGTTTTAAACATTCTTTATGAAAGCATGCAGAATATATTAGTTAGGGATTAGTTATTAGGGATTACATACACACTGAAATAGGAAATCAGCTGGTTTCACAGCTCAATCTGCCAGCCTATCACCTGCGACCCTGTTGCCGTCTCTGGCTAGAGTAGCTCCGCTTTTCGGCACTATGACATTTGATCAGATACGCGGTAAAATTCTGGAACCGTGTGTTACAGATAAGGACTGCAGTGAAAATACCCAGCTATTTTCTGCCAAAGCATTTAATCCAAATGATCTCTGCCAAGGATTTCCTATCAGTCCAACACCTGTCAGTTTGGCCCGGGCCCTCAGCTGAGCACTTCCATAAATTATCTGACCTGCACAAGCCAGGAAATGACTTGGGATTCAAAATGTTTCGGAAGAAGTCGAGATAAACAAATAAATCCCTACGTTAAAAGACATCGCCCGACTCCATTCTCCAAACAAAGCAGTCTCTCTGTACACGGTTGCAACAGCTTTCAAGAAGATTGAAATCTCTCCTGTGAAAGAAACACACGACGGAGAGAACAACGTTCGGCGGAGGAATCCGCCGAAAAGCGAGGGCGGCGGCATGAAATGGGGTGGGGGGGGGAAGTAAGAAAATGAGGAGAAATGAGCTCGTCTCTGCTGTAAAGGCGAGAAAATCCTCCGTCTTAAGAAGAAAATCCTTGCGCGGCGAGATTTCATCTCGAGCGAGATAGTGAGCAATTTTAAATATGATCAGCTCCAGTGTGCTGGAAGCTCCTCAAAGGAGCGACGGCAAAGCCACAGCGACAGACGGGAAAAGGAGAGGGGTGAAGGATGGGGGAGGCAAAGCGGGGACGACGAGGCAGAGATTTCAGAGGGTCTGAACCTCGTCTTTGCACGAACGATGTTCCTGAAAGGCTGCAGAAAGATTCGCAGATATGTCAGATCAAAATATTTCATTTAAATAAAATCTGGATAAAAAGGAAGCTGTGGTAGGGAAGGAAGTATCACAGTTACACATGAGAAATTGCAATTACTGATGTGCTTTGTGTCAAGGTCAGCGTTGTTACTGTTCTGTCTCAATATAAGATCTTCAGAATAACTAAATGAGCTCTACTCACATTTCATCCAATCCTTCGTTGACTTCCAAAAGAATTCATACCTCGAGTTGTTTTATGTCCTAACCACATTTTTGCCGCAGAAATTCCAATAAGATTGCACCTTATTAACATTTTATGAAACAGGCGGACAAATTATTTCAGTATAGTGTTATTGAAGAATGTCTTACACCTCTTCTACATCTGGAGACTGAAATTCTTGCAATTTTTTCTTGCCAAAATACCTCAAGCTCAGTTTGAATGAATAGAGAGCATCTTTCCATCCGCTCTGACCAGCCTACTGACGAAAAGCTTCGTAATGGCATGATGCTGCCACCACCATGTTTCACCTTTTGGAGAGTTCATTTAGGGTGATGAGCATCAGCGTGTTGACTGCTTTTTCTGGTTGGGGTGTCTCCTTGGCCAGCCTGTCAGTTCAGCTGATTTAAATGCCAGATGGTTTTCCTTGAACTGCGTCGTGGTTTCCTTCGTGTTTCACACCTTATAATCCGGGAGTTTCTGCGCCACTGGGGACCAAAAATTGCAACATTTGTTACATTTTCAGCTGGTGCGGTTCGCTTTCACACTGCACTGTGTCAAACGATCCAAACTCTTTTGAAAAATCTGGTACCCTCCTCGCCTGTGGAGGCGCTGCACCAAGAACTACTGAAGGAAACGACACAAAAAACAATGGAGCGGTGTCATTTTACCGGTTGAAGAATTTGTCTTTTATCTTTGGTAAAAGACAACGGTTGCGTGTTAAGGTTGTATTCATCCAAAATGCCCTGCGTCTCAGTTTGGATTGCATTCACACCTCCACAAAAAATACTAAATCCGACTTTCTAGCCAAATAAACTAGAGTTGTATTTAGATGGATTAAAGAGGGTTGGTGTGAAAGCACGCTGATGATGATGATGGTTCACTAATGTTCTCTAAAAACACTGAGGCCTTCACAGAACACCTGGATTTATACAGAGATTATGACACATACAAATGCATAACATTCACTAAATATGTTCCTTCTTAAAACATCTAAATATAAATACGTGTCACATTTTTAGAAAAAAAAAATAGATGCATTTGTTTTCCTCAGTTTACATCTATTGTTTTTATGCTGATGGTTTGCAAAAACTAAAATTCCAATAGTTTGTGGTTTAATAGACAAAATGTCATAAAACTGAAGGGTGTGAATACTTTTTGAAGGCATATTTCACTCCTGAATGCTGGCATGTGATGCCTATGCTAGACAGGGCAGTGCACCGGTGATGCTATACAGAAACTCACACTGCAGCAGAAAGAAAAAGGATTATATCAGATTATTGTGTTCAAGCCTTTAAAAGAAGAGATTAGAGTCTCATTTTATACAAAGCTACACCTGAAAAATAAAAAAGAGAGAAGTTTTCAATCATGATTAGAACTGATTTGTAACCTTTTGCAGAGGGACAGCAACCTGTCAGATAATGTTCCTCGAGGCCCACTAGTCAGAGTGTTCCCCTCTTTGCACCTGCGGGGAGGATGAACCTTTACGAATTTTACAACTGTCAAAGCATTTTTGTTTTCTTGCTAAGCTTCCAGCAGTAGCGCAATACATGGTTTTCTCACGCAACATTTTAAAAGCTTGTATTTCCTGAACAAATGCTGGATTAAAATTAGGACTGAAACACGAGAAACCCTAAAATGTGAACCTTAATTTTCCATCCTGAAGACTCTGTTTATTCACACAATTTAAAGCTGCAGTATGTAACTTGTAAAAAGAAAGGAAAATTGTTAAAATCATCATGATGTCATGACAGTAAAATACAGATTTATCTGCCTTTTTTAATTGCTCCCAGTACTAGCTGCAGAAATAGACCAATCAGAAAGAACCAAAGCTAGAAGGAGGGCCACCCTCAAAGCTCCCCCCCTCCCACCATA
This sequence comes from Xiphophorus hellerii, assembly GCF_003331165.1. Lineage (NCBI taxonomy): Eukaryota > Metazoa > Chordata > Actinopteri > Cyprinodontiformes > Poeciliidae > Xiphophorus > Xiphophorus hellerii. Next base: position 27,590,456 of record NC_045683.1, on the reverse strand, counting down.
CTTACTCTTTGCTAAGCTACAGCTGCTTCGCCACAACATAGCGTGCCACAAATGCTAAGCTAGTTATTCACTAGTCATTCATTTATCTGCCATCATGGCGCTTTCCTGTAACAGTAAGTTGTTTTTCCCACCATTAGCACATTTAGCGGTTTACAAGAAGTTGATTGACAGCGCTAAGACCCTCCTCCTGGCTCTGATTGGTTGTTTTTGACAGGAAGCGGTACATGTCTGTAGATGATAATAGTCAAAGGCAGTAAATGACTTTGAACTGCCTTGTTACTGAAATGAGCAAATCAATAAACTCGATTGATTTGCTTGATCAAGCTTGGAGGACACATCTAACAGTGATCCAGTCAGCAGATTCCCAGGTTATTAATTTTTGGGGGTTGACGAGGCTGGAGTTTGGGCACCGATCCATCTTCTTTAAACGGTCAGATTCCCTAACCTGCTGCTTCCCCGATTCATTTTTTTTCATTCCCCAGGCCTGGCGTTTTAGGTGGATGCCTATGCTTTAGTAGCTTTGCAGTTTTACCACACTAAACTTAAAAGTTCTCTGTTACGTGATCAAAGTTGCACATTTTGAAGTTACAGCAGGATCCAACAACCAAAGTTTTATGGTTCCTTTTGGGCTGAACTTTGCCTTTAGGAAAGCAGCTAAGTAGCACCGTCCCAGAGGAGCTACGGCACCGTCGAAAGACTCCAAATCCAAAGCAGCTGAAATTAAAATTCTAAGCTTGCTTTCAGATGTAGCAGATCAAAAAGGCTCTCTGACATTTTTCACCGTGAAAGGCATAAGATACCAGATGGTGATGTCTTCTGCACTGACGTTCTCATTCCCCCCACAAAAATACTTATGCACCCAAGATAAGAGCATTATGGTGACAATGCACTTTTTCTTCCCTATTTCTTAAATTATGAAGCAAGCATAGCATGAGCCTTTCCTCTGAAATATAATTTGACAGGAGAAGCAGTGAGAAGACTTATCTGATTGATAGAGGGTTTTTTAAAAAAAATAAATAAAAACGGTGTCTGCAAATGAAAAGTTGACGGTTTTTTTAATCTTTAACATCGACCTATAAAACTCTTTCGACAAATTCCGACGCTCATCCTTCGAGACTGAATCAAACCGTTCCTGCGTTGGTCAGCGTTTCTGTCTCATTCTTTAAGCCTCAAGTTTTGCTAAATTTATCATGGTGGTGCTTAATGTATGGTCTGTAATCTCTTTCTCACCAAGAGTAAAAGACCCAAAATGAGTCATATCTTCGATTTCCATAAATATTTTTTTCCCCCAATCACTTACTATGAAGCAAGAACATCTTAAAAAGAAATCCTAAACTGTTTTAATGCAGCATTTCTAGGGAATTGCACAGCAAAAGGAGACGTTTTCTAATTTGATTGGACGTTGCTATTACTATGTGCAATCAATATGAAATAGGCACACAGCAAACAAACAAAACCTTTTTGGTCTAGTTTCTCAAATACGCAAATATGTTGGTACACTTGAAATAAATAAAAAAACAACAACTAACTTTTCAGCAAGATATAGGGGCTTGTTTTAAGTCAATAAGTCTTCAATATTGATGAAAAAGTATCATTATCACTGGCAGATTATTGCACTTGTAACATGGAAAAAAAATATTTTTATAAGTGAAATCATCTACCAATGAAAGTACTTTTTCATCAATATTAAAGAATTATTAACCTAAAACAAGCTCCTATATCTTGTTGAAAAGTTACTTGCAAGTTAGTTTTGTCTTATTTCAAGTGTACCAAGATATCTGCATGTGAGGGTTTTACACAGACCAGCCAGAGAGACGTTCAATGGATTCCAAAATATATTCTTAATTTATTACAAAAAGTCCAAAAGTAGTTCAAAAATGATGAATTGGGCCCAAAACTGAGGTCAACATAAACTACAACTCAGGTAGTAACACAAAGAACTGAAGCACAAAACTGACCTAACAAAGAAAACATGAGGGGAACTTAAATAGTGGCTGATTAAACACACAAGAACTTAAACAAATACTGGTCAACACATCACTAAATCTTTAAATTAAATAAATATTAGAACTGAACTAACTTCCAAAAAGAAGAAACATTAAAGAAATGGTCAAATTAAAGTAGAGACCAAATTTCCCCTTCCCCTGGCAAACATATGGGACGACCCAGTGAGGAGGTTTGCCAGCCATATAAGGGCATCAATCAGCTGGAGCTCATCTGTATGATTTCAGCAGCGGCTCCAGAGGAAACTGGTAACTCAAAGGAAGAAATTTATTTGTTGCATTTAACAAAAAAATACAAAGAACTGACAGATAAAGCTAACTATTTGCAGTGCACACATTTAGTTAACTGAAGAGTCAGGCTAATGAAAATAATTTTAAAGATAAAAATCTAAACTATTCACTAATCAATATGTAAAGTAATGTTAAGGGTGAACAGAAAACGATTACCGTTCCGGTCTCACAGTAGGGACAGCTGTCACACTGCACAATAAACTAAACCAAAAATACTCTTAAGATTTTGTGTGGGTTTTTTTTACAGTTCCTCCATAAAAGAATTCTTGCAAACGGTAAGCCAGGTCGCGAAGCTTTGCAATGAAACATGGAGTTGTGTCTTCTCTCTTTGTATAGTTTTTATTGTTGATAAACTGGAACATGATTGGGTTCATAAGCAGCAGCAATGCTACATAAACTATGTGTCAGCAAATATATTTACAGAACCTAGGTTGCTTGCTATAATTCAAGCGCTGCAGCACTTTTTCCACTCTTCACAAACTCAAGTTTCACACGTGTTAAACCGAGAGTCTCCTTGGCAGAAAGTGGCCAGAGCCCATAATCAGAACTGATTACGTCCTCCTCTATGAAGTGGGAGGAACCACGAAGCCGACAAGGGCGACTTGGAGTTCTTAATGCACTCGCATATGAAAGCAGAGCCGCTTCTGATTTTAATAATGTTTCTGTCACAACAGTGGAATTGGAATAAATGGCCGCCTTTTTGTGAGTCACATCCTACAATATTGGTTTCCTCGGCACTTTGTGTTAATTTTCCTTATCAGGTCCAATTTCAGAGGGGTGCAGCAGAATGAAAATCAGAGAAAAATGTTGATTACTGGAGTTTAAAGGAAGGAAGAATTGATCTTTTTTTTTCCAGTTGTGGTTTTGAACAAGGGAATCTTTTCACTTCCTTTAAAGCATCTGGAGGTTTTGCATAAGCCAAGACGAAATGAGCCAAACTGCTGTGACTACATAGACACACAAGGTATAACCAAGTTATGACACTAATGCAACGACGTAAATCTAAGCATTTATTTTCAAAACTAAATTCTAATTAAAATACTGTACCTATTTATATTATGAAAATCTTTCAGTGCCAAATTTGTCTAAAAAAAATTAAGTTTATATGTTTTTTAACAAAAAAGATGGGAAATCATATTTTACTGCAATTACAGCTCTACCACAGATTATAAATGTTCTGGAAAACAGCAGTTTTCAATTTCTGCTGTAGGTTCTCTAGTGGATTTAAAGTCTGGGCTTTGACTAGGCCATCCAAATGAAAAACATTGAAATGTGACTAAATGTGGAACAGTTCAAGGGGTGGGAATGAGAGGTGCACCGATTGCATTCTAATGGCCGATCGCCAATTTGTAAAAGGCAAGTAGAGAACAGAGGCTGATTTTCAGACCTTTGCAGAAGTATTTGAGATGGATCGATTTCACAGGTGTCAGTTGATTACCCAAAATTAAGGAAATTGGTGCCAATTCAACGGTGCACCCGTACAGTGTGAAAACTTTTAAAAGGAATCGTACTTCTGCTTTAGCCAACCAGCCATGTGCTTTGGTTGCTTTGTGAGTCTCTTTAAACAAGAGGTCTTTAGGTTCTCATTAATAAATCCTGAAAGAGGCGAGTGGCCCGAAGTGTTGGAACCGAGCCTGAAAAGACACAGAGGCAGCAGCACACATTTTACTCCTGCCTCAGGCGGAAGCATGCGATAGTGGTGATTACACTTGTAAACCCACGCTATAAACCGCAGCGTACCACTATCTGGCACACAAATACAAACGGGGCTACACGGTTAAACTGCACGTGTATGACGCATCAGAGCCAGTTATAAATGATCAAAAATGCCAGTAGCAGTGCTGAGAAATTATAAATGGGTACTCTGAAAATCAAATGCAGTCAGCAGGACTGAGATGACACAAAATGAAACATTTGAAGGTTGGGGGGGGAAGGATGTGTGCAGGGATTGAGATATTTTACATTGAACTGATCGGCTGCTGGATGGCCATGTAATCCTCCGCTGAAATCAAGACTCACTTCAGTTGTGGTAAAGCTGAAATTAAGAGCCACGAGAGGCTTGATCAGGGCCCGAATGTGAAAATTACAGACACACACCTGAAAGACATTCCATATTAACTTAATGGCTGGACACCAAGAATAATCTACAAGCCATCCCTCTCAACGTTACCAGGGTTACGGCAGCGCTGACATTTTTATTTTTTTTCTCCGCGCACTGCTGTAGTTTCCATCGTGTGCCGCCGAAGCTTTACACTGCAACAGTTTCTAACAGGAAAAGGATGAATAGAGGTATATTGTTCGCTCAGGACTGCAAAATTACAACTTCATGTTGACTTTCATGCTCAAGCTTCGCAGTGCGTTTATGCGCAGGGAAGTCTGCATTGCTTTCAGCAAAGAACCCGGATGAAAGAGACAAAAATAATAATAAAAAGAGGAGAGTACAGTGGAACCGTCGCTCTCCTGTTAACAGGTCTGCAGGCTTTCCCCGAACTGCAAGGTGAAACGCAGGTCATGTGCACTTTTTAATTTTGGCTGAGCATCACACATCGCAGACTATTAATTGCAAATGTGAGGTGACAAGAAATCTCCAGAGATTTCTCAGCTGCAGTGCATCTCAGAAAGAGAGCAGATGACTGCGTCTCAGGGCTCGACAGAAACAGCTGCCCGGTTCCGTGTGAAAGCTGAACTCTGGGGTTTGAACAAGTGGAATGGCCTACATGTACCCGTGACTCAAACTGTTGGCCGAGAATCAGCAGGACACCTTGATTTTGTTCATTTTTAAATACGGTCCACACAGACAGTATTCATTCAATGGGCAGAGATAGATTGAATTTTATTTTGAATTCAACCAAGAAGTTGTTTTCTCAGAGGAAATGACCGCCATCTCAAAACAACTAAGAAAAATGTAGATGGGGAAACATTCAAGGAAGAAACTTGTATGAGTTGCAATAACATTTATGCCATTAAGAGTAGCGATCACTAAAGCGCAGAGACTTACTGGTCACCACTTCACTATTCACATTTTTGCAGGTTAGAACATTTTATACTTTACTTTCTTTTCGGGGGGGTACAAAAGTCCCCATCTGTCGCTGGACGCCAATTGGTACCTCCCTTTGGATTTTATTTCCCCATTAAATTGCCGAAGGGACAGACTGACCTGGTGAGTGAACTTCAGTAGTCACCAGGAAGCCTCAACATGTTACAGCAAAGTTCCTGTGTTTTATCCCTTTAAGCCTTTAACCTTGGTCTTTTATGGAACATGATGGCCTTGGAAACGCTAATCTGGTTCGTACTCACTTCTAACCCTGTCGCAATAAACAATCGCGTAATTAAAATGATGTGGGCAAGTTTTTAATAGAAACTTCATAATCCGTTTTATTTATGCTTGTGATTGTGTTTTCCCCCAAGGCCTTTTTATTTATCGTGTTTTATTTTGCATATTTAAAATATCTTCCAGTTCCAATTTCTGTACAAAACTAAAGTTAATTAGTCTTTAAGAAGGCAAACTTGCATCATTGGATTTGTTAAACTGTCTCAAAGACAAAGTACTTACATCTCACTTAGGTGCATATATGTTATAAAATTTTTATCGCTTATGGTTATATTTGTACTAATGTTCAACGCATTAATACAAATGTGGTCATTAGTTGAGTAGTTTGTCAACTACTAAGCCACTTCCCATTGAGGATCAATAAAGTATATTCTATAATTATCATTTATCGCATTAATTTTTGGGACAAATTATCATCCAGCATAACTGTAATGTACAAACAAATAACTGCTTATATTTGGTGAATTGATCTCCTGTGGTGGAAAAGTATTACAAGTTAACATCTGCTGATCATGTTATATTACATGCTTGTGAACTCTCACCAAAAGAACCTGTTTGGGCTACACACACACACGAGGTCGGAAGTCGCTTTTGCTGCAGCTGCAGCAGAACCAGACTGTCTTTCCCATGTTTTGGATTCCTTACCTTGGCATAAAACTTGTATCAACTCTGCCTCGGGGAGCTTTTCATTCAGAACTTCTTCATTATTGACTGTCTTATAAGCTCTCTGTATTGTGCACAATATATGAATAAACCTGTCCGAGTGATTTCATCCAACAGTCCTTGGTAGTTTTTTTCCACAACACCCAACATGCATAAAAATAAAATAAAAATATTGTGCACCCAACTGCCTGCTGTTGATATTTATTCCAACAAACAGAATTGTTACCACTTGACTGCATATGAATTTAAAATGTTCTTCCAATGGTGTAAGCTGAGCTTCAGGCAATTGCAAAAAAAAAAAAAAAAAAGTCACATCTGCAAAAAGGTTCAAAGTGAGAAAAAACAACAACACAGATTTCCTTCAGCTTTAAGAGTTTCAAAGCAACTGAATATTTTCTCTGTCATGGACTGAACAATGCTGATGAGCTCAGTGTGCATAGAATCTGAAGAAGTCTGCAAGGAGGTTGGCCTGCAAAGGATCCCTCGCAAACAGTGCGTCTTTGCTGGCTTGGAAAAAAAACACACAGGGATCAAAAACACTTGTAGTGGCTAGAAGCAGCGAGCCGTGTGGGATTCATTCAGAGGGATGCAAGGACCGAATTAAAACACACACACACACACACACACACGCGCACGCCAACCAGCGTGCACTCACCAGCTGTTGGAGAGGGAGAGCTTTAAGACGCCATAGGCTGAAACCCAAAAGAGCAGATTATGAGGAAACAGGAAGAAAGAGGTTACAAAGGGAAGGGGTGGGGGGGTTGCTTTCATTACCAAACTGGAACATGTTAAAAGCCTGGCTACGGCAGTGATTCCACACAGAACACGGGCCATTGCTTTCAACACAACACGCGTAAAGGTTGCTCTCTACGAGCGTCTTGTAGCAAATGGCATCATCAGAAGAGAATGCACTGCTGTGTTTGCAAGAGAACAGCTCCGAATGTTCATATCATCTCCCAAACAGCTGAATGCAGATTGCGGACCCAGCAGGAGCAGCTACACGGCGCGGCCCTGCGAGAGGACGGTGCGGCATTCGGAAGCCGAGTCGAACTGCACTCCCCTGCTGTCAAACGATTTCAGCAATATCCTTCTGAATCAGTGTTGCTTATACGTGGGCCGCTCGGCACAGACAGAGAAAAAAAACTAAACACACACACAAAAAAAACACACATTAACATCCAGCGTTTTATTGGGACTGGAGATTATTTGAGGCAATTACAAGATGGAACTATTCTTGCCAAGAACATTTCGAGCAGACACAGCCCTAAGCTTTTCTCCGCACAAACAGTTGGCAGCGCCGTAATGTGGAGCAGTTAGCTTAATCTACAACACCCGGTAAACAAACTTTATTCATAGCAAGGCAATAAAGGAAACAAATAGGATAGAGGATTATTATTCTTTTTGATGTTCCTGATCAGATCTCAAGCTGACATTTGAATTTCTTGGATTTCTTTTTTGGCCGTCTAAGACTGCTCAACTAATCAAGGTATTTAAAGGAATTTTTGCCTTTTACATAATTCAAATAGTTTAATGGGAATACAGTGGAGTTGGTGCTTGATTAGTTGAATGTCACAGGAGCTTGAATTAATACAATCCCCAAAGTCAACTGTGGTATGGCTGTTTAATTTCTTGACTCAGCAAAGTCCAGAAAAGGTCAGAAACATTGGATTAAAGCTGAGAAAAACGTTGTTGTTGAGGAAGCGTGACAAGAGTAAGGGGGAGAAGTGTAATGCAAAGTTTTGTTACACTTTAAAGAGGGACCTGGAGAGGAAATCAAGACAGGAATGACACTCAAAAGCAGCCAATGAGATACAAAATGAAAAACAAAGAAGCAGGTGGGCTGATTTGGGGTGAGCCCTACACCCCTTTCAGATTATAATTCCACAAACATTACTGATCACCTTGTCTTTTGTCCAATGCGTTTCTCAGATCAGATTGAAACTGTTGCATCATGCGGTGCCTCTAGTCTGTGCGCAGCCACCTTTTGCATCATACCGCGTTACTCTGGTTCCACAACCCAGTTTTACTCTTTGCAGTTCACAGTGGTTACAGATTACTGACTAATCTAAACAAAAAGGGAACAGAGATAGATTTTAGTGGTTGTAGAATTAATCTTTGCCATTTTTCCTGCTAGTGCTAGACCCTCACATTTGTTTTGGTTCCATTTACCCAGAATGCCGTGTGCTAAAGCCCACTCCCTGCTTTTGGAGCGGTCTCCGGTCCACTTGCATCTACATTCGAATTGCACCAGAGTTCACTTTAATCGAACCGAGACCGGGCCAGAGTTCGCTTTTTTTGGTCTACATCAGAGTTTGATTGCACATTCACACCTCTCCAAATAAACTGCACTTTCTAGGTAAACAGATTAAAGTGGACTAACATGGGCTGGTGTGAATGCACCCTGAGTGTCTAATCATAATGCCAGGAGTACAAAATTTTCTTGGCATGTCTTACTCGGAGGGGACAGTGACCCAAACTATATACAGTCAAATGAATCAGAATATATCTGGTAAAGCTCATTTACAAGATCAAATGTACCTTTTGAAAACAACAACCTACACATGCTTTTCATTAAGCCCAAATATACTGTGTATATATATATATATATATATATATATATATATATATATATATATATATACACACATACACACACACAAGCCTGGAATACCTTGGTCTGCATGTATTTAACATGTTTCACTTTGTGAATTCAATTACTACAATACATGAACTTATCAATCATTCCTATTTTTTTAAATGACTGCCAAATCATTTCTGACCCAAAGTGAGCTGAAGGATGTTACTGGAAAGACGGATGTCTACGTTTCCATGACGCAAACTCAGATAAGCAAAAGACAATAGTCAGAAGGGCTGACTGGGGTGAAAATTTTGGAAATTGTACATCATCTGAGTGATATTTTGTTTCACAATTCATCAAGTCAATATTGATTCCTACTTTACTTATGATTTGATATCCTTCACAACTTTTTGTTAATCTTCTATGTCTATAACAAGCAATCAGGTAAAAATGTCTGACATGCTTAAGGAATGACAATATCAAGAAAGACATGCTTAAACTTATCTTTAGATGTTATTCTGGTAACTCAGACATCTTACCAGCCAATCTGCAAGCTGTCTCAGTGCTTCCTGCTTTCAGTGACAAGACTACAAAGACTCCATGTGCTTCTTATAGATTGTTTAAAAAAAAAAAATCTGATATGAAAAACCAGCAAGCAAGACTCACAATTAGATAAGCATCGCTACCAGAAATTTCAATTAAAGCAGCCAAACACTGCAAACATACTGCTAGCGTGAAGCTAGTGCAGTTTTGTCAACCAATAAGCCAAGTCTGACAATCCCTCAAGAGAGCCCTCCACTGCAAAATGCTTTGGGACAAACCGGGTCCCGGAGGACGTCGATTTCGTCCTTCGAAAAAGGAGCACAGAGGAATCACTTCCTGGGATGAGAGTCTGTTCCCCCCCAACTCCCTCTGGGAGTCCTTCCTTCCCGTCCCCACACAGACCTGTCTCTCAATCTCCTTCCTCTATCAACTCAGCGACGTAAAAATCTACCAACTGCGGCTCAGAAAGGCAGAAGCAGCAAAAGGCTACACAAGTATAAACAGATAAAACCACAGAGCAAATAAAAACTTACAGATATTGTAGGACCATGCAACAGTACAACTACAATTCGGAGGCAGGGGCGAGAAATGGCAACAGAACCAGATGAGCTAATCAGAGGCAAATGGGGCAGAATGCTGAGGCAGAATGCAGGCAGAGGATAATCAGCTAATGGGGAACAGCTGTGAAGAACAGCAAACTGAGGAAAGGTGTATGAAGACTTAAGAAACTTCAAAAAATAAAGGGAAAAGGTCGTTAACCCAAGAGAAATAGACATAAATGTACAAGGAAGAAAACAAGAATAAACTAAGAAACTAAATAAAAAGAAATTAACCTTTATGGCAAAACGTTTCAAACAATAAGTGAAAGGAACTGGAGAGAACATGGAAATGTTCAAATAAATAAATAAATAAATAGTGTTATTGATAAATAATTAAGAAATACTCAAAATAAATATATTGGCCCATGAAATAAAAAACAAAATAAATAATGTGTTTTTGCTTGCTTATTTATCCTAAACTGATAAATGATCAAAATACAAACATGCTGTCAGGAAGCACTATGTTTTTCTCTAATCTTTCTTCCTTCTTCTTTTTTTACTTCTAGTGTGTAAATGAACATTCTGTGTCGACATCCTGATGAAATGTTTGTTACCTTGTGGGTGTGCCCTTTGTGGCAGCCATCTTGAGTCCCTTCTAAAGAGGATGCCCACCTCCAACCCAGTTGTTTTATAGAAAGTACGGTGGTAAAAGCTGGAGTTTGATTGGTTGAAACAAAACGTAATTAAAAGAATAAAACGACTTGAAAATTGTTCATTTGCGTACGTGAGAGGTTGGCCTGATATTTTATTTTTGATCAATAATTCTTAGAGTTTACATTCTGTATGTGAAAAAACTAACTTGGTTCCCTCTTTTTTCCCTACTCTGGAAGGCTAAGGTGATTGGCCAATTTAAATTGAGAAGGCGGGGTTTGATTGGTGGATGATTTTTTTTTTTCTTTTTTGCAACTTTTTTTGTTGTTGTTATGCAAATCACTGGGTTTTGAATGCAACTATTTAAAAATGTCCTGGTAATGGGAGGTAAAGATGTGCCACCCAATCCTCTCACTAAAGCTGCTTTTATCAGCACAATGCTTGTAAAACAACAGACTGTAGGTTGGCAACTCAAACAGATAGGCTGGCTAACTTATTTCAGTTTCCAATGGCATACTACTTAAGTACACTGTGACAAAAATGTCTAATATTTTCAGCAACATTTATATTTACTTTAAAAAAGTAAGTATCGAGTCCGATGCAGTTGTTCGGTGGGGGGGTGGGATGCGCGCCCGCAGTCCTCCGATGTTGTTTTGTTACTCATTCTGCTGCAAGTTGGCTCAATTTTGACGCGCAAGACGTAACCGGTAAAATCCGGTTTAGGATTTTCAAAATAAAAGATCCGGAAGTAGTTCATTATTTCCACAGGGCCGCGGACCGGTACCGGTCCGCGGCCCTGTTTTTGGGGACCACTGCATTAATCCACTGACCTGATTTCATGTAATAGCTGGATGTGATTTTGAACTGTGCTACAATGAACACACCTCATGTTTTTGTCTTTTTGATACATGGTATTTATACTAAAAAAAGGGTCTCTTTCAAGTTCTTAACAAGAATGTTCCCTAAAGTCAGAATCCCAGTTGGAAAAGTTAGCGATCACAGAGCAGGCCTGAGTTTTTGTGCCTGTAGTAAACAAATAAAACATAGTAAAAGTTGCAAATTTAAACTATTTATTGGCACAACAGACAGTTATCGTAGTGCCGTAAGTAATTTTTAGAAGCGTGAAAAAAAATTTTTTCACTGACTTGTACTGCTAATAACGGTTAGCTCACCCACAATTAGCAAATTGCACTGCAAAACGTTGCCCTGTGTCCATTCTTTATCAAAATAACAATAAATAAATGTCACAGACATACAGTATGTTATTACGATTTCCACACAAGTTGAAACACTTTTCTCCCAGTGAAAAAGTTTTCAGACTTATACACAAGAAACAGGCGCAAGATGAAATCAACCCTCACTCCAGTATTGCTAAGCCTTTTCCCTATCTGTTCATCTCTCTTTACTTCCTCGCGTAGAACTGAAGCTGTGAAATCACTCATCATTTACCCAGCGGGAACCACATGCACGGGACTAGCACTAATATCGGGCTTGCAATTTTACACATGCACTGACCCGGACACCTGCATTACATGTATCAATTCGCACCACTTCGTCCTGTTAAGGCGCTTGCAGGTTTCCATGGTGACCTCTGGTTGGGAATGCAGTGAAGTCCCGAGCAGAAGTAACTCAGGCAGTACCTTGGCACAAACGGAGCGCCAACTTGCAGCAGCAGCAGCAGTAGCTCAGACGGGGCCTGCTGGAAGTGAGGTTTTGAAGTGGGGCAACTACCAGAATAAGAGGATTACAGTGTTTAAGGCACATAAAATGAAGGGGAGTTTGCACAGATACCATAGCAACAACCAAGGACATGCATTTGAATTTACTCAGCAACACACTTGTCAAAGAAGGGATGGAGAAAAAGAAGGCTAAGGTTGTCTTTGTTTTTTTGTTCATCGGCAGTCAAGTTTAACAGGATTATGTGGATTCTAATGCCGACTGAGCTTCAATTATGCTACAAACGAGGCGCAGGGAGTCCTTGGAGTAATTACCTACATCCGTGTTTGCAAAAATCTACTGCAGTAGATGTCAGTCAGTGGCTAAAAAAAAACAAACAAAAAAACAACAACAAAAGAAAACTCTTCATAACCACTGCAGCGCTGCCCTCTATGCCGCAAAGCCGTGCAGCAGCAGGAATTGATTTAATCACAATCACGAAAAATTGGACAGCACATGAAGCACAGAGCTCAGTATACGAGACGTCGACGCAAAAAAACAGAGGTCGCTCAAGGACTGGAGATGGGCTCCGATTCTATATTACCCTCTCAAAGACTCAAACCGGCTGAGTTCCAGTCACCAGAATCTCTCAGAGTGAGATGGGTTACGCTTCATTATCGTGGTCTGGGAACTTCTTGCCAAGAACATTTTGCAGTAGGAGGCAGGAAAAGCAAGCGGCGTCCACCGTCGCCCTGTCCCAGCTGGGCAGAGCTCCTGGCTTTCAGAGTCCACAGAGGACCTCTGCAGCGCAAGCCCTGCACATCAAAAACCGTCCCACGCATAAAGCCTGGCATTGATGAATGAGCTGGCACCTCCTTCAGGACATTCATGTCGCGACAGTGTCCCTTTATTCCCACTGCCAGCTCTTAAGTACGGGAGAAAAACATCTTCCTGTCTTCGTTTGACAGGCCTCTTCATGAGGCCGTCTCACATGACCCCCTGCATAAATTAGGTGCCGCGACGCTGCTTGACCACAATGCGGAAGGAAGCGTTAATCACGCGCGTTAGATTTGATATATGATCATATTTGATGTGGGGGGTTTTTCAATATTTTTTGCCAGGATCTTGGTCTGTTTGAGTTGTTTTGGGGTTTTTTTTTTTTCTGTGTTACTTACTTTCTTATTTTTATTAGATCAGTGGGTTTTTTCTTCTTTTTTTTTAACTTTAGTTCAGCTCAGTGGTTCTAGTTTATTCTTTCTTACTCTAGTTTAATTATGCTTCTAAAGCCTAGTTATTCCTTAATGTTAGATTCATTTCACTGTAGTTCCCCTGGTGTGACTCCATGACACCTTCAGTTTGGCTCGTGTGGATTTGATTAAGAACTTTTGTCATTTCTGTGCAGTAAAACTACTGACCTATAAATCGATAAACAAGTGTATATAAAAATATCACCCATGTTTCTGTCCCATATTTGTATGACATTTAGAGGACCAGTACTTGTGTTTTAACATTTAGAGCGCTGGTTTACGCAGTTAATGCTATGGGGTGAAATTTAGCAGATGATACTCTGACATCTTGATCTCCTGAATGCAGCACGAAGCTGCATCACAAGAAGCTGACAGATACAGCTGCGCTTGTATCCATGTTTAATGTTGCGGAGCACAGTTTTTGACAAGTAGTTCGAATTGGTGTTGTTATGCAAATCACTCTCTTTTCCTTTTGTTTGGATGTTTTTTTGTTTGTTTCATTTTTGCAAGACTTAGGAATTATGGTATAAGAAAATGGATCAGAACATGAACAAAATGGCTGCTGTTACAATCAAAATTTGAATAGAAATTTTTAGCCGTTCTGATTTGCTGCTGTTTGGCCGCCCAAGTTTAAGTTGAATGATGCTCGTGTTTTTCTTACGCTTGTAAAACTTTCTGTTCACGCGGCTCTTTCTGTCCCCTGGGAAACTAACAATTCAAAGATGTGCAAAGATTTTCATAAAATAATTTTCGGTGAATGCAGCCTATATCTTATTTGATGTGGCAGGGAGATATGGGACCTGAATAGTGGATACATAGGGGGCGCGCTGGCCCAAAAATGGTTGACGACCACAGCTCTACACACCGGCTGCAATCGTATGCGGCAGTTTCATATGTTGACCAGGTTTGTTTGCAAAAAGATCAAAAAGGTCTGACACCAAATAAAGGAGTGGATTATGATTGGAATCTTGAGGAGACACATCGGGCTTGGTGAGAACGGAGCTGTCCATTTGCATCAACATCATCCAAAAATAATGAGTAAAAACGGGCATAAACTAAGTCTGTGCTGACAGACAGGTTTTGGTTCATATGAAGCACTTTATGCAAAGTTAAACTAACGGCTGTATGCCTGTCGTAACCAAATTCAAATTAAAACAAGTATTTCTTTGAATGCTATCCTCATAGGTCATTAAACTAAGAAAACAGTCAAAACATTGAGAAAGACTGATCTCATTAATCCCTTAAAGTCGAATTTATTAGGCTATTTGCTATGATTTTCTCACCTAAAGCCTCTGAAATGACTGATGCACTCTGCCGCCTTTCTCGCCCAAATTGCGCCTCCTGTGAACGTCCGGGAAAGATGAACAGCGCAGCAGGAGAGCAAACATCAATGAAGCGAAGAGAAAGACCTTCAGTTTCTCTAATTAGGTTCGACATCCTGAATCCGAACACATTCATACCTAGAGGGACTTTTTTTTATTTATTTTACTTTTTACATTTCATTCCAGTCACTAAATGTTTGGCCGGCCTGCGTCTCGGCGTCATTATAGAATACGTGATTTAATTGTAAATATTTCCTGCTCTTCGAGACACAACACAGTATTTTTATCCCGTTAACAGATTTTGTGTCTTCTTTTCATCTTTGCTCATTTAGAAAGCTGAAATAAACAGGCTGCTGAGATTTCCATTTTTGCCCTACCTGTGGCTTCAGATGAGTCATCCCTGTCAGCATCACATATCATCCGCGCGATTTCATTATCTTGAAAAGCGCCAATGCAGATGAATGGTTTCACTAATGATGCCATTTTTGTTTTGCATTTTTATTTAATTCAGCAGGAGACCTTATTGTTTCCTGATGCGACGAGGTCTATTTTGGGAGCACTTCAGTCTCCTCAACTGTTTCGTCGAGCATCAGGGAAGTCAACACAAGACGGTGACATCCAATAATTGTGACATTATTTTAAACTTCTACAAACGGAAAAACAATCAACTATACATTTCTGCTTGTTGAAAGCAATAGTTTGTCCATTCTTTACTTTTGTTGGAATCTTGGGACAACTTTAGCGTAACAGCGTTCCGGTCGTAAGTCCGAAAACACATTGAATTTTCTGATTGTTGTGCTCGGTGAGCGAGCTACATAAGGCAATTGCAAACTGATCATAGGTTGTCTGGTGTGGTTCTGAATCCCCAGAACCGGAACCAAACGCGGAGAAGTAGCATTCAGCTTCTATGTGCCACAAATCTGGAACAAACCTCCAGAAATCAGCAAAACAGCCGAAACACTGAGTTCTTTCAAATCAAGAACAAAACCCCACCAGTTTAGAGTCGCCTTTGAACCATAATTAATGGAACATTGGCCATTATATTTGACCTGTAAGGATGATTTTAATGGTGGCAGTCGACAAAGTGTAATGTTTGTTACTGGTTTCACAAACTGATGACTGTATAATGTTTGTATGACTTTTTTTCCCTCCCTGGTTTGTGCAATTTGAGCTTCTTTGTTGCTGAAATGTGCTAAACCTGACTGACTGATTGATTGATTGATGGATTGATTGATACAACAAGTAAATAATGATGTTGTTTAAATACAATTCAAGTCTCACATAACAAGTCTAAGTCCAAACTTTACAGGTCAGGCATAATGTCTAAAGTCTTGGTTTTCTGACTTAAATCAGACTCGAACCTGAGTCTGAAGCTTGAGCCACTATCATGTAGGTTCAGTTCATTTTCTAGTTTTATTATGTTGCTATTAACATGTACTGTACACTGTAAAAAAACAACAACAACACCTCTAATTTACGGTAAAACACCGGCAGCTGTGGTAACCACTCAGAAGCAGAGATCTTAGTATCTCTAAACAGAAGCTGCCTGCGCCACAGATGATAGAAGAGATTTCGAAACGAAAGGCAGACTTAATATCAAAACCTAGAGAACGAAGGAGGTCTTTAAAATCGAGTCGAATAAGTGAAGAGGAAAAACAAATGCGGATTCCTTTGGAAATGAGAGAAACACAAACAGCAAAGACATCATATTACACTTCTTTCTTGATGGGGTTAGAAGTCATGGACCTCTGGAGATTGACTAGAGAATCTCACTGCCACAGAGAAATATAAAAATACTTTCCTCTCCCAGTGAATTTTCTCCGTTTTTCTCTTCCAAACAATTACCGATTACACCAGACAAATTGTACGTACCAGCCAGACGCTTTATGCCTACGCCCCCCCCTCCCCCTTTCCCTGACAGCGGAAAACCATTTGATGATGTGCCAACTTCATTTCACACTTTGAAGCTTCAGAAATCCAATAGAAACAAAGCCACAAATTATCAGCAAGAAAGGTAGCAGCCACTTCTAGGATCCGAGGACTTCTTCAACTTTTGAATTAAAAGGAATCCAAAAATTAGGAAACCGAAAGATACAAAAGAGAGTTGTTGCTGGGGATCAGAGGAAACGGTTTGTGGAAGATGAGAGGCTTGGTGCAGTGTCTATTAAAGACTTGCTCTAGGATTGTTGCATCAGTTACGTGGCTAACCAGAGGAGGTCACAGAATAACGGTAAAGAAGAGCAGTGATGGAAAGGAGCATGTCTTAGGCTCTGATTAAAGATAACCAGCACAAGACAACACCATTACTTTTTCTCTACAATCCATGTTTTTTTCTGTTTGTTTTTTTCAGGCACAATAGGTCATCTACTCATGAAATTACACAATCTGCACAAGTAGCACAAAATTAATGAGCCTTTCGTTTGACCTTTTGAGGCAAAATACCTCAGAGTAAAATGCTGGATCAGGATGACTAACATTGTTTCTGTAGGGAATCTTTAGGTACTTCACAATTTAACCTGATGGCCACTCAGAAGGCTATGAAGTGATGATAAATAGATTTTTTATGGCACATGATGATAAATGGCAATTGCCTGACATTCGATGATTTGCAAAGAGGAGGATCAATCAATTAATCAGTCAGTCAATCAATCAATTTACAATGGACCCCAGCCCATTTGCAGATTCACCTAAATGCAAAGTTTTCTGTAGAAAAATGAAGAATCTGACTATCCATTGATTGGGGGGGGGGGGGGGGGGGGGGGGGGGGGGTGGTAATGTAAAGTTTCTATTGTCGTTGTACATTTTCGTACAGTGTACACAAGCACAATGAAATTGGGTCACAGTTCCACAATCAATCAATAAATAACATATACTATCTAAGATATTCAAATGAAACCTGCAATGCAAATGCAGACTCAGTGCTGAGACCGCATAGTCAGCGAATCGGGCAATTCAAGAAATCAAACTGCATTATGTAATTTTGTCAGTAACTGAAAATTGCATGCAAGAATTACATCCCACTGGACGTGGGACGTAATTCAATCGTCTTCTTCAAAATATTTGGCTGTGTGAGCAGGAGTGTTGCTTTTCTTTTTTCTTTTTTTTTAATTGTCTTTCTTCTCTTCATGTGGTGCTTCAGTGTGCACCCTGAGCTGATCTGTGCTCCGCTGTTTACAGTGCTCTGGGCAGCTCCAGCGATTACAATTAAGCGGCTCTTATCCCTGGACATAATCAAGGCACACCAGAACGTAGCGGGTGGGGCTAATCCGTCAGTGACACAGAGACCCAAAGCTGGGGAGTGGAGCAGGGAGGTAAACTACAGCATCTATGGAGAGCTAACAGTAGACGGACAACTATTTTCTGTTTAACGAAATCTCATTTGGAAGCGAACTGAAGAAAAAAAATATCCAATTATGACTCAGTCAAAGCGAATATTCAGAGTCAGCATGTGTTTGCGAATCTTACTGGGTTTTTTTTTTTTTTTTTTTTTTTTTTTTTTTTAAGATTTAATGGAGATTTAAAGCTTTTTTTCAATCCACCAAGGAAGGGGGTGAGGAGGCAGGCGAGGTTGGGGAATAGTCAGGAGAGGAATTCAATCAGCGCTATCTGTTAATGCAGAGCCCTGACACGGGGGACGGCGTAAGAAAAGGGGAGTGGATTATCAGCGAGTCAGCATGTTACAAAGCTCGGGCCGCTTGATGCTCTAATAACAACGCAGACGGAGGTCCCAACAACTGGGCAGGGGAAATGATGCTGAGAAAATCTGATTTAAAACCAATTTTGAAACAAACGTCACTGCGTTTGTGCGTGTGTGTGACAGAAAGGGGGCTGTCCGCTCTGACCCTGCAATTTAAGGACACAACCACTCACTGAGCCAAAAACAAATAAATAAAAATAGAAAGAATTAATCCCGCTGAGAATATGACTCACAATAGCAGCATCTGAGCAAAGCCTAACAGTAATGCAACTGGTCCATGTTGGAATTAAGGAGAAATTCTCATGCAGTTCTGAGGTTAACATCGGTTTAATTTCACTTTCAATCTCATAGAATATTCAATATTCAACATACAGAACAATCACTGAACTCCAAATCAGAACCGCACAGCATTCTGGGAGATCTAGAATGCTGTGCAGCTCAACCTCTCACAGCTAGCTAAGCAAGGTGGGTGGCAACAGCTAACTCACACGCTCTTTGGTCAGTTTTGTTTACTGAGACTTCATAATTTGCTTTACTTGGTGTTTCTGTCGTTTTGTTTATTTATGTGGAAATTAAAAATGTCTTCCAGTTCCTTTGTCAAATTTCAATTGATAAATTATTGATCTTGAGAATGTGTTCTTGCACTATTATGCCATTAGCGTTATGTCACCCGACAATGCTCTCAAAATAACAATATTATTGTTCATCAGAGTAATTTCTGGGACAATTTATAATCCGCCCAAATTTCTTATCATGAGAGGGCTAACTGGAACATACTATAATAGTTAAAATATTTAACTTTTTCCTTAAATCATTGCTCCTGCCAAAGATTCCTACAACTGGGATCAGCACCAAACTTACTTTACTTCCTGTTAGGCCTGTCACGATAGCAAATTTTGCTGAGCGATTAATTGTCTCAAAAATTATTGCGATAAACGATAATATTGTTTGAAGATCTTTTTACACTGATTTAATGGAAATGACATAATAATCCATGCGATTTCCTGCCAAAGATAGATACACTTTATTTTCAAAAGAACACTAAACACTGGAACTGATAAACAAAATAAACAAAACAACCAAAAACAAAAATAAAATGGATTCTCAGTCTCCATTAACAAAAAACTCACTTGGAAAAAAAACCTAAACAACATAAAGCCAAAGTGGAAATAAATACTGCATTCAACCAAAAGAGGGCAGATTATGAAGTCTGTATATTATGTTGCCCTTCAGTAATAATTAGATTTAAATAGAGAAGATGGGCACATCGACTACCTGATGCAATAGTTCACACTACATGATTTTTTGCTCCTATTTTTCCCCTTACAACAATCTTAGAAAGTTGGTCTTTCTAAGATTGTGTGGTGTGTTACGGTAGATCATCGTTGCCGCTCCGATCTAAATCAGGGTTTTCCCCGACTGGGATCTTAACGCAGCCTGTTGAATGTGACAGGTAGCCAATCAGAAAGCGCGGATTCCCTCCGTGTTTTCTGATGGGAAATTACGTCGGGGAATCCCAAACAGCTGACACGGCGCAACCCGAAGTCCAGCGGACATTGGAGATGATACGTGGAAACAACATTAATGTTTATTCAACATGCAAAGAATATAGAAATGACAAGGGGAGGAGTTGGAGCGAAATTGCTACCGCAGTTGATAAACCCGGTAACTTTTCAGCTGTTCTTCGTTAACGTGACGTAAATAGGTTATAATGATTTTCATTCAGTCAGGACTTTACGCTGACACTAGCCACATGCATTGCAGGTAGATTGTAGTAAAGCATTGATTAATGCCTGGTTTTAAAATTAGTTCACTGAACTTCTAGCCATTATTTTGTGCCCATTGTTGGACACCACAGGGCAGGAAGGAACCCGATCGAACCGTTATACCTAGGATTTCTGTCAGCTAATGTGTGGTCTGTCAGGTTTTGAAAATGAGCCGACAATCGGCTGGCAGCTGTAAGATCGTGTTGTGTGCGCTGGGCTTTACACTAAGGAAATGAGGAAGGGAGGAGTCGGTGGAGAGAACCGGAGTTGAGCCTTTTTTCATTCAGTCTCATTAGCTGAAAGAGAAAAAGGTCGGAAGAGACGATGGTGCCGATAATTAAAATGACGTCGATAGCTTTAATTTATCGTACGATTAATCGATTTATCGTTTATCGCGACAGGCCTACTTCCTGTGCTTGTGACTAAAGTCATAATTCTGAACCAAAACACGCAGAAAAAGATTCACCCAAATAAAGGTTACGCGTTTTAGTTCACATTTTGTTTACTGGTTCAAATATACTTTCGGGGAAAAAAAACAAGGTTCTCTAAATCTCCACAATTGTTGGATTTTCGCTAATTATTTTTTGCTTAATCACAGAGAACAACAGGAAATCCGTTCTTTAGGTCCTACAAGTGCATTTTAACCCAGCAGGTGCCTTTTTGTGGAGACACCGTTAAAACGAAAGCACACCAATCCAATCCAGTTCCTAATTAAACCAATAAAACAATTAGTTGGGTAAATGAACAGGTATAAAAACTTGACTTGAACAAAAAAAGAAGAGGGGGAAAAGAATTTAATGGACACCTGAACACAGTTTTTCTGTCACATTGCCTTGACTATCTAGACAAAGACGTGAGTTATGGGCTTTCCAGAACCGGTGATGCCGTGCAGGTGCCAAGTCAACAGAGCAGAGTCAGGATGGGAGGGCTTAGGGGCTGGGGAGAGGGGAGAGCGTGGAGTTTGGAGGTGAATGTTAATCACTTCAGGAGCAGAAGGCAGAGCGCTGCAGGTGCTTCCTCTACAAAGAACCATTGACTGGACTGGCTTTACCCCAAACCGCTTGCTATTCCAAGCCGCTTCTGTCAGCTCCCAGCCACCGGAACGCACTTCTCATGCACAATCCATCACAGCCAAGGAAGCTCTGAATCACAGACACTTCAGCTTTCACACGCGCATATCGGCCATAAACGTAACCTGTCAGACAATATATTTGCATTTTGTACTGTTATTTTTGTTTGTTTGTTTGTTTAAAGGGCCAGTATTATGTAAATTTGACCTGTTTTTTAACCTTTATATTATGTTATATTTCATGTTATAACGTTATTCTTTCAATAAAACCATCCATGGACTGTTGCCTTGATTGTTTCATGGCCGCAGTCCAGGGATGTTTGAGAAATCCTTTAATCTCCCTTTCCCATTCAGCTGGGTGAGCCTAGCTCCGCCTTCGAGGACGAAGCTCCACCTCTGAACTGTAGTTTCCAAGCGTCCACCTTGCAGAGCAGCTCTCCCCCACTCAGCTCCTTCAGACTAGCCAGGACCAATTAGCAAACACCTGGTGGAACTGCACATCAGCTGAGCTCATTACAGGAGCTTTTCACTACTTCACAGTGAAAAGCCGATATAAACACTGTTAAATGGTTAATAGAGGAGCCATGTTTTGATGACCTCCTGAAGGCGGAGTTTCAGAAAGAGCTGAAGTTTCTTAAAGAGACAGAGGCCCAATCTCAAGGCTTTAGATTGCAACGTCATATTTTTTTACAGTCATGCTTGATATATACATAATTTTTTATAACAACTGAAGTTAGCACAGTTACGCGAAAGTGCACTATAAATACATAATACTGTCCCTTTAATAAATGGTCTGTGTGAATCAGAGGACAAATTTAAAAGTACCTTGCTTCAGTCTCAATACACAGATGCTCAACTCATAAATGCTGCAGTCATTAAGAAGCATAAAGACAACAGAATAAATACATCGCACTGCAGTTGCTCCTAAAATATGATTCACATTTGGATATGAAATGCTACACTAACCATGCAACTACACTGAGACGGGTGCAGGGCTAATACAATTAAGAGAAAAAATGTTCTGTCTGCAGAGCATACTGTCTCTGTAGACAGTATGCGTGGCATACTGTCTGAAACATATCTACATTGAGATACACAGGGTGGCATTAGGTAATTTCTTTTCTATTGATTACATTTATGAGATACACTGTAGGTCTTCCACCGCTCTAACGCACACACCAAAGTGTTATGTATTGCATTTCTCCTGAGGACTCCATGTGTGTATAGTAGAAATACCCCAATGTTTTGGTGACATTTACAATACAAGTCTCTCAGTTAGCTTAGTCCGAGTTCGAACTAGTTCTCCCTTTTATTGGTAAATCAAATTTTGAAAATTCTGGATTTTCTTATTTTCTCTTTTGGTTTTTTTAAACAACTAACACCATGTAGGTTAGTGTAATTGTTTTGAGTTTAATACAAAATGAGATAAATATTATGTGTTGTTGCTCTGATGCATACCTAGGGATGATGCGATTCCTTATTTTTCTGTTGGATTAAAACCTACTACTTCTATCAAAGAACTTGCGGCGCATCCACATTTAGCATTTCATAATAGGAAAGGAAAAAAGGAAGGAAAGAGAAGTTGGATGTAACAAACAAAATGAATAGGTCCTCATCCCAGCTAGCTAACCTGCACTGAACACTGACTGGAAAAAGGAAGATATTCATCACATTGTGCATATGCGAAAGAGCCAGCGAGTATTATGTATATATTTTAACGTTAGTATTCATGTCTAGTCCTCCGCTTTAGCAGAGCTTTGCTCACTTTTCGTCAGTTATCGATTCTGGTCGTGTTCAGAAAGTGATCTGAAAATATTTTATGCTGAGAACAATTTGCTCTCTGACTGCAAATGAGCACAAAATGCATCCTGTTAAAATTTCAATGTTGCCAACATGTAATTTAATTTCAAGAGGCAGACTGACAAATAAGAGATCAATGCTTTCTAAGGCATGAGCCTATAGAGGCTGGGTAATAACCTCTGGACTATAACAACAACTAGAGGGATTGAAATGAATAAATGAAAAAAAATCTTGGGTTGCCTCTGTTCTAATTTCCTCTAATTTCTCATTTTCGTACTGCTTTCGCAACCGGTTGTTGGTGTTCCTTAGCTATCTCCACAAAACTTTACAGTTCAAGTCCACGCTAACATGCAAAAAGCACAAAATTAAATGTATTTACCTTCAATGCAGACCATTGATTTAAAACTATAAAAAAAAAAGCTTTTTTGCAAATTGCAAATATTTCGAATGCATTATTTTAATAATATTTAAGTACGATGAAACAAATCTTCAGAAGTAGCTAAAAAAAACACACAGATTGTTGACACTGTACAGCCAGTAGACAAGCGTCACAAGCTGCCTTGAATTGTGCACTCAGAGCTTCGCAATGTATCACATAATATTGTGATGTCAGTTAACATAACACAATATTAATATCCCAAAGCACTGCTCGCAATGTAATACAGACAACAATGACCCAGGCATCAGGAATTTATGTTTTACATGCTAACAATATAACGAACCTATTTAATCTTGCTGCTGTGTGTATCCACATCTGATGCCCAAGATCCCAGAGTGGTGAAAGCATAACGAAAGATGACGAAAAAGGGGAAATTATGAATGAATACAACAGATGTGGGCTTTGTAATAATAATAATAATAATAATAATAATAATAAAACTGTCAATTGATAATTTTCTAATATTTTTTATCAGGATGTATTATTTCAGGAATATTGAAAATGACTGTAGGCAAATGTGTCTTTTAATTTACTGAGTAGCCAATATATAAGAGGCGTAAAAGAAACTAATATCAACAACACAAACGCGCATATCTCAAATCTCGAGTTTCAAAGTGGATGTCCACGCTAGCAGTAAGTGCCTCCTCCAGCCTCCTGAGGCTATTAGAGGCTATCGGGTGTGAAAAAGCTGACCAGCGCCAATTAAACTTTAATGAGAACTTTGTCTGAGGTCTTTGCTGATGGTTGTTCTGAAACGTCTCCCCCCCACCGCCCCTCCAATCCAGCGTTTTACTACGCACTAAAACAAGAAACCCATCCGTCAAACTGCTTTATGGCCGCCCCTTCTCCAAATAAGGTGATTACAGGAGGGGGGGAAACCGGAAGACTCTCCATGGTAACTCCGTCACTAACAGGAGGAGCAAAACAATGGACTACTAGAAAGATGATTGACAGCTCGTTGCGGCTAGCGCTCGGTCCAGTTCACTGCATCCATTGGCAAGACGCGTTCAGGACCACAGCCACGAGCACGACAATAATAATAATAGTGATAGTAATAATAATAAATAGCTATATCCGTCAGCCTATTTTGCGCAGCTAACCCCTCATTAACAGTAACATTCCCCTCAAGTCTCATTTGAACTAGATAACTGTAAACAAAGCAGATCCTTGCCGTCGTTACGCTCCACGAACTAATTCCTCCGTAAGGACGCGTGCATCTTTCTCAGTGCTATTTGACTGCGTTACTACACGGCTGATATTTAATTTTATTTTAATTTTTTTTTTTTTTTTTTTTTGTCACACCCACCTCCTACTGAGCAGCAACGGCACGAGCCAAAAAAAAAACAAAAAAAAAAAACAAAACTTGGCATTACAGCCACAGCACAGAAAAAGGGGGGGCGGCGGTATTGCAACTGTACCTCAGTTTCTTCTCCTGGTCATCGTTGTCCTCGAAGCCGAAGTGACTCTGCCCCCTGTGAGGGAGCGGATCAGAACCGGAGCCTCAGATGAACGCCGTTATTTTGCATGCAACTTAGCTGCTGCAGAGACTACTCTCTTTTTTTTTTTTTTTTTTTTTTCTTACAAGCTCCAGAATCTCCGGTCGGACCTGCCAGCTTTGTGTGTCTCTTCGGTCGAGTGGCACATAGGGAGAGAAAAAAAAAAAAACTAAAGTAATCCAACTGCTTGCAAAGTTGCATTCAAAGCGGTCATTATTAATAGCGAATTAGCTACTGCGACGTTGACGTTGAGTGAAAAGCAGGAGCGCAGGCTTTATCCCTGTCATCAACAAAAAGTGCTGGATGCTGCCGGTCACGGCGAGTCTTGTCTCCGCCCCGCCGCCACTTGTGCAGCGGTGGAAATCTGCTATTTACTCTAATGACTTCAGTAAATCTATTGCGCCGATGTAAATACTTCATGTACGAAAACTGTATCAAAAATATATATTTTTTTAAACGACTATTCTAAATTCCACAAAACAATTGTTAATGAGTATCATTACCCCTTGTTTGTTTTTAGCTTATTTACCTATATAGTCCCGCTGAATAAGCTACAACATTGAAAAGTTTATTTATTTCAGTAGTAAATTCACAAGTGAAACACAATATACAGGTCCCTTACACACGGACTGATGTTTGCAAGCTTTTATTTCCACTAATTATGGTGATTGTCCGCTTGTAGTTAATGAAAACACGACATAAGCTTAGAATATTACATCAGACCAATAAAAGACAAAAAAAATTTTTAAGTGAGTTGAATGAAAAGTATATTTAATACCTGCTTAAAGGTTATTTTCAAAATGTACTTTTAATTTGACAATGTCTTGTTGAAACACTTATTCTAAGTTACTGGATGTGATAGTATAATAATAATAATAATAATAATAATAATAATAATAATAATAATAATAATAATAATAATAATAATACAGGTTTTTTTCTTACCTCTCCATATTATACTACTTAATATAAAATAACAGGAAAAATAAAGAGGCTTATTTAGCATAAAAACAACAAAATTGTTCCACCCTAATATTTTTGTTGTTATTTCTTGTCCCACTTCGTATCGTCATTCGTAAATTGTATATGTTAATATATTGTCTATTAAAAATTGCTTTTGACATAAACATTAGTTATTAATTAAAGTCTCTAGCCATGCCTTTCGTTGTTTTCTGTACAGGGTACCCTGGCACTCACAATATGGCGGACGCACTAACGTATCATTTCTAAAGGACGACGAAGCCAATGCGTCGTTCTTAATCCTTTTCCGTCAACCGGCGTGTGATTTAGGCGGAAGGGAGGCGTTTCAAGGTGAAATGAATCGCAAAGTTATTGTTCTCAACCTCGGACTGCGAGGCAAATCAATTATTAGGTCAATAAATATTGATAATTTAATTGAAAAATATAGGGGGGAAAGCCCGACCAAGTTTACATGCTCATTAACACCCTATCTGGAATTAATGGTGTTAAGCAGACTCACTTTGACAAATACCAAACAATATATTGATGTGAACATCATCCCTTCTATGTAACTATCGGTTACTCAGTCATTGCACGTACATCTTTCTCCGCTTGCTACGGATAAAATCAAATGGAGAGAAAACTCCCGCTGCTCGCCGTGCCGCTTGCCACGCAGGCGGGTAAATGGTGCGGAGCCGCGAATTGCATCCAACCCCTGAGCCCCGTTTGACATGCGTTCGTTTTGTCTATTTTATAAAGCTCAGAAAGGCGGGGTTAATGGCGAACCAGACAAACATCGTTGGTTAAGCGAAGCCCGACTCAATCGACAGGACAAATCGAGGCAACTCTTTGGAAGCGCTTCCTTTTAGTTGTCAACAAGGAATGTGAATGGATACTGAACAGTAGCTCTTAGCAGTAAATGGTGTTCAAGACGATTGGGAAACACTTTGCTGAACAAATAACCGCGTCTGTTCTGTAGTGTCACGTCGGTCAGGTAGGCAGCTGAACTTCACCTGCTGTGTTCTCGCTGTACCTTGTAAGTAGGCTAATGTTAGCTGGTTATTAACTGAGTTATGTTGAAAGTAGCCTTTATTATCCATTATTGTCGCAGTTATGCTTGTTCATTCTGAAGAGCAACTCGGGCAAATGGACACCAATAGTCTGTGTCAATGCCATTCGCTAACTCAGTTGAACTGAGTTATATATTGTGAACAATAAAGTGGAATATACAGTCAAGGTCTCAGCCTTTATCCTTTTAGCTTGTTAGGTGCAACGCTTTGCTAAAGTATTTATACCGCTTGAACTTCCTGGAATTTGGCTATGGCAAACCTCAATGTGTTTTGTTTGTCCAATTTGGCAAAAAGTATAGCCCCTTGTTGTTTAAAAGGCCTTCAGTGAAATGGTGTTTTCCTAAGTATTGGCACTAATATGTTTTCTTTTCATGTCAAATTAATTTAATATGTGTTGATCCTGGTGACCTATTTAGTAAAATTCCAGCAAAATCCATTGATGTGTTTGGTGTGGTTGTGCCATTTCAAAATGTGGGAAAGTTCAAACTATAAGAATGCTTTGGCTTTCGGCAGCTGGAGACGGCGTGTATGACATGCATCAAACAAAAGTTTTGTCATGTGTGACTACTTTTTTTTTTAAATTTTTTTTTGCATCATAAAAATGCCTTTATCTTGGCTCAGAATGTCAGTGGTGGATATTAGTGCACTTTGAAATAGTCGGATATTACATCCTCTCAACACTAAACAATTGATCTGATTCTCTCTTTTTGCCTCAGACATACCTTTTAAACAAAGACAGATGTGGATTGAGTGATACTCCTGTCACCAGGCTTCAGAATATCCATGTGCATAATCTTCTTAAAGTTTGATCCTCGGCCTGCGTCCAAAAATGCCTACAGGTAAGGCGAAACCATCCATGCTTTGATGTGAAAACCTCCTGAACAAACTTAAGGAAATAAGTGCTTTAAACTGATTTTTAGTAGGAAGAACAGGAAGTTATAAGATGCCTTTTTTTTTTTAATAATCTAATAATCTAGATTATTAGTTAATCTAGGTTTTAGAGGTCTGCAACCTTTACAGTCTAAAACGCCATTTTTGCCCCCACTCCAGTTTAGTAAAACTCATTTAGAGCCACAAACGTTACCAGACATGTTTGAAAAATGGCATGCATTTTGACTAGTCCTCTAGTTTTGACATATGTTTTGTACTAAAGAACAACTTTAGCAAAAAAAGAAAATGGATGCATTTTACGGGGTGTAAAATGCCCGTAAAATGGCATTTTACACCCCGGGGTGTGGGGGTGTTTTTGTGGGGTGTTGATATTTGTGGAAAAATTTCTTTAAAAATGCCAACCTACTGACAAGAAAAGTTGATCCAAATATTGATTACTGGTGCTTTTAGCGTCATTTTGTTGTGGAAATTCAATGTAATTATGCCACAAAAAAAAAAGAAAATAAAGCTTTAAGCTGCTAAATTATGAATTTGTCTGTATTTATCCATATTTACAAACATTAGTTTGTTCTTTACCTGTTTTTGTGATAGTTGTTAATAGTCATTGTGGAAGGTCCAAAGAGCCACTTATGCCTTGCAGACCTCTGGCCTATGATGACCAATCAAGTTCAGAATGTACCCATTCATATATAATTAAAGCTTTTCTACATTAACTATGAATAAGTACAAAGTAAGGCAGCTTAAGTAGCTTAAGTTTTATGTTTTAATTCTCTGGGGTACAGTTCTCGATGCAGAGTATAACAGCCAGCCAGTTTTAGAAGATAAATAATAGAGTGGTTTGTATATATCTGCTATTATGGAATAAGATCTGTTTGAGTTTTACACAAAGAGGGTGGCATAAAGTCTAACTGGGTCGGATTTTTTCCACATGAGCATCGACAGAGATTAACTTTAAAATGTCCTCCATGATTTTTCTGCGTGCTGGATCTGATTCGTCCTGCTGTGAAATAGATGTGTAAGAGTTTCGTAAACATTGGCTGAATCACCAGAAATATAGCTGAGGGAAAAATGTCACAACACAGGTCACGCATCAGACGTCTTACGAAATGGAGATTTTGTGTAAAATGTGTCATTATCACTTTTATAGTCACAGCGTGGATACATCAGAGTGGAAAACAGAAACTGACATATTTTGATGAATTGTGACACAGATAAATTGTGATGCTCGAACCCTGGGCAAACAGGCCGTTTGCGGGAACAACTCCAGAACAGGAAAGAAGAAAACAGCAGTTGAAGATCAGCTGGGATATGCTTCGGCCGGCTTGCTCTTGGTTAGAAATGAGAGGCCCTGATGGTGCAAGGAGATCGAATGCGTTAGTTTCAAGTATCCCTGCCTCATAACCAGTTCATGCACTCTTTCCAGACTGTCAGTCGATCTGAAACTCAGTCGCTAGAGCACAGCTGCTTAAACAGGACGAAAATCAGTGACGGTAAATAAGAGGCTCTTACAACATGTGCGTCAGATGGCCTCCACTTGTCGGAGGGTTCCGCTGCTTCTCCCAGAAATAATGAGAAAGGATGCTGCTGGCAGCAGTAGCAAAGGTTGAGGGGGGAGACACAAACAACAGAGTTGGGGCCAACAGGTATTGTCACAGAAAACAACCAGAAGGTTCCAGAGTGAGAACCAGCAAAATCACTAAAGGCAGACAAAACAATAACAAGTGATGAGGTAAAATTTTTTTTTTTTTTAATTTTTAATTTTTGCCTTTTTGAGCTGTATCTATTACCGTTATAATCACAAGCGACAAAGCTATCATCTAAAGTAGTTTTTTAGTTTTCATCTAAAGTAGTTTTTTAGTTTTCATCTAAAGTAGTTTTTTAGTTTTCATCTAAAGTAGTTTTTTAGATGAGAACTACTAGAAGGAATCCATGACCTGTTGTGTTTTTATATTGACATTCAATATAAAAATAAAAACATTTTGGTACTGTCCAGACAGTGGAACATTGCTACTTATAATACTGTAATCCCAACACTAAATTGTATGGGTATCCCAATTCTATACTAATATTAGAAATTTGTCTGACATCTGCCAAAAAATCTAATATTTGATAAGATCGGCCTACGTCTAAAGCCGCCGTCGATAGAAGAACTCGACTCCAGCATTTAGTTCACCCCAATAGAAATTGTATCCTGCACAGACCCATTGGTTAATAATAAATAGGTCAGCTATTCTCATGCCTATTGTTATTGGCTATTTTTCTCCGACTAATATCACTCGATCAAGCCTTTCCTAACACTCCACACTGCAAAATAAGTAATACAAGAATGTTTAATTTGTGCCAATTGGATCGGCCAATACTCAAAGCTGCAACATTGGTATAGTGTCAGAAGTGAAAAAGTTGTACTACTTTAGTTTGGGCTGATCGTGTTGCTGACAGAGCTCTGAAGTGAGGCCATTGTATTTATTTATATGACTTTAGTGTTCATTACTTCATGCGCCGATTGAAATAGTTGATCGCATGATTTTTTAATAAATACAACCTCAGTACATTCAGTATGTTTTCAGTCAATTCAGCGCTGTTTTCCTGTATCAGATATTTATTATCCGATACGGAATCTCAGATATTAGTATCGTATCGGAAGTGAAAAAAGTGGATCGATGTCTTCCTAGTTTTCACTTCAGAGATTAGATAATCACTTCACAATAATTGTTCAAATGTAAACTCGACTTCCTAAGCAAAAGCCTTTTTTTTACAGTCAGTTTTTATCAATTCACAGTTTTGTTTTGTTTTTCCTGTGGTTTCCATGTTCCTTATCCGGTAGTAAATGGCAACTCCTTTCAGCTGGAAGTAAAGACTGGTGCGCTACAAGCAGTCAGTGTGGGCTATGGCGCAATACGGAGGTGTACGTCATTATATTCCCCCAGAGGTTGAGGGCAAACTCTCTGCCTGGCCATAGTCCTGCTCTGTCCTTCTCCAGCCCTGACCTTGCCTAAGGAGTGGACAACAGAGGTGTGTTATGAGTACTAAGTGGGACCTGGGGAGAGTTGAAATGTATTGTGTGCTGCTACATTTACCTGAAGTCTATTATGTACAGTTGAAACCATAAGTTTACATACCCTGAATAAAACAGCACGTTTCTTTTCTCTGTCGGAAGTTAAATCAGACCAAACTTCTCCTGTTTTGGGTCAGTTAGACTCATAAAAATTATTTGCTTAATACCACTATAATGAAAGAATATATCAGAAAAGATTAGATGCGTTTTCTATTTGGGAGCATTAAAGCGTATGACTTGTGGTCAAATGTTTTGGGTTTCCTTCCACAAGCTCCTCACAGTAGGTCGTTGCCGCCTCTCTGCTTCTCTGCAAGTAACATGCAGTGTGTGTTTGTGTTTTTCTGTTAGCCAACCACGTCAGTAAATATGGCAGAAAAACGAAGAAATGACACCCGATCATTTTTCAGTGCAGCAAAAAGGCCAAGTAAGTAAGAAACGCTGCACTTTGAAAGGGAAGTTAATGACACCATTTTCTAAACATAAAACAAACAAAAAAAATGGCTGAAGTTTTTATGAAATTGTTTCGTCATGGTGTTGTTAGGCAAAGCAACAGAGAACAGAGCGGGACGCAGAGAGAGAGAGAGAGAGAGAGAGAGGGACAGTCAGTCAGGGTCAAAGAGTCACAGGTAAGTGCAAGTTTACGCTGGCGAAGGTCCTCAGTCATCCAGGACAAAAACATAAACGGTTTAAAAAATATAGCAAAGTAATTACATAAACTCAAGTCCAGCTGTTTTTTTTTTTTTTCAAATACTTTGTTTCTTTTTGTGCAAGTTAGATGAACGTGAGTTATTGTTGAGAAGAACCCTCTTTCATTTAAACATGTATTCAGGGTTATTTGATCAAGTTGAGGCAGAGAAAAGTCTTTTTCTTGTCTTTGTGCTGTAGTTAATACAGTTACTGTACGCGCCATTTAGTTTCATTTTACGTATGCAAGCTATAATTTAAATAACACAACTTGGATTGAGAGACACCACAATAATTCACTGTTGATGAGGAATTATATTGTTTGATCAGGTGGGGTTACAGTCTGAGGTATTTATTCTGCTTGAACTTAAGATGAAATATTTGTGAAGATGTTGTAGCAGAGATTAGATCAGTGACATTGACCACAGGAATCTACGAACACAAGGCAAACTCGAATTTAAATAACATTTAGATTTGAGTTTATACTTCTCTGGGTCTCATCAGCTCTTTTAACGAGGACAACCACACCCATATTTGTTGTGCAACTTGTCATTTTTGGTCCTGCAGACAGAACACATTAAAGACCTGTCTTATAAGAGATATGACACTAATAAGGGATATTATTGTAATAATTAATATGACTACTCAATACATTTTAGCCAGCCATTTCAGCCAGTTATTCAGTAAACTCCAAGCAGCACTGATAAGGTTCCATTTGTACATTTCCCATCCTTACGTTTGCACAATGTGCCTTTTTATTTGGTGTATGTAAACTTCTGGTTTCTGCGGTTTTAAAAACAAATTTGCAACTTCATCAGATGTAATTATTAAAGTCGCAAAACAAAATGACTGAAATGTTTCTGCGGGAGTGAGACGGCTTCTTAATCAGCTTGGATGACTCAGTGATTACCCACATGCTGTTATTTCTCTATCTTGACGTCTAATTTCTGGTTTATATTGTTCTCCTCCTTTTGCGAGTTTTCATAGCAAAACTTACTCCCCCAGCAGCCGAGCGGCATTGTAATGTGATTATGGTTTATATGTAGACACGGTAGAGTCGTATTTAAAATAATGATGTAATTATGGTGTGTCCTCGTTCGGCTTGCTGGTTGGTTTCAGGTACAAATATTGCAATTGGTTCTAAAAACTGGCAAACTACATATCTCACACTTATTTATTCAGCAAAGACTAAGCTAAAAAACAGGGTAATTTATTTATGTAGTTCATTTCCCCTCTACTATGACTGGAGGCCTGTAGCTCTCCTTGTAGCTTGTTCTTTTTTTCTTCCACATTCGTTTTTACCTTTTTTGTATTAGTTCTCTTTATCACAATAACTTTTTGTTCTTGATGCTTGAACCTTTACCGTCCTTTGGTGTTGTCTTTTTAGTAAATACTAAGTTTTCCAGTCATACTCATGAGACATTCTGAAATGGTAGTTCACAAAATTTAGATCTCCTCTTCCCCTCCCTGTTTGTTGATTTGTGCCATTGAATAAACAAAAAATCAAAACGAGTTTAACGAGCGGCAATCAGTCGGCCAGAGATCGGCATTGACCACTTTACTTTTGATTTGCTGTGGTTGGCCAAATATTTGGGCTGCAACGTACGATTATTTTAGTAATTGAATAGTCTCACAATTAATTCATTAATCAAATAAAAGAAATGCTAATTTTGCAGAATTTTCTTTTAACCGCTTGAGCCTTTTTTTTTGTGCAATGCTACAAATGATGCATTCAAAGATGCAAATGAGCAAATAATTGAATATCTTTTAAAAAAAATAAAACATATTAAAATTTTATTGCCTAAAATGCAATAACATAGCATTACTCTACTATCTATTCATGTCCCAAAGGGCAGTTCATTTTACGACAACACACCAGCAATTAATGTTTAACTAGCGGGCCTGGGGTTAAATTCCACAACTTCAACCAGTGGAGGTTAAAACCACAAAACCTATCAACCAAAAAGGTGCTAGCAAGACCAAAAAGGAGATCAATAAATAAATAAACCAATAAATAAATACAATGTATTAGTTGGATAGTAGAGTAAGGCAGAATTCCTCAGCAGTTTTTTCAGAAACACATAAATTGTTGCTTGAAACAATTAGCACAGCGCTTAGTGGCAGTGGTACAAGCTTGATTCATAAATAGTAGTGTTTTTCTCACCGTATGACTGGAGCTCCAGTATTTCAGCATTTCAGCTAAGACTTGCCAGATTTTGTTGGGGTTCTGTTTTTATCTTTTTACGCACACCTTCTATAGTCTTGCTCATGTGAACACATAAACTACACAAAATCGCAAATTTGTTTTGCAGTACAATCACCAACATCGTTTTTTTTTTGGTTTTTTTTCCTTCATGATCAAAGTTTTTGTAAACATCTTTTATTCCCGGAGGATGGCTCCGACTTTACTAAACCTTCACCCTAATGCCACACCATCCTACCCTTTCAGATTTGCACAAAAGATCGCCGAGGTGACCCTCTCAATTTTCTGTCCATTCACTAAGATTTGCCATTAAACATCGAAATAATGTTTTCCAAGTTGCAAAAAGAAACCCCAAACATTCAGGGTCATTCATACGTGAACCAGATGAATCATTAGGGGCAGACAGAAATTGCGAGGAACATTTCGCATGAGTTCATTGCTGAACAAAAAAAGAAACAAATGTCATCTGAGGTCTGGTTTCGCTTTGATCCTTCTCCGCTTCCCAGCATGCCTTCAACACAATACAGCCGGCTGCCTGACACTGGAGATCGAGATGCTTGCATGGGATCTCCCCCTTAGGATCCAGCAGCAGATGCTGTGCCCGGTGTAGCATCATTAGTGTTTGCTTTGTTTCCAGTTAACACTGGTGACTCACATAGTGCGGGCTGCAGGAGGCTGTCATTAGCCTTTGAAACACCCCAAGAGGAGAGTTTAGTCTTGTGTTTTGGCGGCCAAGTTGAAAGAATAATTGGTGGAGCACGGCCAAAGCTCGGGGGAAACATACAGATGGCGTTTAAATCAATACATTTTATTGTTAGTTTAAGTCCATGTGCTTTGCAGAATTGTGATATTATGTTAAGATCCTATAAAATGCACTTTTGTATGTGAATAAATTATGACTTAAAGCTTGAAGGTGTAGCTTAAAGGTTTAATGTTCATTTCTGCAGAAGAAAATCACAGCAGTTAGCACAGTCGTAATTAGCATAATTAGTTTTCAGCAACACCGCTGGTTCATGTATCATGTGAGTGTATACAAATTAAAAAAACTTTAATGATAGCCATTTTTAAAGAGCAGTCAGGAGTTGGACTTTTACTATTTTATGATTTAATAAAATGTTTAAGAGTTGCAACAAATAAACAGGAAGATATCGTAAATTCTGAAACAGAAGTGGGAAAATCTGCTGCCATAATACTTACAATATTGCAAAAGCTGCAGTGATGAACCGTTTATTTGTATTATTGTTTATTTGTAGCCTTTGTTATGCTGAGCATGTTGTCATACTGAATTTACAGGATGCAGAGAGATACTTTGTTATTGGCTTGTGTTGCTACTGGTAGTTAGCCTGGCTGTTGAGCATGACAAGTAAAGTCGACGGATGTTCTAGCGTTTTTTCAGTTTACTAGTAGAGGTTAGCAGGTTTATATTTATAATGTTATGATAGTTCATGGGCTGTAGGAGCTGAAAAAAAGTTAAAGACATAAACATAATGGCAACGTTTCTCTCGGAGAAACTGAGTAACTCGGGTCAAAGTTCAGTTCTGGGATTAACCTACAGGCACACTCTGTCAATCCCATTCAAGGTTATAATTGTTTTGCAGTCATGATGTGTCAGTAAAATCCAATTGACACACCAGAGTGGGGAAAGCATCAGGAGTGGTTATTTACACAAGTGGAACTTTTAAGTAATGGTTATTTTAGTTTTCATCACTTTCACTCCCTTATTGTGTTTCTCTATTTCAGTAACAAGCTCTCTTTGTGTGCTGAGTCTTTGAATTTTGGAGAGTAAATTTATGTGCACATAAAACTTTGGTATGTAAATGGTAAGAAAAAATAAATAAATGTTATGACCACTTCTCCAAAAATCATTCTGGCTTTGTTTTAAATCTTGCCAAAAAAAAAAAGTATTAAATTTTGAGTTTGGTTAAATTTTTTAGCTGTCTTAATGATAAATATTGCTTTTGTAAATCTTACTTATCTTACCTTAGTGGTGTTGCATTCAAGCTTGGGAAATCCTCTCTTCCTGCATGATGGTGTGGAGTGGAATCTAACTCAATGGGAAAATGAGGCTTATCGTCTTTACAAGTTGAAAAATGTCAAGTTCATATTCTGCAACCAGCAGCAATCCCATTTTTCCACTCTTAAGCCCTTTCTCCACAGGCTGACTGAGTTCTTTTCCAGTCAGCCCCGGCCAGATTCGTCTCCATTTGCAGATCCTGTGGTGTTCCTCCCTGTTTTTTGCAACCTGAGGGGTAGAGCAATCCAGGGGTTGCTCGCAAGCGATTTCATTTACAGCAGACTGCTTTCGTCGGTGTAAACTCCTGGAACGACAACATCGCCATCAGCGTTTTCAATCCCACAACAACACCTTAGTAGGTGGCGAGATGGCAAGCTTCAAATCGATAATTCTGTGGTTTGAGGTCCAAATCTTTTTATCAACCGTGACAGGCGAGCATATGCAGCATCAACTGGATGGGTCACCAGACGATCAAAAAAAGGGGCAGGATGTGCCAAGCTCTTTCTACTTTCCACGCAGTACTGACCTTGTTTAAGGGAATAAATTGTTTCCCTGCTAATGTGTCTTGTGTCTTTGAACATTAATAATCCAATCCAATAAGGGACACCAAACACAAGTGAGTGGTAGAATAAAACGTTTGGCTTTGGCAGAGAGGATTTGGGCACAACAGATCCTCAATGCATAAATGTGGCATCCCTACAAATGTGGCACCATTTTAACCCTTGTGCGGTCTTAAGAGTCGGGGTGATTTGGATCCCATAAGTTTTTTTACTCTCTGTACGGTCCAGCGAGGTCGCACTGACATCGTGTGAGTTTTTACAAGTTTCGGGAACTAACGGTCTGACGGGACAACCCATCCGCTATCTGACCGTGACATCTGCCACTCTCCTCCTGAGCACCGCACTAAGTACGCGGGAGGTTTAAGGGAAATCAATAGGTTTTTCAATAAAGTAAGAAGTATGAATTACTTTTTTTGCACAGTTGAAAACTTCCAGTATGAAAATGAATTCTGTGATTTATCTCAGTGCCTTTACAAACCAGGTGGGAAAACTCACCTGTCACCCGAAGGCTCAGGGGCTTTGTGTTCTTTGACCAAATCTAAAAAAAGAACTTCTCTGGCCTCTCTGTCAATCTCCTCAGGCTAATTTTGGCTGCAAATAGAGATGAGTTTTACAACAGACCGTCCAAAGCTGCCGACTTCTGGGGCACCAACAGTGAAATCCTCAGTGGTAAGTTGACATTTTAGAGATATATCACTGCCTGACTGCCTTTTACATTCTTTGCTAACTGTCTTTCCAGTAATCAAGGTGGAATTACTTCTTTACTTCCCCATTTAGTCTTTCTTCTAATGTGCCACAGAACAACCTGGCCCACAGTAAGCTAAACTACCATATCCAATCTTACAGGTGCCCGGTGCAGAGGAAATCAATCATTTGCTGTTTTTTATTTTCTTGCTATTTTCTTCCCGCGTAAGAAGGAAACACAGACATAACCTCGTTGTTCATCAATCTCCTCTCGCCACTTTAATAGAGGGGTCAGGACTCCACCAGCGGGTCCGTAATTGATGGCTGTTTTTATGTGATGTGACAGGAATAAATGGCCCTGCCTTATCTGTAGGGCTGGCACGAGGGGAGGAGGGGGTTGGCGCGGGGGGCAGCAGCAGGACCCTGAAGGAGACAGACCATGAAGGGAAGTAAGCAATAGCACCCCGAGGGATCTGTGCAGTTATCTACCCCCCCCCCCACAGAGGAACGGGAGCATTTAGCTCTCGGTGGAGAGGACCTGTCCTAATTGATCACCAGGAAGCGCTGCTGACATACTCACCTTTTAATAGGGCAATGTGAGGGAGAGGAATCCAGAAAGAAAGCAGCTAGGGAATGGACTCTGTTTCATTTAACGCGACGCAACACGTTGAATTTGTCCGTCCAATACCAAAAGAAATATTGTTAATTATAATTTTTGGTGTTTAATGGTCCGTACTATACATACAATCATACAGTATATAAGGCATAATTAAAATACTTTTGAAAATTTTATGTTAAACTGGATAATCTGTACTTCAGTACATTATTTCATTATCAGTACAATAAAACAGAAGATTTATGGTATTGATTTTAATAAAAGCTATTCGTCAAAGTTTATAACAGTTCACAGAGTCTATTTTTTTTTCTCTCTAGCTCTCGGTGAAGGCGGACGCTTTTTTCTTCTGCTTGCTCTGTTTTTGTTTTGCTTTTTTTTAGAGCCTTTCTTTGCACATCCTCCAAATCTACAAATTATGGATCTGGTCAACTGGTCTCTCAATGCAATTGATCAAATTTTCTCAACGAGAAGACTGGGCACAGGAGAGCCCTCTTGTCCTGCGGGCACACACCGGTCGGGATGGATTCACCCTGGATTTATTCATGATAACAGGATTTCTGCTGTTTGGAGCTTGCGGATACCTGGCTTACCGAACAATTTGTGACGGATTTGGCCAAGCTAGCGAACACTCAGACTGTTGGTGTGGGACAGAGACGCAAGGTGGATGTGAGTCTTGCTGAGACTCGCAGCCCAGCTGAGGACTCAAAACCCACTAACAGGATGGAATCGATCTTGGAGAAGTTGCTAGCTTTGGTTTGGTGGAACAGCCACACTAGTTTGGATAATTGGGAAAAACTATAAGAAATATACCAGTTAAAGACACTGGGACAGACAGAAATTTTAAGTCTTCCCGATCTAAAGAGAATTTGTTATTCTGAATCTGGCTCCCTTTGGCCTTGGCGGCTATCTCAAATCTCCTGGAGTTTATGTAGACAAACTGCTCCTTCCCATCACCTCACCCTCCTGAAGTCACCCGGGGAATCTTATGGCTGAACTCTCAGGGACTCACTCTTGATTATTTCACCTTTATCAGAGACTTTCTTTGGGAGAACAGGCTGTGAGAGACTTGGGCTAATCTGTAAGCACATCATAGTTACAGACAAACACAACCCTCTGACCTCAATGCCTTTGCCGGCATGTCTTTGTCTTACTATATGTGGCATATCCTGCCCAATGTAGTCTTTTCGTCCTACTTTTTAGATAATTACTTGTTAGAAACTGTGGAGTACTCACTTTTTAGTCACTCTTTTGCTTTTTTTTTTTTAAAAACTGTAGAGTACTTGCTATCTAGACGAATATTATACTTCTTACATTGCTTTTTAGATTATCATGCAGAGAGACTCCTATTATTGCAACCCAGAAACGGACTTAAAACAAACTTAGAATCCAGAAAAAATTCTTCCAGAACAGGAACACTTAGTTTTTATTATTACTTAGAAACTGTGGAGTACTCGTTACTTTTACAAATTTAGAGCAGAAAGTCCAGAGAATACTTATACTTATCTGGAAACCCAGAAGTCCAGAGGATACTTACTTACTTACTTATTTACTCTGATTTATCAACCTAGAACAGGGATTAGAACATAGAATCCAGAAAAACTACCTTAACAACTACTTTTTAGACTCCTGTTCTTCCAACCCAGAAAAGGAATTAGACCAGAGGATTCTTACTTATACTTATCTAACCTGAACAAGAGCATCTAGTTTATTTACTTTAGATCAACATTATTAGTTTCTTTTTCTTCTTTTGCTTTTTCCTTTGGTTTCTTATTTTGTTTGTATTTCCTTTTAATTATGTAAAGCACTTTGAATTGCTTAGTTGGAAAATGTGCTCTATAAATAAAATTACCTTACCTTACCTTATAGTTACATTAAACTACATACTAACGCTTAGTAAACAGAGTTCACCACTTACTCATTAGGTGACTTTTAAAAGCAGATGGTTGCAGCAAATTTTATTTTTTTTTAAAATTTATTTAAGAGTAAAGTGGGATGAATACAAATTCACCTCATTTTTTGTTTTTGTTTTAGATTTTCCTCCCACCTTACCGTTAGAGGCTACTTTGCTTTGGTCTATCACATAAAGTACAAATATAATACATTGACGTTTGTTGTCATGACATCACAGAATTTAAAAGAACTTGAGGAATGCCTTTCTGGATCAGTTAAGATCAGTCTCTCCAGTTTTTCACAATCTTGCGGAAATTTACGCAAAATCAACAGATCCCTGCATTCCCTCCCTTCCCCCCACCTACGCACAATTGTCAGATTATTGTAAATTTTCTGCAAAAATAGTCAAAAACATTGGGTTTAAGTGACTGCCACTATACTGCTGCCTAAGCCTTACTTCATGTCAAGTTATTGTCCATGATCAAAATGCCAAATAACAAAAATTGAGCTGTTTAGTTGTTACTTTGTTTCTCATTTTCTTTCTTCTACATGTAGATTTCGGAATGGTTTTAAAATATTGCCAAACTCCTCGCAAATATTTCTAATGCTGCAGCACAAAACCAGTGGTTTTGATTGCAAACAAAATCACACACAAATGTTTTTTTTTGTTTTTGTTTTTATGCTGGAGGGACTGATAGATTAAACATTGCACCAATTTCTCTTTACCAGGTCTGGACCTAGAGTATGGTAAGGAAGGTGGATCATGGCTGGGAATAAGCAAGAGGGGCAAGCTGGCCGCCATCACAAACTACATGGAAGGACATCCTAACCCTAATGCACAAGGAAGAGGTAAGCCTGCCACGCCGGGGTCACCACATCTGATCACATCTGGACCGCTACCCATCCCACATGCCAGCGTTGTTCACCGTTTCCCCGTTTACCGGTCTGCAGGGTTCCTTGTGTCGAACTACCTTATGGATAAGGATGTGGACAGCTACTCCTACCTGAAGAAGGTGTCTGCAGAAGGCCACTTGTACAACGGCTTCAATCTCATCACAGCTGAGTTCAAGTGAGTGAAAGGTGAAACTTGTGCCTTTATTTTATTCGCCCTCCACGGACATAGGCGAGCCAGACCTGGCCTCTCATGATAAACTTTACTGGATGATATGTTATTGCGATACATAATAATACTGTTGTTTTGAGACCAATTTCAAGTAATATAATTGAAATGGCATAATAATGTAAGACCACGTTCTAAAAGATCAATAAACCTTTAATTCTAATTTATCCCTGGAACTGGGAGATATTTTAAATATCCAAAATAAAACAAAACAACAAATAAAATAATTAAAAAGTCTCTGTAAACAACCAATCCAACAGACTGAAGACTTTTGTCATCCAGTTTTTAGTAGAAAGAAAAATAAAAGAGAAGAACAATAAGTAATTCAAGCAGAAGTTATTGAGTTTGTTTTAATTTATCACGCAATTAATGCGTTTATTACTTATTGCGACAGGCCTATGTGCTAAAGTTGGAAAACAGAACAATTATCGTCTTGTACGCAATTTCATGCGTCTTCTATATTCATGAAGAACAAGAACTCTTTAAATGCATTGTCACATTGTAATATTTAACAAAACAATTAGCTTTTTATTCTTAGGTTGTGTTTTGTTGCCGCAACAAAACACAGCTGTAAAATCTGCTTCTTGATACGAGCAATTTTAAGCACAAAGAAAAAGGAAGTGATGCTGAACTGCATTAAAAACATAGGGTTGTCTTATTTTGTCTTCACCAGCCTGAAGTTACTGAATCCCAGTGACCTGCTTAGGAAAGAGAATTCAAAATGGGTTCAGTGGAGGCTAAGATGCTAGCAAAGCAGGAAGTCCCTGCAGGCAACTGACATGGAAACCTGTATCACTGACTGCCAGGGAGAGGTTGGAAGTTGGGTTCAAACACACCCAAATGGATTCCTGCAGGGGAAGAAAGGTGTGATGGAAGGTGTTTTTGGTGTCAGGTGGTGTGTATCCTGCTAACATGGCCTCTAGCTGGATCTTGAACCGATGTCGTTTTTTTAAAATGTAATTTATTTTTTTTTAGCTTGCGCTTCCCTTTCTTTGCTTTGTTTTATCAACATTTCTGCGATTCCACCAAGCGGGATCGTCGCCTGCTGCAACTCGTCTCTTTCCTGAAGCAAAAGCTCCGACGCAACAAAAACCGTCCGATTGTTTCACATTTCCTACACATATTTTTTTTTTACATATTTGCACGAATGGGAACGACGTTAAGAACACATTTCTCTTTTTGTTAAAAAAAAAAAACAATACCAAAAACTGCTTTCACTGCGGACAGAGAGGAAACACAGAGAAAGAAAGCCTTCATCTTCTAAATAAACGCCGGCATTAGCAATTCATTTCCTCTCGGCTGCAGTGTGACCCACAGCGCTGGAGAAATAGGCTGCTTCTTCGCCAATCAATAACACATCGAGTGGATGGAGACGGCCACTGCTTTATATTGTAATTAGAGGATTTCTCACTCATTTGCCAGGAGCAGCTTTACTCCAAATGAAGCTGAAGATTAGGTCAAGGTGTTGCCTTCTTTTGTAATGGATTTTTTTTCTTTCCTGATTTGTTTTGGCACTGTGATCTACTTAAT
Organism: Xiphophorus hellerii; assembly: GCF_003331165.1. Taxonomy (NCBI): domain Eukaryota; kingdom Metazoa; phylum Chordata; class Actinopteri; order Cyprinodontiformes; family Poeciliidae; genus Xiphophorus; species Xiphophorus hellerii. The sequence goes on along the minus strand of NC_045683.1, from coordinate 27,548,088 downwards.
AATGCTTTGAATAATCATTTCTAACCTTTAACTGGCTGATTTTGTGATTCATTTTTATCAGTGGGTACCTTACAGCGGGTTTTAAACCCCACAATAAAGCGGTTGAAATATACGAGCTTGTCCTTACTGTACTGTATATCCTGTATTTTTTTAAATAGAATTTTAGCACCTTTTGCTCCATCTACATGCCTCAATGTTGCTGTTACACCTGAATTTCCCCCACAGCGAAACAATAAAGGATTATTCTATTCTATTCTATTCTATTCTATGTTCACCTACTGAGAAATTTCTCGCTTTACCTGCTTCCGGCTTGAGTGCAGCTGATTTGGAATCGTAACTTCAGAAATTAGCCGAACCTTTTTGCCTAAAAGCATGGGTTGTGATGCTTGGCAGAACTTTGCTTGAGCTTAGAAAGAAACATTGAGACTCTGCCAATAATACACATTACAAAGTAGAAGGGTTAGATAAACTCTAGTTGTTTTAAAGGAAAATCTACGATGATTATTTTTAAAATAATACAGCATTAGTGGTTCTCAATTTTTTTTTAGAGAAACAAAGAAAGCGTTGCTGTGTCCAGAATAAAAGCAGTCTTGGATCACAGAATATTTTTTTACATCCTCTTGAGTGACTTCAAATAAAAAGGAAATTAGTAGTGGGAAAAAAATGCACGACGAATTTTGAAGAAGAGAACATTTAGAAAATCAAACAGAAAATCTTAAAAGCTTATACTGAGGTCAATATTGGAGGATGAGAAATCAAAGTGGGCCTTTAATCTTCCTGTTTATCTTTCTACAAAAGTTTTTTTTATTTTATCCAATCATTAGGTTTTTTAGATATTCTTATTCATAAGCTACCACAGAACACAACCAGAGGGGAAATGTGATTGGTTCGTTTAATTGCTTTTGCCATGCGCAGCCACTGGATTTCATAAAGATTTGGCCTCATAGCTTTATGGTATGTCAACAAATTCCAGAAATTCCATATAAAAACTTTATAAACATAATTCTGAAAAGCCTGGCTGAATTACAGCAGTAGATGAAGTTAATGTGAAGCCGTAGTGGTTTGCAGAGGTAATCCCAACCGTCATCTTTTCCACATTTTGTCAGGTTACAGCCACAAACCTCAATGTGAAAAAGGAGGAAGATCATTTTTTGTTTTCAGCTTTTAAAATAAATAAAATTCTCAAAAGACAATTTGAGATGTCTTTTGTTTTCACCTCCCTCCACTCGATACTTGGCCAAAATGTTTATTTATTTTTATTTTTTTTTTTACCACAATTACAGCAGAAAGTCTTTTGGATCAGCAGCTTTCACATGTACAGACTGGTATATTTACCAATTTGTCTTTGTAAAAGAAAGTCAGATTGAGTGGAGAGCGTCTTTGAACATAATCTTTCAAGCTTAGAAGCTCAACTAGGTTTTGGTCCGGACTTTGATCGGTTCATTCTAACTGAAGATTACTGTTTGATGGATATGTTCCCCCTATCCGTGGCTTTTCCTGTGCATCTGTATTTATGGGTGCACTTAAAATTCTGGGCGATGAGTTTTCAGAGTGCTTGTTGTCGTTGCCTAAAAGCCCGACCCACCTTCTCCTGCGCTGGAAGCTCATCCAGGCAACTGCGCCACAGCTGGCGATAGGGAAGTTTCTTTACAGCGCCAACATAAAGGGCTCTTCATTTGAACCAATCTCAGCCGGCATACTGATTATCTCTCTGCCGGAGATCTTAAAAAAAAGCTCCTTCTTTTTTTTTTTTTTTTCAAGAAAAAAATCCTCTTTCCTCTTTGCCGTCTCTCTTTTTATGCCCAGTGGCTCTGATCTCCTGCTGTTCCCTCATCTCTGCCCAAATCAACCCACAGCCCTGCTGATGGGAACCTCAATATTCCAGCTACTTTCATGAAGCAGAAACGGCCACTCTCTATCTTCTTCTTCTATCTCTCTCTCTCTGTCTCTCTCTACTTCTCCACAAAATCCTCCACCTGCTTCCTCCATGGTCAATTTGATCCACATCACCGACATGAGGGTCTTTAGTTCAGGCCACAATTCCAAGAACAAAACTAATATTTCATGCTCTGTGCTTGGTTATTGTGCCTTACTAATTCTTTTATTTCCCTTCAGATTACACTTCCAGCTGCTTTAAAAAAAAATTTTATTGAATGACTAGCATCAGAGCTTGGTAGGAGCAGTGTCTGTTATCACTCCTGTCAACACCGTCTACTGCCGCTGTGCTGACTGTCACCGTAAGGACGCAGACAGTGTTGTTGTTTATTTATGATGTTTAGCTGGCTCTGGGTACAAGAAACAATATTAAGGACGTGGAATTGCTGTTGTCAGAAGGATTTCGTAGTGTCAGCTGGCAGCTTAGAGGATTGCTCTGTGTGTCTGGTGATTCCTTCTTTAACACGTATTTCCGTGCCTCTAGAACATGCTCTGCTCAGAAGTGTTAGATTTGTTTTTGTCAGACTACCCTTGTGTTTTTTTTTCTCCTCAGTGTAGTGTGGTTTTGCTGATATTAAAGCGTATGGCTGAGTGTTTTTTTTTTTGGTTTTTTTTGCGCCCTTCTCAGTTTTGTACTTTTTAACAGTTTTGGTCTTGTTTGTGCCCAGGGTTTTTTGCGGTACAAAAGGGGAACTGTCTGCCCCAGGACTTGTTTTATCTGCCATGCGTCAGTTCGCACCCTCCTCAAGCACGTTTGGATATTTGCTAATGATTTAGAGTATTCCATTAGAGTCTTATGTGACAATATTTAATGTAACTTCTTGCTAATTTTCCACAGACACATCACATGTATGAGATCACGCCAGCCAGCTCCCTGCTGGATGGCAAAAAAACTGCTTGCTAATGATGACTACCATTAATTTTAGCTGTCGGGTTGTCAACATAATCCACTAAATCTTAAATGCAAGCCTGATATACATTTCAGAAAAATAGACATAGTGCTTTGATACTAATTGTTAATACTACAACATCTAGATGATTCACAGGTCAGGAAAATGTTTTGATTAAAAAGGGAGAGGAAAGTAGTTCAGGTATGCTAGCATGACTTTGACAACCTTAACATGTAGATGTGTTGTGTAATTGGGTGTGTTTCAGTTCAGGTAAAACATACAAATAAAAAAAAGACCCACACTCCAACTCTGACAGATCATCAGTAGAGCAGGTGTTTAAATTAGCTGTTGCTGTGTCCAGCAACGCAGCAACAGGCAAAATGAGCATCAAGCCTGAAAACATAAAACTATATCAGACTGAATGCTCTTTGTGTGGGAAATGTTTGTGTGTTTTTGCGGGTAATCCTGATACAATAAGAACTAGCGGGGCTCTTGTCAGTCAGTTGATATAGCAACGGCTCTATGCATAATATAGCCGACAAAATTTATGACCGGTTATGAATATGAATATGAAAAATAGAGGGAGAGTGAGGGGAGGGGTGATTATGTGTTAATGAATTTCACACCTCTGACCGCAGCGGGTGGTAGCTATTGATGTCATGAGATAGAGCAGATGTTAATGACTTATTGTAATTCTTTATCACTGCCCTGTACTGTTCTTGGTGAGTCTGAAAGACAACCCCTACTGTTCTTTTGCGGGATAAACAATCTCCGTCCTCTACCCCCATTCTTTGTACTTGGTCTAAAACATGGCTGTCCTAGTGGTCTGAACGACTTGCTACTTTAGCTCCAATTGTTTGTACTCAGCCAGAAAGACACCTATCTCCTGCTCTTTAGTGCTCTACCCAATCTGCGTCCTCTACCCCATTCTTTGTATTTGGTCTAAAACATGGCTGTCCTAGTGGTCTAGACGACTTGCCATCTCAGCTGTCTCTATTTGTACTCGGTCTGAAAGACGCCTATCTCCTGCTTTTTAGTGATGTAAAACGAGTTGCTACCTTAGCTCTGGTTGTTTGTACTCAGCCAGAAAGACAGTGTTTTAGTTGCAGGGTTACTTTAATCTTATCTAAGGATTTATTTTTTAATTGTTATTTTAGATTTAACTTTAAACTTAAGAATCAAACATAAATGTCCATAAAAGCAGGAGATAAGCGTCTTTCAGACTGAGTACAAACAGAGACAGCTGAGGTGGCAAGTCGTTCAGACCACTAGGACAGCCATTTTTTAGACCAAATACAAAGAATGGGGTAGAGGACGGAGATTGTTTATCCCGCAAAAGAACAGTAGGGGTTGTCTTTCAGACTCACCAAGAACAGTACAGGGCAGTGATAAAGAATTACAATAAGTCATTAACATCTGCTCTATCTCATGACGTTTTTGCAAGTAATCCTGATACATAAGCAATAAGAACTAGCGGGGCTCTTGTCAGTCAGTTGATATAGCAACGGCTCTATGCATAACATAGCCGACAGAGGACGAAAAAATTTAAGATGTTCTTCAGTGGGTTTTTTGTTGCATTATTTTCCCTTTGCTGTGACGCACTTCTCTAAATTAATAATAGCTGCATCTCCAGGTTACATTTTGTTCATGGTATCGTTCTACTCCGGCACCGCAGCTATGGATGGCAATTAAAAAGAATCGTCTTTTTACCCTCCAGTGTTGTGTTAACATGTCTGTAGGCTCTAGAGTTGAGGCTCACCACATACTCTACCCAGTTTGTCTGTATTTCACCATAGTGGCAAATGGCCACTTGTAAACAGAACTGTATTTCAAACAACCAAAATTCTGCCTCTATTCAGATCCATGTTGAAATATTCTGATCAGCATTGGGATTCTGATGTGCACAACCAGGTACCATCAATATGTTGCAAAAACTTCTCTTTGGAATAGCCTGCTTTGTATCAGGTAGCTTAGCGCTGACTATGCATGTCTCAGTTTTTTCCACATATTCAGGCCGTGTTTTGCTTGCATTACTGGAATTTAGCTGCATTTAACCACCAACAACTAAAGACTGCCATCTGCAGTCAAATCTTCTCTCCTTCATTTGGTTCATACACAAAGTATAAAACAGTATTACTACTGCTAATTGTCATGGATACAAATACAGCACCGAAGAGTTTTTAAAACTACTAAGTGCTGAATATGATTTACGTTTTATGGTTTCGATATTTGTGGGTTCCATGACTCTGAAACATGTCACTGTCCATTTTACGACCACAGACCCGGCATCATGCTCTAAGTTTCCAGCTCTTCTCTGAATAGCATCCGAGTTCGATGTTGGAGCGGTATTGCACCACATTTCAGATTGACTGATGCCACTGCTACGGCCGACATAAAACTGACATCAAAAAGTTCACTGGCCTTCCAGTTCAAAGGATCTGGTCATAATTTATGATTCTCCCTGCTGTACTAAATCTGTGACAGATGCCCTTGATGTTGGATAGATTTCTCAGAATGAATTAACTCACCGCAACGGACCGGTTCGAAAGGAGATCCGGCACTGTAGTTAAATGCTCTGCAGCATTGGATTGTACAATGAAAGCCGTCGTTTTCCCCGACAGTTCAGCACAATGTTCAATCCCACAGTCCCTTCAGTGTCTTCTTTTTCTAGTTCCCAATACAAACAGTTTGCAAAAGTGATGTAAATGTATTAATTCCAATAATCCTAGACTGGTATGTAGTGAAACATGTATTATGCACTGTTGTTTTTACCTTTTTCCCCATAGACTCATAATTTCTGTACTTGTTTATTTTACTAGCATAGCTGCATTACTACTCTTGCCACTGCATTCTCACCTAGACATAGATGTATTTAATTGTAAAATGTCAAATTTTCTATGCTGTTGTGTCCCATCTAGAGCCAAACAAGACACTGTGTGTTACTATGGAAACAGAGGCAGCTCTGAACCCATCCGTCTGAATCCAGGTCTGTGTTTTTATTATGGTTGCTGTAAAAACCGTTCATTCCCCATCCACCTTTCCTCCTGGCCTCCGGCCCGTCCGCGTTTGCCTGACATTTTCTGTCGGTGTTGCTCTCAGCTTGTGTCGTTTGCTGAAGCTCACGCCAAAAGGACACCCAGCTGAGATTGTGTAGACGCATCTTTGTATCGTTCATGTTGTCTCTCCTCAGCAGGGATCTACGGCTTAAGCAATTCACTCCTGGACACTCCGTGGAAGAAGCTTCTGAAAGGCAAGGAGCACTTTACCAACGTCGTCGGTGACCAGTCGCTGTCCGGCGACGGATTGGTCCAAGCGCTGCTCCACGTCCTTAACAACGAGGAGCTGTGAGTGACTAACACCCACGCGAAAGCATGAAAAACATACTCTGTTGTGATTTTTTTTTTTCTCTCAATCTGACACTTAAAAAAACAGGTTTCAGAGAAAATTCTTTTTTTAAATGTCCCAACTTTTATAAATGTGTCAGAAAAAAAATGTATCAATTGAATTCACATAAAGTATATTTACTAAGAGATTTTTCTTTTCTGTTTCCGTGCTTTCCTGTACAGCAACACACCTGACCCACTGCAAGAGCAGCTGGGTGAAGGATACAGCAGGTCCATGGTCCAGGCTCTGTCAGCTGTATGCGTCCGCTCTCCTCATTATGGCACAAGGTCAGTGGCTCCCAACCTCCACAAATCTCTCTGTTTGTTCCGACCGCCACCCTGCTGCGACTGGAAGGACTACCAGAAGATTGTTCAGGTCAGGGGTGCTCAAAGTGCGGCACAGGGGCCCATTTCTGGCCTTCAGAGTAATTTTGGGCAGCCCACACCTGCAAGTCAAGAACAGTACAAATTGACCCGACCAGGACAAGCACTGAATTAGTCACAGACAGCATTTATGACGAAAAACTGAGCCGCGTTCTGTTCTTGTGTTGAGAATAGCAATTGTTCCAAATTTTTCATAAAAGATGTGTCTTTCTTTTAATAAACAAATCTATGCTCTTCAAAAATCTGACAATTGTGTTTATTTGGTAACACTTTGTTTGAAGGGGTGTGTATAAAACTGACATGACACTGTCAGAAACATGACCTAACACCTGTTGTGAACGTGAAGGATTCTTAATCAAAATTTAAAAAAAGAGTCTTAATGAATGTTTATGAATCGTGAAGTGTCATTCAGTAAATAATGACACATTTAATGCAAAGTTGGCACTTTTAATGAACTTTTAATGCAACATTCAGTGCACCTTTGCACTGAATGTGCAAAGGTGCACTGAATGTTGCACAACAATCGTAAACACTTATAAAGGCTTCTCTTGCTCTCGGTGAAGGCGGACGGTTTTTTCCTCAGCTCCCTCCCTGCCCATGCCTGCCCTGTTTGCTCTGTTTTTCTCCTGTCTCTTTAACTGGAGTCTTTCTTTGCACATCCTCCAGATCTACAAATTATGGGTCTGGTCAACCGAACTTTCAATGTAACTGATCAAATTTTCTTAACAAGAAGACTGGGGAAAGATATTAGGTACACACTTCGATCAAAATTTATGACCAAATATGAATATGAAAAATAGAGGGAGAGTTGGGGGGGGGGGTTTGTGTTAATGAATTTCACACCTCTGACCGCAGCGGGTGGTAGCTATTGATGTCATTAGATAGAGCAGATGTTAATGACTTATTGTAATTCTTTATCACTGCCCTGTACTGTTCTTGGTGAGTCTGAAAGACAACCCCTACTGTTCTTTTGCGGGATAAACAATCTGCGTCCTCTACCCCCATTCTTTGTACTTGGTCTTAAACATGGCTCTCCTAGTGGTCTGAACGACTTGCTACCTTAGCTCCAATTGTTTGTACTCAGCCAGAAAGACACCTATCTCCTGCTCTTTAGTGCTCTACCCAATCTGCGTCCTCTACCCCATTCTTTGTATTTGGTCTAAAACATGGCTGTCCTAGTGGTCTAGACGACTTGCCATCTCAGCTGTCTCTGTTTGTACTCGGTCTGAAAGACGCTTATCTCCTGCTCTTTAGTGATGTAAAACGAGTTGCTACCTTAGCTCTGGTTGTTTGTACTCAGCCAGAAAGACAGTGTTTTAGTTGCAGGGTTGCTTTAATCTTACCTAAGGATTTGTTTTTTAAATTGTCATTTTAGATTTAACTTTAAACTTAAGAATCAAACATAAAAGTCCATAAAAACAGGAGATAAGCATCTTTCAGACTGAGTACAAACAGAGACAGCTGAGATGCCAAGTCGTCTAGACCACTAGGACAGCCATGTTTTAGACCAAATACAAAGAATGGGGGTAGAGGACGGAGATTGTTTATCCTTATATCCTTAGCTTATTTTTTAGAAAGTGTACAGAACTCACTATTTAGATCAATATTAGATTAATTTTTAGATTATTATGCAGGAAAACTCCTATTATTGCAATCCAGAAAAGGAATTAGAACGAACTTAGAATCCAGAAAAAATTCTCCCAGAACAGGAACATTTAGTTTTTATTATTACTTAGAAACTGTGGAGTACTCATTACTTTTACAAATTTAGAGCACACTTTGAAAGTCCAGAGAATACTTATATTTATCTAGCAACCCAGAAGATACTTACTTACTTACTTACTTACACAAACTTATTTAGCAACCCAGAACAGGGATTAGAACTTGGAACCCAGAAAAACAAACTTAGCAACTATTTTTTAGACTCCTGTTCTTCCAAGCCAGAAAAGGAATTAGACCAGAGGATTCTTACTTATACTTACCTAACAACAAGAGGAGTATCTAGTTTATGTACTCTGGATCAACATTTTTAGCTTTTTCTTCTTTTGGTCTTTCCTTTAGTCTGTTATTTTGTTTCCATTTCCGTATAATTCCTACAAAGCACTTCATATTGCCTTGTTGCTGAAAATGTGCTGTATAAATAAAATTACCTTTACCTTTACTCCTTCACGACATGTTATGTCATGTTTGCGACAGTGTCACGTTAGATTTTTATGGACACCTCTTCAAATAAAGTGTTACCATTTTATCTCTTTAAAATATTCCATAAGTTTATTTTTGAGAATGTAAAAGTAAAAGAAGTCACTGTGACGTATTTTTTTTAACATTCGGATCTAAAATCAACCACTGCAGGAAAATGAAATGGGGGCAGCGTTTGGTGTGATACGCAGACGCAGACATTACTGTAGCCATAGTTCTTCGCTAAAATGTTCATACCTCTTGAACCTTTGGCGCATTGCACCCTCAAACCAAAATGTACTTTATTGAAATTTCATGTGGTGCACCAGTGGTGCAAAAAGTGGGTATTAAACTATATCAAAACATATGGGCGCTGTAGTAGAGGGGGCGCCAAAGCGATGGCGGATGAATTGTTTCTAGTCGGCACTCTTTGTCTTTGTTGTTCAGACAGAAATCAGTTGTTTAGCTAGGTAACTAGAATCATAAAAAAAGATAAATTATAGAACTTGGCAGTGATGAAGTATCTGAGAAGTCTGATGGGATGCAGCATCCAAGAAACATACTTAACACCAAGTTCATGTAATTCAGCTGTGAGGTTGGAGCGAAAGAAGAGAAGAAGAGAGAAAGAATCAGGATAGACAGGGGAAAGCAACAGGTTGGCTTAATGTCACGTGGAAGTGTAGAAACAGTCATTTAATCACAAGTGAATAGTTTGAAGATATTTATTTTTTAAAAACTACGTTGCTTTGTGTATTCAACAAAAAATTGATTGAGCATTGGGTGCTACTGTTACATTTTATTATAAAACAATTTCTTTGTGTGTTTTTGATTGTCATGCGTAACATGAAATAAGGGCGGCGCCTACAATATTTCCACACACACCTCAGAAAATACGTTTTTGTGCCTCTGGTTGTAATACGACAAAATACAGAAAGATTCAAAGGATGCAAATACTTTTGTTAAACATGTCTTTATTTAACCTTAAGAAAACCTTGACGTGTTGTTTGACCCTGGCTGATCACTCTCAGGTGACAACTTGTTCTTTCTGTTTTTTTTAATTTTTGTTTTGTTTTGTTGTTTTTTCTTTTTTCTTTTTCCCATTCAGGACCAACACAATAATCCTGATAGATGCAGAGGGGAATGTCACCTTCACAGAGCGCACAATGCTCGACGTCGACACAAGCAAGTGGAGCACCAATTCTTTCCAGTTCAACCTCCAGGCATGAAGATGAGCTAGAGGAGACCAACTCTGTGCCTTTCTGCAGCCTCTCTCCCCCTCCATCAGCCACTCTGCTGCAGCTGCTCTGCCCTCGTTGCAGCACCAAGAGCAGAAAGACTTGTGTGCACTTTTTTCTTCAGCTAGACGCCGTCTGTCTCATGTACATCAACCACATGAACTCTCTGCCCTTGAGTTCAAATGTTTGTTTGTTTTTTTAAATTGTGCTAAGTTAAATAAATCGCCAAAGGACAATTACATTTTTATGAATAAAAACGTTTTAGCCACATGTCACAGAATACACCTGCTGGGATGCTTGAGAACGTCTAATCTGTTATTGTCCAGGCAACCATAAAGTCCTCGTGATGCCGTCTAATGTTGTTGGAGTCAAACTTTCTACCTCTAAATTTAAAAAAGAAATAGACTCTTCCAGATTTCAGACTGGAACTTTTAACGTCAAATTACCAAAGTTTGAGGACAGAACAACATATTATAGATGAAGGTAACCCTCTCCATTAGTGGTTACTTTGACAGCACTTGGGTATTTCAGAAATTTTATGGTATTTATGGCATCCTCTGTTGTTGAATAATGAATTTACAGCCATTAGACATGGAATACCGTTTATTCAATCGCAGTCTAAAAAAATACATCATGGGAAAATTAATATTTGAAGTTTCTTTTTTACATTTTGAATGTAATTTAGTTTCCTAAACATTTGAGACGTGTGTTTTATTATGCAGGTGGTTGTTATTGGTATTGATTAGAACACCCAACTTGATCAAAGTTTGAGCTATTTGATCCAAACGGTTCCAGAAAGGTATAAAAAAAAATGCTATTGTGGGGTTTCACATTTACTCTAATTTCTTTGATGATTTTATGTAAACTTCTGACTGCAACTGTGGGTGATTAAAGTCAATGGTGTTATTTGTGCCTAAATATGATAAACTATGAAGTCTTAAGCATGATTTATTTGTTTAAAAACCCAACATCTTTACATACAAATAACACCTTTCAGTATGTTTCAATTTTACAATTCAGCAATGTAGCTCATCTTACATCAGCATGCAAACAGCGACATCCCCTGGTCAAGTGTACTGAAATAAAGCATTTGTTTCTTATTTCGTTGTCATAATCCTGGTGGAAGCAAAATTATCATGCCATGCAGTAGAGTAAATATTTAAATATAATACAAAATAAACAATTGAGAAACCTAAAACTTCTGTAAGCTCTGAAGGTACCTACCTTCGTTTGAGTCTGCAGTTTAACATGAAGAACCTGCTCATTGGCTGGATCCCGAATCTGCGTAACAGCGGGAAAAGGCAGCGATTGGCCCGATGACCAATCCGTCATCAAAAAAGCCGGTGCTAGTGGGCGGGGCATGTAAAGATTGCCCGATGTGTTTTCGCTCAAGATGGCGGAGCTGCTGCTGGAGCCGAATGGCAGCAGTTGGAAAATAAGATCATTTTAAAAGGTTGTGGAGCCGTGTGAAGAGATTCGTTTCGTATATCTCTCAGTGAGTACTTCCTCGGCGTTTTATTAAGCCGTTTACTGATTCGAAAGCAGTGTTTCATGCGTCTTGTGTTTGCTCGTTAGCACTTTAGCATCGAGAATATCGCCATCGTATAGGCCTAACATGCAACTCCAGGCTGAAGGGATGCTCGCTCTCCATTTTAGGCTTCCACGAGTTTGTGTCTGTGGCTCACTTTTGTAATTTTGGTGGCCGTTTGTGAAGTTGCCGCGCGAACAGACTACGAAGTTGGTCCTGAATGTATTTTAATCCGATGCCTATTCTCTGTGGTCGTTTTCCCCCCTTTTATCTCCTAGATGTCCGCAGCGGAGAATGATCAGTGCCTCTGTTCCAAAATAAGCTGAATGCATTGTGATTTCCAATAATTGAGACAGTGATTCTGAAGGCTGTCTACATTAATGAAAAGAGCAATGTAGTCAGCTTAGCATATTCAGCATCTGGTACGTGGCCTATACAGGGATGATCTTCTGCATTGGAAATTTGCAAAGATTTCTTCATAGTTGTCAGCTTCCATCAGATTTAGGTTTTAACTTAACCACACACACAAAAAAGAAAAATTAAATATATATATATATTTTAAATGGATACAGATGACGTACTCCCCCCTCTCCCCTTGGAGCCACCTGATGATTTTAGCCTAGACCAGAGCAGAGCCCCTCCACCACCTCCCCTGCAAACGTCCAGTGACGCAGAGGTAATGGACGTTAGCTCTGGTGGTGATGGACACACATACACCCCGGGGGACGGGGAAGCAAAGACGCAGGAGTGCACGAGCGAGGGCTCTCTGGTCTTCTGTAGCCACCTTTCCAGTGAGGCCAGTCCCAACCCACGGTGCCCCAGAACGGCCCGCCACGCTCCTCAGGTCACCAAGTTTTTGCCGGACCTGAAGCAGCTCAGAAATGTTAAGATCAGGGTGAGCTTCTCTGAAGGCGGCAGCAGCAGTACCAGTAACGTTAGCAGCGGCAAAGACAGGAAGGTTTTATACACAGGCGAGGGCCAGGAGGCAGGAAGTGAAGATGGCTTAGCTTGTCTGAATGGTGAAGTGGAAAGCATGACGAGCTTGCTGGAGGATGCTGAGGGTAGCAGTGGAGCTGGGGACGCAGCAGGAGGGAAGTCGGAGGACAGCGAGGTAGACCTGGAGAATAAGGTAGAGTTTGCCGTCTTGGATGAGTTGGAGGACTACTACGAGAACCTCCTGGACCGGGACGATGGGGAGCAGGGCGGCTTTAAATCTGATGCCATAGTTCAGCAGGAGGAGGTGCACGACGAGGCGTCGGCCTACGCCTACGAGGTACGTCTGAGCTCATTTTTATTGTCCAGAGTTCAACCGCTTTTACAAGGTAGAGTTAAGGGGGAAAAAAAGATACATTTTTCTCACCATAATAACACCTCGCAAAATTGTACAAGGCATTCAATTTAGAGAATGTCCTTTGGTATTATCGTTTTTTTTTTTATATACCCTCGTGAGTCTTTGTGTCTGGTGTGGTCTGGTCTGTTCTTCCCCAAGAGGAAGCATTCATGACTGCATTTCCGAGCCGTTTCCGTTTGCCGATCCTAACCGCTTCCTCTTCCAGGAGGGCTTCGACAACGATGTGGATGCTCTTCTGGAAGAGGGCATGCCAGTCCCAAAAAAGATGCGTTTAGCGGAGGACAAGTATGCCGGGGACAGCGATCACCAGTTCGACGGAGACGGCGAAGGGGGGGTGCAGCCGATGGTGACCAAAATCAAGACTGTGCTGAAAAGTGAGTGGTGGACTCGTTCTGACTGGTTTCTGTCTTTTACGTAACAGATATCCTTTTCTTTGCACACCTACTAAAGATGTGTTTAACGGTCATATAGCTGGTATTAAGTAAGACCTGTGAAGACACTACTGCAGTAATCAGACTGAAGATAAATGCATAAATTAGTTCCTCTAGATCTTGTTGGGACATCAGTCCTGGGCCTGTCGCAATAAATCAGTTAATCGCATGAAAAATTTAAATTAACTCAAGAATTTCCATTTGTGTGATTTATTGTTTTTCTCTTTTCTCTCTCTCTCTCTCTCTCTCTCTCTCTCTCTTTCTACCAAAAACTGGAGGACAAAAGTCTTCTGTCTGGTGCTTTGATCTCAACTGGTCCCTTTTTTTGGAAGGATAATGTTGTTTGCAGAGACTTCATGATTTGTTTTATTTGTTGTTTCTGTTGTATTGTTTCTATATTTTGGATATAGAAAATGTCTTCCATTTCCAATGTTAAGTGTTCATTGAAATCGAAGTGTATTACCTGAAAATGATCTCAAAACAACAGTGTTATCATCGCAATAACGTCTAGTACAATTTATTGTCCAGAAAAATTTGTTATTGTTTCATGTTTTCCTTTAATCCTCAAAATGTTCTTCAGGTGACAGAAGGCCGACTTTGTAACTATCTTATTATGTGTCTCTGGAGGTTCAGGTCGCAGTTCATCAGATGGTGTGCAAACAAATGCTGTAAAAATATTTTTTTGTTATTGTTTTTTGGAACTGGTTGTCAAGAAAATGGTTGCTGTGGAAATGCATAAAGATTTTTATGACATATGCATAATTAAAATCGCATACATGCAGGTGTCGATCCTACAAATAAAAAGTACTACATACAATAGTAAAGTATTGCATCATAGTAACCACATTTTCTGCAACTGATCTTTCTACAAGTTTAACTTCTTTTAAGTGTCTTCAGCTCGTGATCTGCTTATCATCTGGCACACGGCAGCATTAATTAACCGTATATTAATGTTTTGGTTTTTTTTCTTTGTTAATTTTTCGTGTGACAGGTCGAGGCCGTCCACCAACCGAGCCTCTTCCCGACGGTTGGATCATGACATTCCATAATTCAGGCATTCCAGTCTACCTGCACAGAGAGACCCGAGTGGTCACCTGGTCCAGGCCCTACTTCCTGGGAACGGGCAGCATCAGGGTGAGCTGCAGCAAAGGCTCATGTCTTAACAATAGCTGCGTTTCCATTGCAAATGAGTGCAAAATTTGTTGATATTCTGCTAATTTTGAAGAAAAAAAAACAAACAAAAAACACACAATTTGCCATATTTACAGTAAAAAGAAACACAATTAAAATCACTCATGCATATGTTTGCTCACACAGTAACTAATTAAAAAACATGCCACACCGTCGTCATCCTCTATCTACTTCCTGTAGTCTTCTTCGTCTTTTCCGCAAGTAGCGATCGATTGATTTAAATGAGACGGCGCATAAAGAACGTACAATGTTACCGAAAATATACCGGATTTAGAGAAATGCTCATTTCCATCCATTGGAAAAAAAAAAAAAGAACTGTACATAGCAGGGAAAAAGTTTACAAAACTATGTCTGCTTCTGAAATTAAACGCTGAATTCCTCAAAGGTACCAACCAGCCATCCTTTCAGCTGATTGGAGGAGCTCTCTCTGTTGGCGACAGGCAGTGTGTCCCAGCACGTCCAACCTTTAACGGGTAGAACGTTCTGTGAAAACAAAGACTTTCTAAATTGTGAGTCTCAATTTGGAAGTTGAATCAGATTGAAAACCGATAGAGCTAGAAAAAAAAGCGCTACCCCATCCTAGCACAGAAAAACCTTTTACTGAGAAACGCTCTCGAAATTTTCAGTGTTTCCATCGAGCAGATTTATTTTGGTAACTTCAATTTGCGCAATTTTTTTTACGGTCAATAGAAACACGGCCAGTACGCATGTCGTAGGCGATCTTCTCGGTTGGAAGATTTAATTTACAAACCTGAGACGTAATCCGGGTTTGTCGAAGAAGCGTTTCTGAACTCTCGTGGCTTCTCGTTCAGAAACACGACCCGCCGACTAGCAGCATCCCCTGCTTACACTACAAGAAAATGAAGGACCAGGAGGAGAGGGAGCTCAACGGGGAGGTAAGCTCTAACGAGGCTGCTGCGAAGGCTAGTGACATGGAGAAGGAGGACAAGTCGGCGGAGGACCAGGAGGAACACCCTTCGTCCACCGTCGGCGAAAGTGGCCAAGTCAGAGAGAGCGTGGACGAGAGCGGCACACAGAGCAAAGAGGGGCAGGCGTACGACACGGCTCAAGGCGCCTTAGGGCAGGTCAAGGCCAAGGTGGAGGTGTGCAAGGACGAATCCGTAGGTAAGGAGTTTTGACGTTGAGCGGACGGGTTACGTTGGGTCTCCGTTTTCGATATGAAACAGGATATCTCCTAAAAAAAAAAAAATCCCTCACAGAACTTGAAGAATTCCGTCTGTACCTGGAAAAATGCTTTGACTTCGAACAAGTCACCGTCAAGAAGTTCCGCACCTGGGCCGAGCGGCGGCAGTTCAACAGAGACATGAAGAGGAAGCAGGCGGAGTCGGAGAGGCCGATCCTTCCCGCCAACCAGAAGCTCATCACCCTGTCGGTCCAGGACGCTCCCACTAAGAAGGGTAACGAGTGCGGCGACGCGAGGCTGGAGGTTCTGTCACAGTCAGGAAGTTATTCTTGAAAATATACTTCTTTTTTTTTTCCAGAGTTTGTCATCAATCCTAATGGGAAGTCTGAAGTTTGCATCTTGCATGAATACATGCAGCGGGTCCTGAAGGTTCGGCCTGTTTACAACTTTTTTGATTGTGGTAAGTTGTTTTGTAGTGACTGGAGTTACTGGAGGAAGTGGACAATTGTTGTTTTGTGGTTCAGTGACCTGTAATATGAGCCTTTTAGCTGCATCCAATGTTCTCCTTTTCTATGTTTGCATGCGGGCTAATGCTAACACTAACATGTCTCCTCAATTTATTTGACTAATCTAAATACCCAAACTGAAAATGCATTACCTTGTCACCACAGAAGTGTTTAGTTCTGTTTTATTGCCTCTTCTTTTTTTTTTTTTTCTTTTTTTTGGTCCTTTCCATGTTTTGAATGATTTTACAGCACTTTGTTTCAGCTGCTGTTGTCTTAAAATGCTTTGCAAATAAACTAGTAGTTCAGTTTTTAGTTTTGTGATGTTGTTGTTCTATATAACTTGTGTGAATACTCACAGCCGACTGTTTTTGTTCCCTACAGAGAACTCAAGTGAACCCTTTGGCGCTTCAGTCATTATAGACGGAGTCACCTACGGCACAGGAACTGCGAGCAGTAAAAAACTTGCCAAAAACAAAGCTGGTAATTTCACATTTTCATTTGCAGCTGTTGCACATTTTCTATGGATCTGCTGCTAGATGCCAGTCACATAAAAAAAACCTATAATATGTATTGCTAAAATGCACACAGTAACTGCATTTTGTCATATTTTGGAATTGATGTTTATCGACACAACTACATTGAACGAGCAGCGGAGAAAAATGGTCAACATAGCGTAATCTGACGACACGGACAGTTTCAGATATTATTAATTGGAATTTATTGTGACAGTAATGAATCAAAATCTGATTGTGATAAGAAATTTATCTCGGTAAACAATACAATAAACACACAGCCCCAAATATAAATACATTTATATTTAAACAATATTTTGAACCTTTTATTTTGTAACAGTTTATCCGTACTCAGTGCATGTACATTGAAGAATCATAAAAAGGGACATTTCATAATTTTGGTACAAATTTTGTAGGATGAACTGGTCTTCAAATGAAATCAGGGGAAATTAATAAAGTGTTATCTGCTCCTTCTTCCTTTTTTTTTTTTTTTTTTGTTCAAAAATTTAAGTCTAGCTTGTAATCCTTATTCGACAGACAAGTTTAAAAGATGCCACGACACAAAATAGAAATGTGAACCTGGACAAATTTGTATTTTTTTTATTTTTAAAGAAACTGTGATGGAACCCTGCTTAATTGTTTTTATTTTTTTTTCATTTCCATGCGTTTGCACATTAACGTGCGCGGTGGAGCGAGATAAAATGGCAGCGTGCCAACGAGATTCCCAGGCGCTTCTGCTAGCTAACATGTAACAGAACCGAACTCGCTTGTAACTCTCCTCAGCCCGAGCCACACTGGAAATCCTCATCCCCGACTTTGTGAAGCAGACCTCGGAGGAGAAACCCGTCGAGGGCGACGAGCTGGAGGTACGCCGCGCCGACTTTAGGAACCTTTGAATCGTTACCACGGAAATAACTCTCTCTCCTCTGCTGCTTTTGTCCTGCAGTATTTTAATCATATCAGTATAGAAGACTCGCGAGTGTACGAGCTGACCAACAAAGCAGGTCTACTTTCGCCATATCAGATTCTTCATGAGTGCCTTAAAAGGTAAATTTGATTGTTTTTTTTAGTTTGTTCTTTTCCGGGTTACTGGGAGGAAAACGGTTTGCTGTCTGTTACTGTCACACAACAGCTACATGGCTAGCGGCTAAAGAGTTCTGGTCCTTAATTAGGAACTTTTTCTGTAACACCAACAGGATTCCAGTGGGACTGACGGGTTTCATATCACTTTCTTCCAAAAATAATGGACTAAGTCTTTATTGACAAAAGTGAATTTTGCAAAAGAAATAATAAAATCACCACCTCTTTCTTTCTAAAAGGTGTTTAGGAAGGTGACAATATGTAACTGCATCCGATTTCCATCCAACTAATGAAATATTTCTTACATTGCGTACTTTAAAATGCTATGATTCAGTAGAGCTCAGAACAGCACCGATAAAGCCTAGAATAAACTCCTTCCAATGTGAATAAACTCCTTCCAATGTGAATAAACTCCTTCCAATGTGAATAAACTCCTTCCAATGTGAATAAACTCCTTCCAATGTGAATAAACTCCTTCCAATGTGAATAAACTCCTTCCAATGTGAATAAACTCCTTCCAAGGTGAATAAACTTCCAAAGTGAATGCAGGAAGGGTTTGAAGTGGGGGGGGGAAAAACTTAAGAGCTAAGAGAGGTTTTCTGTTTGAGTTTTTTTTTTTAATAAAGGTCAGGACAAATATTAAAAAAATAATTGTTAAACAAGTGCAATAAGGTTTAATTATGTTGCTTAGACTTGGTTGGAATTCCTTGGAGACGTTTTCAAAAGTTGTACAGGAAAGATCCGGCTGTTTTGATTCTGATGATGCTGCAGGTATTAAAAAAAAGGTGAAGGTATTAAAAGTGATCCTTTTTTCGGTCTACACTTTGTGTTTTTGCCAATAATTACAGAAATGTAATTACCTATTTCTGTACTAGAGTGATCTCTTTGTTGCTTTTTTGTTCTGTTTTTTCAGCTTTTTTTTTTTTTGACTTGTGTGTGGCAAGATTAAAAACGACCTAGATAAATGTTGATGTTTTTTGTTGTTGTTGTTTTTTTGTCTCAGAAACCATGGAATGGGGGACACCAGCATTAAATTTGAGGTGATCCCGGGAAAGAACCAGAAGAGTGAATATGTTATGACGTGTGGGAAACACACGGTGCGAGGCTGGTGTAAGTAGAACCAAATTCTGAGTCTCGTCAATTTACGACTTTTTCCTTCCTTACCTCACGGAACCACGCACGCGGAGTTTTCAGAATAGTTCTGTTCCTTGGCTTTCTGTCCCAACCAGGCAAAAACAAGAGGGTCGGCAAACAGCTGGCGTCCCAGAAGATCCTCCAGATGCTTCACCCCCATGTCAAGAACTGGGGCTCGCTGCTGCGCATGTACGGCAGAGAAAGCAACAAGATGGTCAAAAAGGTGAAGATCCGCAACGTCTCGCACTGTTTCTGCCACTTTTTTCCACGGGTTGGAGAGCTGAATGCATGGCTCATGTAAAGCTCTGTGCACAAAACAATCTTTTCTCAGGAGAGTTCAGACAAGAGCGTGATAGAGCTGCAGCAGTACGCCAAAAAGAACAAGCCAAACCTTCACATCTTGAACAAACTGCAGGAGGAAATGACGAAACTGGCAGCTCAGAGGGTGAGAGTCTGTGACGTCTGGTGTGTTGCTACACGTTTGGTGTTTAGTTCTTCTGATCTGTATTTCTCTGTGCGGAGCAGAAGAAAATAATCGCAGCTTTGTTAGATCCTGAGTCTCAGATTCAGCAGGAAGGCAGTCTGAACACACACACACACACACACCCTGTTTGTCCAACATGGCCATATTTTCTAGAACAGCTTCTGATGTTCATAACTGGATGTAGAAACACGAGCTGCAGAAACTTGGTAGCACAGGAGTCCTTGTATTTTTTTTTCATGCAGTTGATCACAATATTGGTTGCATTTATTTGTAATGTGGCTAAAAAAAAATACCTTTTTTTATTATCAATTATTTTGACCATGAATCAAAGCCTGCTTCCTTTCTGAGCTTCAAAAACACAATTTCTCTATAAACAAAACAAAAAGAAGTTCTAATGGAATGTACTTGGCCAATATTCTCATGGTTAATGACAGAATTACTAATTCCTATCAGAATAAATTTTATTCTCTCCTCGCAGTGTACAATATGCACCATTCCCCATTTCTACCAGGGGTAGTAATTATTCTAATAATGGATTATTCTATCGATTAATTTGACGACTAATGGCTTAATTAGAATTTTAAATAAATAGTCAGATCTTTTATTTCACCACTTAAGCTTTTTAATGTCATATTAGAAATGCTTTAAACTAATGAAAATAAACAAACTCCTTTATTAAACGAAAATATTTCCTTCCCTTAAATGCAATAACATCATTCTTTTAGTGAATGTGAACAAGGTTAAGCTAAAACTGTGCCGTAAGTGGAATTCTTGGTAAAACATATTTTAAGACGAAAAACTTATTTTTCCCGTAAATGCAAGATGTATATACTTTTTTCCGCAAATGGCCTTTGTTGAGTCTGTATATGCCAGTTAACGATTAATCGGTTACTAAATTCTATCATTTGAAATAATCGATTTGTCCCGATTAATCGTTTCAGCCCCAACCCCTATATTTGAAGGCATGTAGCTGTGATTCCATAGCCGAGTACGTTAGTCCCATTCTAAATGCGTCAGTCATCTGTTGTGGTCGCTTGCTCTTCTTTCCACATCAGGAGGAAACCAGGAAGAAGCCCAAGATGACCATAATGGAGTCGGCCCAGCCGGGCAGCGAGCCCCTCTGCACTGTCGACGTTTAAGTCTCGGAATCACTGACGAACCACAGCCCTGAAACCCCAGTCACTGTCAAACATCACACCGCATCATGGCGTCCACGACAGAACGCATCACTTGACATCCGGCGAGGAGCGTAGCGTCACACTGATCAGACCGGCGGAGCCGCCGCCGCCGCTCGCTTCCCACGGCTCCGCCTGAAAGGCTGAGCAAGAAAGAGTGTGAGGGTTAGGACTGAATGCACTTACGGGGGCCTAGAGATTTGGGGGGGGGAAAAACTGTCTACCTCTCTAGATGCGTCCTAAACAACAAGAATATGAATGACATCGGAACAGAAATGCATGCTTTTAACTGTTACAAAAAAAAAAGAAGCCAATCCTAACGTTGGTTTTGTTGTCAATGTGTTATTTTAAAAAGTCAATCTTTTAGTACTCGCACTTGTTTTTTTTATTTTTTTTTGTTTGTTTCTTTTTAGTGCTTGAAGTTTTCAAAAGGGACTACTAATGCTTGTATTTATACTAGTCAATTAATTGGAAAAAAAATCAGTTTGTTTATTGGATATTTAAAGGATAGAGGAATAATAATAATAAAAAAAAAAAAAAAGTGTACCACTTTTGTTAATCAATCTGAAAAGTCGTCGTGTTTGTTTGCATGACTTGCGTCATGAAGTGGCCGTTTGGGGAAAAAAAAACGTCACCATGCACTCGTGTCTGGTTGGATTTTACTTTTCGCTCGTCACTCTCCGCTGTTGTTCGGAGAATAACCGTTTGTGGGGACGTGATTGTTTTGAGTAGGACACAGTTAGTCGCAGTAAACCCGACCCAGGGTTGGAGGTACCGCTAGCTTTGACATTTCTTTTAACAACTAGCTTTTTTTAATCTACACTACTGCTAATTTCAGACTTTTTTTTTTTGGTCCATTTTAAAAAAACAAAGTCAGCTACACGTTGCCTTAGTTAATTCATTTCATGAAGGGCTCAGACTCTAAAGAGGTCGGACCTAAAACGCCCTTCAACAGGAAGTGGAAAGACCAACCCCCATTTACTTGATAAAGCATTTACTCCTTAGGCATTTGGTACGTTTTAAGTGGAGACGCGCTCTCAGAGTTGTCTTAATTGGTGTGTACTTTGTACGTTTGCCATCATCCTTACAGTAGATCATGCTAGCTATAAATATATAGTAAAAATAAACTCTGAAGGCAGCCTTGTTCAAGTTGGGAGGAACAGTGTATACCAAAGCTTACATCCAGTCTTATGCATTTTCTAGAAATCTACATGTTGCAGGAAAAAAAAATCAGTTTTAACCGTGGCACTAGCTGGAGCAAAAACAAATACAAACTGCTGTGCTTTTTCTACAAAAAAACAATTTTAGGAGGCATATGTTTAAGCAATGCTCTTGTGATTGTGTAGATTGCTTCAAGAATGTGTTTTTTTGTCTCCCCCCCTCCCCTCATCTGTACGTGTCTTGACTCACCAAGTCATGATGTAAGGAGAGAAATAATATTCTGGTTTTATGTGGCGTTGCATCAATAAAATGTTTGAAAACGTTGCTGCCTAGAAACTGTGTTGCAACCTGAACTCTTGACTTCAGTGATGTTTGTTATGCAAAATAAAAATGTCTTTACTGACATCTAGAGGTGCTTTGGTTTATTCAGCCACACAGAGAGGTAGAGAACTGTCTTTATTCTTCATATACACAGTTTGTGCGAGTTCTTCTGCACCAGAAATGCTGCGGATCAAAACCAAAATATTTCAGGACTTTGTTTTGTTACCAAAAAAGAGGGAAAAAAATTACTAAGCTAGTTAAGTGTGCATACATTTAGAGAATAGAAAGCACTAAAGTAACAGCTGATCTGTTTCCAGTCGATGCTAAGTCTGCTGGGACTTGTAGTCCACTCTTTCAAACAGTAGAAGTATCTCCACATGCTTGGTCTGCGGAAACAGATCCACGGCCATCGCTCGCACCGGACGGAACGGGGCGCCGTGAACTCTGTTGGAGGGAGCTCTGCACAAGCTGAGGACGACAAAAACATTGACCGTTAATTTGAGAAAGCATGCGCTTTCCTTTTATAACGACAGTTTCAGCACCATCCAGACGTGGGCTGGGTAGAAATGCCAAGGTTTAACCAAAGTGACCCAAGAAAACCCCACTCCATCCAATACCAGGTGCAGATTTCAACCTGTTAAACAGAAGATACATTTGGTATCCATGGAAACGTCAAAACTGTTGGCTAGAAGCCCATGGGCAGTGGGACTGATGTCCGCGACCAGGAACCTTCATCAAAAAGACACTTTAGGGAGCTCTGGTAGTGCCAAAAAGAATATATGTTGGTGGATTACATTTTTTTTTTCTGTAAAATGTGATTACATTTTCTTTTACACTAGATCTAAACAATACATTTCAATTGGAGTGAAATATAGCAGTATATTTTATCAAAATTGAATAAAAAAACAAAAACAATTTTAGACATGCAAAAATAAGTTTAAATTTAGTAAGTAAAAACAGTAAATCCCCAGTTTTGTAGATTTTTTTGACTAAAACCTTTAAATTTGCTTAATTTTACCAAGGCTGCATCTATGGTTTCTAAATGTTTGCATCCATATGATATTTCTAAAAAGTTCATATGCTCTATAATGAAAAGGAAAAATGCTGGCAAGGCACAAAAAAATCCCAATTTTTTTTAATGTTGCATCTTAATGTTTTCTGAAACTAAAGCAGCTGCTGTAATTACACTTTTGATGGAGTCTCCCAAGTGTTGGCTTTAATTTAAATTTTTGAAATAGTTTGTAATTGCTGATTTGATTTGGGTATGTTATTTTAAACACTTCAGAAAACCCCGTGAGGCTTCTATTTAAAATGGAGGAGAATTTTTCCCACGGGTGAAACAAGCTAAAAGTCCTCACTCGATAAAGTTGGTCATGGCCGCCTTGGCGTTGCACGCCACGTAAACCAGCCTCTTCAGGTGTTCCGCTCTCCTGATGGCGAGGACGACCTTGGTGTCTGGTTAATAAATTAAAAACATAATTAAAAAAACTCTCATTGCCGCTTTTTTAAAACAACCGCATCTCGCATTTCTCCGGGGTATCTACTCACGCAGGCCCGCCCTCGGTGGATCCACGATGGCCGTGACGTTCGGGGACACCAGAGCGTTCAGGATGTTGGGGAACACGTCCTCGGCTTTTCCGCAGTGAAACTCGACATTGCTGAGCTCTTCGCACGCAAAGAGAAAAAAAGAAAAAAACGTGACTTCACGCTCGTGCCCACATGAGGAAACGGCTGCCGTACCGTTAAGCTTGGCGTTCATTTTGGCGTCCTCCACCGCTTCCTGACAGAGCTCGACGCCGATCACCTTTTTAACTCTCTGGAAAACAAAAAGGTTGGAAACTCCATGAACTTTCTCCAACATGGAGCTGTTGATGTCTTCCGCAACAATAGGACGTGTTCAATATAGCCTGGACAAACTTTAGATATTTAAGGAACAATGCAGTTTATCCTGAAGACGTGAATACTGCCTGCGTGATTGTTTTAATTACGTAAAAAAAAAACACAAAAATCACTTTAGCGAGTGAGAGGCCGATGGTTCCCGTCCCGCAGCAAACGTCCAGCACCGTGCTGTCTTGGTCGAGCTGAGCCCATTCCCCCACGGCCGAGTACAGCACCTCGGCAGCTCCTGTGTTCACCTGGAAACAAACACACTACACTCATCTTTACGTACAATTACTCAAAAAGAATGAATACGTGCACAATCGCCTTGTTAAGTACGAGAATGATTCTAATTCTACCACCACAAACATAAACGCGTTGGATCTAGAATGAGACTGAGCAAAACAACATCAGGCTCTGTAGGAATACCTGTGTAAAACAAAAAAAGAACGATATCTGGGAAAAGACACATTTTGCAAACGGTGGGGGATCTGTGATGCGGTGGACTTGCTTGGAGATTTTTTTTTTTTTAAATCTCTGATGTGCTACTGCAGTAAAATCAATTATTTTAAGTCAAGTTTATTTGCATAGCACATCTCAGCAACAAGGCATATCAAAGTGTTTTACACCATGAAAACACAATACAGTACATTTTGCCAAATGCCATCATCAAAATATATCCATCAAATATATTGGATCAGTGTTCCAGTCATTAGGAATCAAAGGGAGCTCTAAAAAAAGTGGAGGTTTTAGCCTTGATTTAAAGAAACTCTGTTTCAGTAGTTTTGCAGTTTTCTGGAAGTTTGTTCCAGCTTAGAGGAGCATAAAAACCCAACGCTGCTTCTCCATGTTTGGTTCTTGTTCTGGGGATTTAAGGCCTTTAACACACATTTACCATACCATGACCATAAACATGGCCACCACTGTATTTGTCATTGATATTATTCCACAACACTAACCTAAATGAGGTTTTTTCAAGATAAATTTGACTTTATTTCTAGGGAGATTCTGTTAACAAGTGGCCATGAATCTCCTGCTTGCCTGAAAGAAGGAATGCGGGGATATCCTGAACTTCAGGCCGAGCAGCTCCTCGTGAATGCAGCTCTCTCCGGCCACAAGCTCACAGGGCAGGTCCTCTAGGTTGGGAGACGTCCTTCAAACAAAGCCGAAAATGTGTGATTAACTCTGCTATCCAGCTCACTCTGGGGGACTGATTCAAGTTCATCTTCCTCACCTTTGACCCTCTCGGACAAAGTGCAGGGAGGTAATGCCGCTCTCTTTACCCTCTCCTTCGAGAAAATACGTCTTCATGGAGTTCTTCAGGGCGCTGAGCTCCTCCTCTTCAAGTTTCTGTGAGAATATAGAACGGGGCTTCACAAGGGAAGAAATCAACAGTAAATGACGTGCAGCTAAACTGACGATATGTCCTCACCTGCGGGTTGAAGAAGATGATCGCCATAGCTTGCTTGGTCCTCGTAGTGCGTACGGTTAGCTGCTTCCAGTGGCCTTCGTACGTCTCAGGACTGTACACAGAGTACTTGGTAGTCCTGTTTCCAGAGTTGGAGAGAAAAATACATGAAACGAGAAGCTACTGACATTTTCCAAGCTTGGAATAAGAACTCCAACAATCCTTTTTTTGGAAAATTTGAAAAGATAGCATCCTTGGTAGTATTCAGTGGAAGCACCTGATAAACTTCTGGAACTCGTGGACCACCCTCTTGGCCTCGGTGGACACGTGGCAGGTCTCCGCCGGTCCAACCACGGCGCACGAGCCTCCTTTGTACTTCCCGAGGCGGAAGCCGATGGTCTTATCCTCCCCGTCTGCCCCCGTTGAGATGAGGAACTCACACTTGTTCCTGTACTCCGTCTAACCGAGACCCAGAAACACGAGCAGAAACGTTGACATATTGTACAAGACTCTTTGAATGAGAACACTTATTGGTTTAGACATTTCAACATCAACACTTCATTTCTAAAAGCCCTGAAGGAAGTGCAGGTCCTCTTTTGCAAACCTAAGCTACAGTCCAATGTTTACGAGATGAGGCTACTTCCTGGCACTAACAAGCCATTCCTGCGCAGTCTTTTAAATAGTTAAATATTGGAATGTGGGTTAAATACCTGCGTTGGAGAAGGTCGAATTGCTTCGAGAGGGCAACACATTTTGTTGAATTTTCCTTTCTGCGCAAAGAGCCACGGCAACATGGCCTTGTTGGTGCTGCCTATCTCCCTGAAGATCAAAACATGATGGGTCAGTCGCAATGAATCGTACAAGGCACGAACGCAAAAGTCAGTAATAAACAATTTGTCTGATATGGATCCAGATGAATGGGGCCACCTACTTGGCCAGCCTCTGCAGAATCTCCACCACCTCCTGCTCCTTGATCTTCAGCTGCTCCTCGTAAGACACTTTCCACAGAGGAGTCACGGCGTTGGCTATCTGAACGCTGAGCGGCTCCTCTTCCTCCTCATCACCCCTTTCTGTTCTCTTGGACGCCGGCTGCCCCTCTTCCTCCCCTTGCTTCCTTTTCCTCAGGATGGGGTCCGCTTTGGGTTTGGCCAGCCTGACGCTCAGGACCTGGCCCTTCCACTGCATGCCGTGCACCATCTTCATGGCCTTGTCGCGCTCCTCCTCGTTCTTAAAAGTAACGAAGGCGAACGTCTGCTTGCCAAAGAGCTTGATCTTGTGCGGGTTCAGGCCGTGCTTGGCCAGGAACTTCTTCAGGTCGTTGAATCCGACGAACTTGGGCAGGTTCCTGATCTCCACTTTGTAGATCTCTGAGGTGAAGAGGTCTACTTTGATGTAACGGTACATGTTGGTGTCGGCCTCGCTGCCTTCAGCTGGAGGATCAGGCTTGGGGGCGTCAGTTTTGGAGAGTTGAGTGAGATCATCGCCAGGTCTCTCCTCCTTTGAGGATGTAGCCTCTGATGCTGCAACACCACTCAGATCCGCCATCACTCTTTCGGCTGTCATAACACAATCACAAGGCACTTACATGCACGTTAAAAACATTGTAAACAGTCTGCTTATCAGTTTTAGTAGACGATATTAATCATACCAACTTCAATGTAACAGTAACCGTTTAGTTTTTCACAGTTCCCCAATGTTAATAGAAGGATTTCTAATAAGAGTGTTGGTTGTCCGAGGGTCTTAAATGCATCTTCATCACTTGAATTAGATTGTAATGTTTAGATAAATACAGGAGTTACATATTGTTCAGAGGAGAGCATTTCTGTACATTCACAACTTCCCAGCTCATGTTCAACGGCATCAACGACAACAGTGACTTACTCCCAATAATATTCAGTGGATGTTTTCCACGCGTCTTACCTCCAGACGCCTGTTTAACGTCGATTTCACTTCCACCTAAGCTGAACAGGGCGTCGCCATGTTGGTCCGACCACGTGCAGCGTCAACCGCGAGTTTCTTAAAGCGATAGCGTCCCTTTCGCATTCGGACAACGATAGAGACAGACTGTCCAGAATGGGACTTGTGCGGAAGACGTAAGGCGTAATGTGTATTTGACTTTTAACAAGACTAAAGAGGAACTTTTAAAGATGTAAATCTAGTAATATGTGACACTAGAGCGGTACAACTAAGCTTCAAGGGGAAGAATGGGGGGAAAATAATCTCATAACAAGAAATGGTAACCTCAAAATTTTGAGCAAGAAAAGTATACCAAATAAATGAACAAAAACGCTATTTTTTTCCTGCTAGTTTAGACAGACAGAACTTGCCATAAAAAAAATACAAATCAATAATCATACATTATATTCTAATATATTACATTTGTATTCGCTTGTTTTGGACCAGTTTTTCAGTCATCATAAAAGAGAAAGTACTTATAGTCCCTCATTTATCTCCCATCATTTTTTGAAAGAAAAAAAAAACGCTCGTTAAATTCAATTTATTTAATACTTTATTGCTACTGGGTTTTATCTTACAGCAAAGGATTGCACCTGAATTTTGTGTCATATAATTACTCTCTTAATTTGACAGCAGCACAAGAGGAGCAAGGAACATGAATGCACACGCTCAAATATAATTCTAGAAAAGATGGGGCATTTTAAGATTTACGACAACACTAAGTTGTTTAAGTTTTGTTTTTTAATCCATCAGTCTCCTGGCTCCACCCTTCACTTTGTGTTATATCATAGTACAATTAGAAAACTCAAAGTGAAGTGATTTTATAGCTTTTACTATTTGTGTGTGACCCAAGTGTGTATAAAACGTGCTTTGGGCATTTAAGGTTCAGCTAGAAAATGGTTTGCTGTGAGTATTTAAACACATTTAAATTATTTTCTTTTCTCTTTTTTTTTGTTAAAGGCAAAACTGACAGCTGCTTTCAATGGCTGCAGTCTCTCAAGAAATTATCCAACTTCTAGAAAAAAAAATTTCCTGTGTGTTTTTGTTTAGAAATTAAGTCGTCCCACACAATTAGTTGTTTGTCTGTTTAATTTCTGAAAGCAAAATCAATGACGTGCAAAGTGTTGATAAGACGCTTTATTTATTGAAACAACTACTTCACCCTAGAACAGGGGTATTCAAGAAAACTGTGAGGAGGTCCAGTTCAAAGAAATTTCCTCAAGCAGAGGTCCGCAATATCGTCTATTTGCAGTATGACAATATCGGAATACATGGTGTTAAAAAAAATAATAATACAGGTTAAAATAATTTCAAAAAAGTTTATTAGCACTGAAACACAGGATAACATTGTGTGGCTGCAGTTTAAATTAAAAATAACTAAATTATGTATTCAAAAATAAAGAAAGTGCTTAAGAAAAAATAGCAGCTTCAGTTTCCTTTTGTTTGAACAATCTCAATATTTCTGCTCAACAAAACAACTCTCAAAACACCTGAACTATTTCTCTTACAGATTTCTCTTACATCTGTCTTCCCCCAATTTCCCTTGCTCAGTGTGAGAATTGAGCTTTGGCTTGCCCTGCCAACATTTTAAATCTGGGCTTGAAGGAGGTCAGGGCCATTCTCATGCACATGTGCAGATGCTCATTGGTGAGCTTGGAACGATATTTTTGTTGTGTATGTTTGTTGTGCGCTGAAAGCACGGCTTAATACCCTGGTGGACTGATCATATTGGGCAGTGAGACTTCGAATTTTCTGCGTCCGGAGTTCGGACTTAGGGGGGTATGATTGGTCAAATGCTTTGTGCTTAGTCTCATAGTGACGCTTGACATTGGCACTTTTAACAAGTGCCACGGTTTCGGAGCATATGAGGCACACTGGTTTCGTGCTCGCGGGCGGAAGAATGAACATGTATGCATCCGTCCATTCCGTGTTGAACGCTCGATTTTCGGCATCTACTTTTCTCTTTTTAGATAGCGCCATAGTGTTTGCACCTCTTCTGACTGTAATTCACGCCCTATCTTCCTGTATCACCTCCCTGCGTTTCTCGCTTCAATCGCTTTTCGCTCGCCTTTCACCTCCTCTTCCTTATATCACACTGCGTGGATATCTGTGCCTGGCTACAAACCTCTGCTTCGGTTTGCTCATACAACTCGCTCTGAGTTCAGGCTGGCGATTTGATTCGCTAGTTGAACCACGTGGTTAGTATGACTCGCACGCGATTGGTTTGTAGCTTCCAATCCTTGCTCAGTGCAGTGTTGGTAAAAGCACTTGTGTCAGATAGGGAAAAAAATAAATGCTCCGGTTTAAAATTAATTCTCCCGTCAAAATTAACAAATATTTTAACAATTTACTCCGGGTCCGGATGGGATGGCATATGGGTCCGTATCCGGACCGAGGTCCGTTGGTTGCGGACCACGGCCCTAGAACGTTTTTGTGAAATAAAATCAAAGAGTTTCCTGTGTTTGAGCAGAACGAGGCTGCTCGCGCGCTGTCATGCTGGGCGCGCGGGCATGCGCAGAGAATTCGGCGCGCGAAGCTCCGGCAGGAAGTGGGAGCAGCAGAACGCAAACGGCGGCCAGTTCGGGATTTGAACCTCTCACGCAACTTCTATAATCTGTTAACATCTGCTTTGTTATGGCAGACACGAAGGTAGGGTCAAGCTTTTTAGGTTAGTTAATAAACGCGCTTTAATTTAAAGCCAGAATTTTTTTGATGGTAGTCATATTTTGTTGCGGAAATTCGACAAATTTAGGCAAGGGAAAAGAGAAGCCGACAAGTATGCCATTTGACTGTAGAAAATATATTTGGGAGGATTTTTCAGACATGATAAATAATGTGACTCTATTTAGTTTCATGTAGAATCGTAAGAAGTGCTGAGTGACACATGAGATGCTTGATTTTCTTTAACATGTCGTTTTAGAGTTGAGGTTTACGAGCTCGAAGAAGTCCTGTGAAGTGTGCAGCATGTTAGCTTCCTTACTCTACTCACGAGCGTCATTAAGCAGTGAATACACGTTGCTATAATATATGAATATTATTATTTTTGCCAGCTAATTGAACCGACTCAATGTGCCGCACAGAAATAACGGGTTCAGTTTCGTTACATACCTTTGTCTCCTTATTATGGTAGCTAACGTTAGCTTGCTAGTGCTAGCGCTAATGGCTGGGCGCTGAAGAAAGAAACTCCGTTCGCTGTTGTATTTTAGCGTAACGATATACGAGTCTCGCTTAACTTAACGTTTGTCATTATGTGTAAGTTGCCGCTTGCCTTTCATGTAGTAGGGAGTGTCTAAATAGACTTAATGGCTTAGCAACTAGCTGTTAGCCTGCTAAGGTGGAGGCCTCTTTAATAAGCCGGGTAACTTTACAAGTTGACAGAAAATTAAAGTGAAACAGCAGTTTGTTGGCTGGCGTTAAATTCAAATGAGATCACAACATTCGCCAGCTCCAGATTTATTACCTACTAGCTAAACCAACAGCCGTGTTCTTCAAGCTGGGTTCACACCTTCACATTATTAAAATGTTAAAAATCAGCTTTTAAAGTTGCAATAATTTGTTTTGGGGTCTTCCTTAATTTGGTGGTTATTTTCCTTAAATTTATTTTTCTCATCACATAAAGCCAAGTGGTATTCAGTAAGCTGGGGTCAGCAGCAGCAGTCATGTACAAAAGGCTTTGTCTGCTGCCTCTGTCGCAAAAGCTATACATATAATCCTCCACCTCCCCCCTCGCCTCCATTGAACCATGGTCCGCTAGTGCCTTCACTGAAATCACTTGGTTTTAGAGTATTTTAATCTATAATGCACACCCCAGAATATAGGGGCTTTGCTTAGACGGGGCACTTCTTTTCATTGTTATTGGAGAAACTAATTTCACTTTTTCCCTCAAGGACCAGGAAGACCATGAAACCACTGGAGACGGTGCCGAGGACACTAATCATGATCCCCACTTTGAGCCCATCGTGTCTCTTCCTGAGCAGGATGTTAAAACATTAGAAGAGGACGAAGAGGTGCTCTTTAAAATGTAAGTTTTTGCCACACAGGTTTTCACATCTCGGTTTATAGCTTGTTGGATGGAAATGCATAGCAATTTGTTGAGTAGATATTTTAAAATCCAAGTTTTGTTTAGATTCCAGAAGCCAACGCTTATCCTATCAATGTGTGGCTGATATTTAAGTGTAGTGTAAGTCGAAGACAAAAAAAAAAACCTCTTTACCAAACTGTCACTTCAATTGTATCTGCATCTTTTGAAACAAAGTGTTGCTGTCTACCCAGGCGAGCCAAACTGTATCGCTTTGCCTCTGAGAACGACCCTCCAGAGTGGAAAGAGAGGGGGACAGGGGACGTGAAGCTGCTGAAACACAAAGAGAAGGGCACCATCCGCCTCCTGATGAGGAGAGACCGAACTTTGAAGATCTGTGCCAATCATCAGAGTGAGTCAGCTTCCCGAATGCTATCTTAACAAGGGATCACTAGAATATTTCCCAGTTAAAAAAAAAAAAGAAGATATATATATAGTATATATATGTTTCAGGTGCCAAAGCACACTGTCATGATCTGGAGACAAACTAAATCTATTCAGGGTTTCCCTCAGAAAACCTGCTAAGCCCGGTGTTGGGGGCGATGACGGGTAGTCCACCAGTGGCCCACCGTTTTTTGTGTTGACAAATGTTAAGTTACAAAAATTTGGAGCAGGAATCATCATTTTAAAATAATATGTGAAGCCAAAGGGCAAGTGCAGAGACGGTGCAATTGGTTCACCGTCTGTAAACCTAGTGTAATTCGTCATTACTGTTCTGAAATTTTTTTTGTAATGCTCGTTTGTTCATCACTATTTGAGATAAACAAACGACACTTAGCCTGATGGAAGGTCATGTAAAGCCTGGCAGCCCGCCAGTCTCATAGTACCCTGAAAGAAGCCTGGTTGGTTGTTTTTTATTAATGTTTAGCTTTTTTAGTGTTTATACTGTGAGACTTTAGTTTTTCTAACCTAAGTTATCATACAAGAAGTATAACCATGTCTACATCTAATTGAATAACATCATGAAATTAAAATCAGAACTGAGTGCCTCGTTTTCTGTCGCACTTCAAACATATTTGCTAGTAAAGGTGGGCGATATGGACTTCAAGTTTTATCACAATAGTTTGCGGTACTATTGTGATAACAATACAAGTAACAATAAGAAATGTATGCAACTTTTTTTTTTTTTATATATACCATGTGCCACAGCATTCAGAGCCCCACAAACACAGATGTCAGTCTTGAAAAACATTCCCATTTCCAATGCGCTTCTTTAGGACACCAGTCACATAAAGATGTGTGATTTGTATCACTGAGCTGCAAGTGCTAAAACTGTTTTCAAATTCATTGGTATTTATTGATGCTTTAATTGAGCAAACAGTGGAGAAAATGGTAAAACTGACAATCCCAACAGCAAGGCCAGTAATGGGGGATTTTAAACACCACTCATTGGAATTTGTCATGACAAAGATAAATCAAAATAATCGTGACACGGAATTTATCAAGATAGTGCAATCAATTCTCACCTCCTACTTGTTAGCCAGAGAGAAAAGGTAAAGCAAATAATGTTGTTCTAGCACATTTAGGCGGTTCTGGTGGACTGAACTAACATTTCACATTGATTTAAATCAACAGCACTCATAAACTGTGAAGCGGTGTCGTCCTCACGTAGACGTACTTCCAGTCGGTTCTCCCTTTGTAACAGTTTGACCTTCCTGTAAACTGCAGTCAGCCCGCTGATGGAGCTGAAGCCCAACTCCGGCAGCGACAGAGCATGGGTGTGGAACACACTAGCAGACTACACTGACGAAAGTCCCAAACCAGAACTCCTGGCGATACGCTTTTTAAACGCGGAAAGTGAGTCCTATCCAGTATTTAAAGAAGGCCGTTCCTGTTTGCTGTAGCTGACAAACTGCGTTTTCCTTCAACAGACGCTCAGAAGTTCAAGGTGAAGTTTGACGAATGTAAAGAGGAAGTTAAAAAGCAACTAGAGGGATCAGGTAAATGATGCATAAGCCTTTTTCACTTTCAGATTTTCCTAGTTTATTTAGTACATTTGAGAGTGCTGTTTACAGTTGTAGACACATTTGAATAAAACAACAAGCATTAATTCATTCCAGGACCCCAGTTTAGCTGGATGATGTTTGGTAGAATTTATTTATAACAAAAAATGAATTCTACCAAATGAACTGACATAAATAATAAAAACACATTATAAAATGTAAATGCAATGCAGACACACTCTGTTCTTTGCTGCTTACTCCAGCCTGGGACTTTTTCTGTCTGCTACATAAACATGCAGAATGTAACACGACTAGCTTTGCTAAAAGTCTGCTGGTGTTGCATTTTTCTACATTTCGGCTTCTTTTTAAATAGATTTCTACTCATTTTTGGTTAAGAGGCAACTTTTCTTTTTTCTTTTTCTTTAAATACTTTGTACCAGCGATGGAAATATATGACAGTGGATTAGGGCCATTGTAGATAAAATAATAATAATAAAGAGGAGTAACTTTACACCCAAAAATTGCATTAATTTGAGTTTGAAAAGTGGCAAATTTGCCAGAAAAAACCCTCACAATTTATTTATTATGTTTGTTTTTTGTTGTTTTTTTCATTTCTGATGATATCCAAAAGTCAAACTTTTTCAAATATTTGTAATTTTTCAAAATTTCGGGGCGGAGGGGTTCTAGCAAATTTTTTGATTTTTCAAACTTGGACATTTTCTTGTTTCTGAGTTCTTTGTGTAGAAATTTACTCTTTCTATCTACAATGACCTTAATACGCAGTCATAGAAATCAGGATACATTTTAAGACAAGAAAATTGCTAAAAATGTTAATGGATCCTGTATTGTTTCGCCACAGGCAACACTGACGGTGCAAACAAGGTGGCAGAGAAGCTGGAGGAGCTTTCAGTAAAAGATAAGGCTCCTGAGGGAAAGAAGGAAGAGAACAAAAAGGAAACTGAGAAGAATGAAGATGAGAAAAAGGAGGTGAAAGCTGAGAAGAATTAAGAACCAAGAACTTGCTTTGCTGATCTTCAGTTTTTTTTGTTTTTGTTTTTATCAGTTTTCCTCTTTTTCTACAATAGACTCTATGAACTGAATTTGGACTCTTGCATATTAGTTTTTTGTTTTTTTAAATCTGTTTTGCCTCAAGATCACAAGTCCTTGAAGCCACTGGAAAAAATATCAGAAACAAAGTTAATAACAAATATATATTTTTCTCTGACCCTGTTCCCAATTTGCTCGGTGGAAGCCCACACTTTTCCACCCTTACTTTTGAGAGTTTGACATTACGATTAACAAACTGTGAAAAAGAGGCTTGTGATAGCGATGATTCCCACATTGGGGTATTTTTGTTTTGTTTTGTTTTTTGTTATTCTGAAGCAGAGTTCAATTGTAGGGTGAGGGGATAATGTAGCCTGCTCATTAGCAGCACCAGGTCAGGAACCAGGCATTATGGAGGCGCATTTTGAAGGTGACCCCCACTGATGACTCTCTATTGGCCTGTGCGTCCTGTCCAGACTTCCACTATTAGACGGCAAGGTGAAGACGTCTCCTTGAGTTGATTTACCCCTCGGTTTAGTTCAGTCGGAATCTGACTAAAGGAGGAATTCACTCTGGACAGTTGGGGAGCATCAGATGAGTGTTTCGAAGTCACAGTGTCCACCACAAATGAGATGCACTTAGTTAAGAATCTCTCTTTTTCTTTTTCTTTTAAAAAGTCTTGAAAACTATTAAGTCCAAAGTAAAAACGGTTCATTAATTTGTGCAGCTTTTTTTCTTCCTTTTCTCCTGACTCATGTCAACTTATCAGGAGATAAGTTTGTATGTTTTTAGCTCATAACATTCCCAGACTTCAAAGCATGTAAAGTGTATGTAACGGAGTGCGCCCCATCTTGGTTCTGTGTTCTCACCGCCCGCTCTTTACTCTTTCCACCGAATACGTTCTCTCTACCTTGACTCTTCAGTGCATCCAAGTGCCAGTGCATCTGTAAATACATGTATATGGATGAAATGTTGCTCTTCGTTTGCACTCAGATGATCTGAAATGTTTCCTCCACCTTCAAATAAAAGCTGGTAAAGATCACACGCTTGCATTTATGTATGAAAAACCGCATCTCGGTAAATTAAAATGTCATCGGAAACGTTATTTCACTAAATCATTTAAAAATTTGTAACTATATAGCTTTATTGTGGCTAGAATGAATGAAAACTCACTTTTCTAGTAGGAAACTTGAATATTATAAGGAAAATAAAAAGGATTTTTAGTACTGAAATGTCTCCCTACTAAAAATTCTGTGCATGTACTTTACAGCATGTTCACTCAGTTCTTAGTGATTCGTCTTGCATGCTTCAGTAACCA
Organism: Xiphophorus hellerii; assembly: GCF_003331165.1. Taxonomy (NCBI): domain Eukaryota; kingdom Metazoa; phylum Chordata; class Actinopteri; order Cyprinodontiformes; family Poeciliidae; genus Xiphophorus; species Xiphophorus hellerii. The sequence continues at coordinate 27,512,440 of NC_045683.1, read as the reverse complement.
TTGGTCATTTTAACAATGTGAGCCAATTTCAAATCCTGCTGGAAAACAAAAGCGCCTCCATGAAGCTCGTCAGGAAACCCAATAAAATTTACTCTTATGGAAAAACTTCAGACCACTAGGCAACCGTCCAGGTAAGAAACTTCTGATGTCTGTTTAACACAATGCAACAGCTGTAGCTCATGTAATGGTTTTTTTTTTTTTCTTCTGGGGGCTCTTGACTCTAGTCTCAGTGCAAATGAATATCATATATATACGTGATATACAGTATATATATATATAATGAATTTTCACCGTTTCTGTAAATTATTGTAAAACTATATATGATATAAACTGGCTTGTTCTTAGAAAAATTTATATTTTCAAAACTTAAAATGTTGAAGTGTTTTCTGAAACATTATTCTAAGTTTGTTTTTTTGTCCCTGATGGCGTTTTGGAAGCCATTTTTGTGTCTAAGCAAGGCAGCAAGACACCGACCAACCATGGCCTCTCAGCGATGGTTTGTTTGGCTGCTGGCGTCCCCAAAACATCTGAGGAGAAGAAATGGCCTCTGGAACCACCAGCAGATCAACAATGGACACTGAAACGATCACTGCAAGCAAGCTGAGGATCCACCCGACTCATCAAGGGTAGATAAGGTCAAGCAACTGGCGGATCCAGATGAAGTCTCAAAGTAAGAGCTGTTGCAGGTTTTGACAGTATTTACCATATTTTACTTTATCAGGTTTTTTTATTCAAATACTCAATTGTCTGAATAATCGATAGATTACTAAAATAGTATACAACAGCCTGTGATGACGAATTCTGGTTGAGGTGTACTGTGATCATGATGCTGTCCAGAAGAGGGCGGTAGTGCTCAATTTGCTCAAATCACCACGAAGTCTGTGTGCCTGTGGCGATTTGAGCATATTGAGCTCTGGCGCCCTCTTTTGGACACAGTACATATAAGACATCAGTTCCTCTTGCAGGTGATCATCAAGAATGAATCAGATTCGCTCAGAGTTGGAACTTTTATTCTTTTGGGTCATTGGGAATATTTCCTCTTCACAAAAATAGGAACACATATACAGCTATTGTGTATTCTCTATTATACATACATGTCTTTGAAACAAAATGGTTGGTCATTGTCGACCGTCAGGAATGGGGCCCTGACCTGCAGTGATGTCCATCATAGGAAAGGAACGTTGGCAGTCACCTTAAGGTGGAATGATGGTTGTTTGCATTTGGAGACATGGCCAGACAGGGGTTTGAAAGTCATTACAAACAGGAGTTAAGTAAACAAAACAACCGTTATGTTTTATTGGTTCACCCAACCATCGCATTTGCCAAAATAGCCTTGTTGACCACAGCCTCACAAGAGCGTTTTGTTTAAGGCAGCTGGGTGAGACCTTAAAGAGCAACCATGTTGGTCAGACTGTTAGTAAAGGTTCAACCTTAGCAAAAGCCTCTGGTTTTTCTGCTTTGAACTTCAGAGAAATTTAAACCAACCAGATGAGAGGAACTGGGGTTTCCTAACTTGCACGTTCGAGTCGCCCTGTTTTTTTTTTTTGTTTGTTTGTTTGGGTTTTTTTTCTTTTGCAGTTTAAAAGGTTCACCCAGCCCAAATTGCTCTCCAGAGTCACTTTCTACTCAATCCGATTAACAGATTGCATTTCATTGTCTCTCAGCAGTGTTTCAGACACACTTAGCTGTGTAGGAAACGGTTTCTTCACTAAAAAAAAAGGCAACGGTGGCTTTTCTTGTAGCGCAAACAAATCTGACACGTAGCTTGTATTAATTTCTGCCTCCAGGATTTTACATCTCAACAGCAAAGAAAAACGTCGATACGCTGTACCAGACAGCGTCTGCAAGTAGTCCGATTATTTCCACCCTACTTAAGCGCAGATGTCACCCGTTTGCTGTGTTCCGAGAAGTATGGCCACGTTTGGCATTGATAACTCAAGGCAGCTTTAATGACATGCACATTCCTTGATCTGTAATGTTTGACCATAAGGACCATGTGACTGCTCACTAGTCATGTCACTTTAACGTTAACTTCCAAAACACAAATCTATCCGTCACGATTTACCATAGACTTAGTCTTGCACAGCAACATAAAACAAGCAAAATTTCAATTTACCTATTATCCATGATCTGATTCATCTAGTGAATTCATGGCAATGTTATATTTACATACCTGGACACATTTACTGGCAACTCTGGTAAAGATGTGTTAAAAACAAACCTTAAAATAAATTGGATCTTATGCTACAGTAGCATAATCTGTCAGTAATTTTTTTTAGTATATTTATCCAGATGAAAAAAAAACATGTATTAAAGAAAATCATAAAGTGGCATATTTATTGGTACTCCTGCTATTAGTACTTTGCCTTTTACAGAACAACAACGTTTGCACATTTTATTTAAAAAGTCCTGGTATGTAAGGCAAAACAAAATACCAAGATAAGTTCCAAAAAGCATTCCAGAAGAGAAAAAGGCCCCGCACCATCACAGATCCTGCACCGTGTTTTAGTGGGTATAAGTTGCTATTCCTCATATTCATTCTTTATTACACACCAAACCTACCTGAGGTATTGCTGGAAAGCTCAATCTTAGTCTCATCTCACTTTCCAGCTATTCTTCCAGAAAGACGGCAAAATCCATCTTTTCTTTTGTGATGTTACGACAGAAAAGCATTTCTGCTGGCATCCCTTCCAAACAACCTGTTTTCACTGTCTAACACTTGCTATGGGGACTTTGTGGCAGCAGGACGCCAGTCTTCTCATCACAGTGAGCTTTGGAAATATTTTTACCATCTGCCTTATCACCCTGCTCACTGTAGGATGGCAAGATAAATGTAGGTCCCCACCAAGCCTGGGTCTGTTAATGTCATAAATTTACTCCAAGACATCAGTGCTGTGTATTAATACTCAGCAGTTCCTAGAAACTTTGATCAGCTTTACAAAGTTTAAATAAAACTTTTCTATTAAAGCGATTTGTAGGAGTAGCACTGATTGTGCCACGTGTTTAAAAACTTTAATTTCTTTGGATAATTTTTTTTTTTTACCCCCAACTGAATACATATACTCAAGTTAAAGGTTAAATTTTTCAGAAAAACAAATCAGGTTTAGATTATGCTACTGCAAGCAAAAGATGAAATCATTTCATAATTTCTTAATTTTTTTAGCATACCTACCAGGAGTGCCTCACTTTAAACATTAAAATCCAACCAAATATAGGTATAAAAATATTTATCAAACATGGTTTTTAAGCGATTGGGCATGTTAAAGGGAAAAAAACCTACTACAATTGTATCAAAGACACCTTATTTGACTCTCATTTTGAAATCACATGTATATATATTTTTTCTTTATTTGATGAAACATGAGTTTTTCTGGGGCTGTGCAAGTCTGAACTTATCTGGAGTCCATGAGAAATATTGTGATGAGGTATTCTAGTATTTCAGAATGCAAACATACCAGCCCGGCTCCTGTGTTGTAGGGCAGTCTCTGAAAAACAAGGGCATACAGCTCCACACTGCCCTCTTGTGACGGTAAAAGAGGGAAAGAAAGCCCTAAATAATCTGCAATAAACATCAATGAAAAAAACACAATCATATTATATGAATTCATGTCAACTAGCATGTCTGCCGGTTGCATTAATTCCTGAGAAAAAATATTTTTAACACAAGGTTATCGTTTCCTTTTTTCAATCAAAAGCAACTGAATTTGGAATGCAACCATCAGACGAGATGAGAAAAACTTTCACCTTCTCTTTCCACTCCTGTTATGTTTCCTAAACTTCCTTGCTGACTCTCAAAGCCTTTAAGATGTCCGTCAGAACACCCCGGAGACGACGTGAACGGTACTGGAGGAGAAAAAAGTGAAGCACCATAAATTCTTGCCACGCCGACTCTTCTTGCCGAGGTTCGGATGTCCGGAGCAGCCGCCTCACGACAAGTTGCCGGACTTCCTGTTCCACCGACCAAGATGGCGAGTCAGAATTCTTGACGACAAAAGCCTTCACGCTCACACACACCACTTCTCGAGGCGTTTTCTCTTTTTTTTTCTACTACTGTTCTCCGTCGGCACAGATTCATACAGTATTGCTTTGACCGCCTCACACAATGAGTTCCTTTGATTGGACAGTTAAATCATATCACCAGGTACTAACGAGCCCCGACTGGACAAAAGACAATTTCTCCCCTGCACGGCGATGTTGTTGTGAAAAAGCTGAGGGTGCTTTCCTCGCTCACACAGATATCTCGTATGTGGTGCCTCCGACGCCTGTTACCTTTTTGACGTTACCGTGGCGACTGGGGCTCAGGTGGCAGTCCATCTGCCCATTAACTTTCATGGCCTCTCTAAGTGGAAAGAGGAGACAAAAACAAAGACGATTCAACACCAAAAGCAAAAGCGCTTCAACGCAGAACAAAGAGTGGAAACATGCAGGTTACCTGTTCGGATCTCAAAGAATGAAATCTCAACAGCATCATGGAGGATTATTTTGGTGTGTTTTGTTAGAGGAGAGAAAGGGAGATGGAAGACAAGTGGTCGAAACGAAGGCATGCACATGAAAACGAAACTGGGACTCAGATCATTTTATTAAACGGACAAATTGAGAAAGAAAAGGAAAAAAAAGGTGTTTTCTAGAAGGCAATCATACAGGACATGTGCAAAGTCACACCGAGAGAACAAATTAATAGATGGAGAACAGAATGCCATAAACAGGACAAAGATGCTACAAGTTGCCCCAGTTAGGCGTAACACATTAGAGGTGATGAACTGCTGGCTATGATCACCAGAACAAGCAGAGCTTCCAGTGGAAAGTCCAACAGTTCCCTCTCGATCGCTACAACGCATGCAACCCCCTGGGAGGGGGGGAATGTCAGGATTCATACCTCTGGCCCCCTAACCGAGGAGAGTCTGTCCTGTCGTGAGCGCTGATGTAGGAAAGTTTCTGGTGGGAGTAGGAGGGGGATCTGGGCATGGCTGGGGATCGAGGCTTGTGGGTGGGGGAGCGGTAGGAGCCTTCGTGGCTGGGGCCCCTGCCCTGGCTGCTGTTAGAGCTGCTGTGGTCTGTGTGTAAGGAGGTGGATGAAGTTCTGGGGGCCCGGCCAAGAGTGGTACCAGCGTGGCGCAATATGGGGGTTCTTTGGCCGTAGTTTGCCAGCCCGACCCCCATCAGATTGTCCCTGGAGCCACCGTACGCTGGCGGTGTCGGGCCTCTAGACCCGTGCCCACGAGGTCCATCTAGGAAGCCGGCGTTGGCGGGTGGGCCATAACCTGCGTCAAACACGCCAGAGTCCTGGGCGTAGATATGGGTCTGGGAGAGTCCATGCAGCATCTGCCGCTTCTCCCTCTCCTCCTTCTCCTTCCTCTCCTGGATGGAAGCCATTATGGTTTGGGAGAGGTTATCATAGCGCACCGGAGATGGCTCTCTGTCCCTTAGGTGAGGGGATTGTCTGCCCAACCCTCTGTGAGGCATCACCGGACTGTAAGTTTGAGCAACCTGTTGTCTATGGATCTCAGATTCCCGGATGTGGCACATTTTGGTGGGCAGGTAGGGTGAATGGAATCCCATGGATGGCATACCCGGATGGGCCATGCACTCATTGGCACTGGCTGGAGAGATGCTGGGGTTGAGCAGGCTGTCGTAGGACAGACTCCCGTTGCGGTTGGAGAGAGTGTTCGGAGAGAAAACACCCTTGTACGCAGTGGAAGCGACCGTCTGGGGCGGCAGCGCCTGCAACTGGCCCTTCTCTGGCCGGCGGTGACCTTGCTTCAGGCTGAGCGTGCGGGAGTTGGTGGGATCAGCATCCAGCTGGTGAGGTGAGGACTGGAAAGTGCGGTGGAGCGGAGCGTTGGCATACTCGGGCAGATCCAGGTTTGGCTCAGATCGATAGTCAGATCGTACACCTTCTTCCAAGATGGCTGAATTTTTTCGACCATCTGGCATAACAATCTGAGAAGCAAAGGGGGGGAAAAAACAACCCTCATAAACCTTGAAACAATAGTTCAGAGCCAAAAAAAGGAAAGATCTCTGCTTACCTTCTCTCCGGCAGTTTGGTAGTGGACTTTCGGCATTGTGCCAAAGGATGGCTTGAATCTGTACATAGCTGGTGTGGAAGGGTGGGTTTTTCCAGAAAGAGAGCTTTCTATATAAACAAAAAATACAAAGAAAACACTTAGTAGTTGTCTTTTGCTTTTCTTTTTTTTATACAAATGACACTCTCTGTGCTCTAATGAATAAAAAGAAGCATAAAAGGTAATAGAAAACCAGTGTGCTTACGCGACAATTTGAAATGGTTGACAGTAGTGTTGGTGTACCCTAAGGTCAGTGACGTGTGGTGAGGTTCATGGCTGGTGAGGCACTGACTTAATCAAAATCAGATTTACAAATAATTTCGCGCATGTGGACAACGCTGGAGGGCAAAAAGACTGTTCTTCTACATGCATAGCCGCGCTGCCGCCGTGGAATAATTCCGTTAACGCCATCAAACTTGGACATGTAGATATCATTAATGTCGTGCTGTGCTCCACAGCAAAGGGAAAAATCGTTAAAAGTACAACTCAAAACCACGTCTTTCTCGCTCTCTGTATCAGCGCAGCTATGCGCTTCTTGTTGCCATAGCTACTAACAAGGCCACAAAAAAGAACACTCAAATATTTCCCACACAAAAAGCAGAACATTCGGTCTGATGCAGTGGTATGGTTTTAGGCTTCATGTTTATTTTGCGATTATTAATAAGTGATTGCTGTGGTAATAGGAGAAAACTATAAATATATCGCTGCACTTGACGGTATGGCTAGCTCGCTGTTACTGTCTCTTACTCTTGCTCTGCCTCACCTGACCCCACGTCACCGCCCAAGTTTCTCCACTGGGTACTCTGCTTTTTATTTCATTGAAATTTTACAGGCAATGCAGTAAGGACAAGCTGTCAACTGCAGTGGTTAAGATCTGACTGGTTCTGAGGTTCATTCCTGCATGCCACGTTAACAACTATCAAAGTATGGTCTTCTAAAGGTTTTAAAATAAACATCCAAGATCCTGATGCAGGAAAAAAGATAGTCAGGACTGTTGGTAGTTCGCTGTTAACGCTGGATTCCCAACCTAGTTTTTAAAACAAAGGAAGACGAGAAAAATGTAATTATTTTATTAGTGTTTAAAATGTTGCATTGTTTGTCTTCTCCCCCTACTGAATTATATGCTTTCAGCAAAGTCAAAACTTGTCCATGAGAGCTTTAGGCAGCAGGGACTGCAGAATTACCACTTTAATGACAAATTGACAAAATGATTAGACCTTTTTCAACAAATACGCTTTAGAAACACCAGCAGCACTTTAAAGCACCACCAGATGGCAGTGGTGCTCTGTGGATAATCAAAACGTGCTCCCTCCCTGACAAAATGCAGCATGACAGGATATTCAGTAGCTAACCTGCTGCCTACATTGCTTTATCCTTCTCTGACACTTCATGCTGATGAATGGGACTCTACCTACTCAGTACCATTCACACAGATTTATACAACCTTTTTAGGTAAAGAAATAGTTTTTTTGACAACCTACAAAAGAAAGGGCAGTGATTCATTAAAATTTCTTTCCATTCCCCCCCCCCCCCAAATCTGCTCCTGATTCTCTATGCAGAGCTGGTCTCTTCAATACAGATCAAGCCAGTTCCTTGGCTCGGACACTAAAACGACCAAAGATTGTTGGAACAAACATGAACTCATCACGAGGCTTATCCAGAGCCAACTCCAAGAACTAGGATGCTTGTCATCTACGGATGGAGTTTGGGAAGGTTGTCTTTTGGTGCAACCCTACCAGAAAAGACTAACCAGGGTAGGATCATGAATACCAGAAGTGCAAAGGAGTGTCGTACCTTCGCTGGACGTCAGCTGGCCTTTCAGCTGGTTGTACCTGTCAGCTTTGGGGGGCAGCGGCGGCTGGGTTTCTTTGCCGTCCAGGCCGTCGATGCTGCTTTTGGACTACGAGGAGGAGAGGGAGAGATAAAGGCATCCAGAACAGGTGGAGTGGGGGGGGGGATTGGCACGTTTAACTGAGAGGACCATCTGTTGTTGCTAAGGATGCACTAATAATGCAACTCCCATGGACGGCTGCATGAAGCAACTCAACTTGTTCGCGTTAAATGCATTCTTTGCTAAGTGGAAACTAATGAAGGATAAAAACATTTTTCATGCATCTTACGCGAGTATTTTGTTAATCAAGGTTTATGCCTGCGTAGCTCTGTTAGGAGTAAAATCTCCAGGGGTTTACTGCGAGCCGCCAATGGATGATCAAGCTGTTTGCCAGTCAGAGATGAAGGAAGCTGAGGAAATCTAGTGCAATGATTACCGCTCTTCCTTAGGCAGCTAGCTGTGTTTGGATGGAGCAGTTTGTGGTTATTATATGACAACATTTTAGAAAAAGTTCAAGGCGTACAAATATTTTTGCAAATCCCATAAAGCTGTAGAAAAGGTTTTATTTATTTATTCGTGTTATGAAACGACTTAAAAGCAATGGCATTTAAACAGATTCTTGGAACATGTTGTCTTTAAGAGCTCCTTTAATTGCCATCATCGTGCGTCGGTAAATCTCCCTCTCTCCATGCTGTCGACAAAAGCAAGATGTCTGACTGAGATACAAAACCATAAATGCAAAACGTTTGTCTTTGCCTGTTTTAAAAAAAAAAAAATTATACTGTAACCACGCACTGAATCCAGACAAACAGAACAAAAGTTCTGAGTCATTACTAATCAAATTCTTTGTCTCCTATCTGAGTCACTTGTTTTTGAAGTCAAAGAATCTAATAATCTCCTGAGGCAGTCACATGGAAAATTCTCTGATATGAAGGACTTGACTATTGTCTAAAAATGGGGAAGTATGGCAACGATGGAGGATGGAGTTGTTTATAACGCTGACGGGATGACCAGGGTTTCGGAGGGGGGAGTTCAGTGGTAACTGCAAGCTGCTCACCTTGGAGTTCATTATCGTGCTGTGCATGCCATTGTCGCTGACCTTGATGGTGATCTGACGGTCAGAGAGGTCCGGTCGTATGAACGGGGGCTGGATTTTGACGTGGGGCCTCTTCCTGGGGTCCAACACGTACCTGTACAAAATGGCGGCACATGAACAGACAAGCTCTTCATCCAGGACTCAGCTTTCCTGACACATGCTGAACCTTAGACCCAACATGCTGAAACTCTGTACAAATACTACCGGTCGTACTGGGAATGTTGGGATCAAACGTCTGGAAGGTAAATGTTTTTTCTTCCCTTTTCAAAAAGAGAAAATAGAGAACAGGTGGGATTAGCTAAAGCGTATACTCAGTGACCAGGCTAAAACCTGACATTTAAAAAAAAAAAAAAAATTCAAAGATGATATTTTTACGTTGTTTTATTATCTTTGGAGAGAAACCTGTCTGACTTCCTGTCAGAAATAAACTTCTTGGTTGAATGAAAACCGAAATCTGCCAGGTGTATAAATAATTTTAGGCTTAACTGTAAGTCAGGTTGTACTGCATTGCGAATATTTCTGCTGGTACTTGCTCTGTGGAGTTTGGAGAGCCACGAGTTAAAGCCAAATCCAAACAAATTACTCCTAAATTGAAAATATTTTTGGGGAAAAGATAGGATTTCTTTTTTAAACAAACTAAAAATGCTGTTGTTGTTCTCTTTTGTATTTTTAAGCAACTACAAGATTACTAAATCATCATCCCTGACTGGCTACCAGATTTGTGTAAAAAGAAAAAAAAAAAAATCATCTTAAGTGTTTGCTATAGCAATCATACTAAACCTGATTTGAACCAGCAGTCGTGTAAATCCAAAAATCTCCAAGCAACAGTTAAACAGCAGCTGCAGATAACAGAGCACATCTTAAGTGTCTACCGTTTCTGGGGATGGGGCCTTATCTCACTTGGATTTCAAATATCTGCTCACTTTAAGGACCTTCTGTTAGACGACAGATCATGCTAACTGCCTCTGCTTCCCTTTAGCCGTTTCTGTGCAGGGTGAGTGAAATCTCTCGGCCATCTGCCTTTCCCCCACAGGGTTCTGCTGGCTGCTGTCAGACAGAACCACATACATGCAGGACGCCGCTGCAGTGACTGGGTGGGGCCGATCAGTCTGTGCAAACGGCGTCGATGTCATGAGCTTTTAATGAGCCACAGCATCTGGATTCATGTGCTGACTCATGCTGCACACGGGTGTCCACGGGGAAGGGGGGGAAAAAAGAAGTTAAAATGCATGCAAGTGTGTGTACGCTCTCACGTTGGAGCGTAGCATGTTACCTGGGCGCCAGCGGACTGCATAAGACGTACTCCACGTTGCCACAGCAACCCTTGGTGAATGGATTTACTCCCCCACGAAACTTGCCCGTCACCTGAGGAGGCACAATGCGTCACAAGGTCGCACAAAACGCGGATATTTACAGACGGAGGAGAACGATCAGAAAAATGAGCGTGTGTGTGGATTTTATTACAGAGTCGTTTATCAGCGCCCCTCACCTGTTCATTAGTCGTTCGACCCCGAGCTACGAGCACCATGTGGAAGCCCGTGAGGCCCATGACCGGGATGAAGAACAGCCCCGCTATGCACATCACCACCATGCTGGTTCGCACAAGTCAAGGCGAAACGTAGAAATCCTGCTCAGCGGCCATTGTCGATTTATATAGCAGGGGACTTTTTAAACTCTATATACTACAGTTTAGCACTGCGGCAGTGAAAGGATACGTGACGGTGGTGTGGAGTCCTCCCAGCTTTTCTCTGTGGTGGAGGACAAATATGAGGCCGAAGGAGAAAACTCCCACCATGTGAACGCTCAACGACAGCAAGAAGAGGAAGAAGTAACGGTAGTTCCTCCGACCGATGCAGTTGTTCACCCACGGACAGTGATGGTCGAAATCCTGAGGAGAGGAAGGAAGATATTGTAAGACGCTTGTAGGAAGAAATACAAAATATGCGACTCAAGTCAAAAGGCGAGTCTACCAAAAATACTAATGAAATTTATGTAAACTTCAGAATCTTAAAGGAGCAGTAGGATGTATTGTTCATGAATATAGTGTCATTTTATAGATCAGTCAAGTAACTAATTTACCTCCAACTGTTCTAAAAATTCTGTATATATCGAACAGGTTTCTTTAAAAACATCCTGTTCTCTCTGAAGCTCTGCCTTCAGGAAGTCATCAAAGCACCGCTCCTATGTTAACCCTGTAATGTTTTTTTTACTAGCCTTTTACTGAGAAGTAGCTCCTATAATGAGCTCAGCAGATACGCAGTTACACCATTTGTTTGCTAATTACTGATGGCTAGTCTGAAGGAGTTGAGTGAGGGAACCACAGGGTAGGACTGCTCTGTGAGGTGCTTGGAAACTACAGTACAGCTCGGAGGAGGAGCTTGGTCCTTTACGGCGGAGCTTGGTCCACCTAGGCGTTTTGCACTGCTGAATGGTTGCCAAGGGAGACGAAAGGATTTCTCAAACATGCATGAAAGAATGGAGGCAATGCTCCAGGTATGTTTTTGTAGAGAGAGTAACATGTCGTGACATAATACTTCCCCTTCAATACATAAAAGAACAACCTCTCAAATCAAACAATTTAACTGTTAGCCATTTACTTTAATGAGAGACAGTGAGGACAAATGATGTGTCAATCTATATAGTGTATGTAAACAATGTGGTTGGGACATTCTTTTGGCAAATATTCAAACAATTCTCTTAATTTAATTATTAGAAATTCCATCTACCAAACCCAAAAGAATGTGTGAAGTTCTAATGTGGATATCTCTGAATTTATTTATTTGGTGCAACAGTAAGATAGGACTTTAAAAGCTGTTGCTGATAACACCGTTAAGTGGATGAAATGGCCAAGATATTCTATTCATGCCGGTAGCTATGGTCACTTACCGCTGCTCTCTTGCCAATTCCTTTGTGTTCTTGCGAGATAAGCCAATCTCCAAACACGTATTGGGTGAAAACAAGCGTTATGTTTCGCAGGGCTGCTGCATCGGTCATTTCTGACATTTGTGATACAACTGCTTTTATTAGTCTAACTTTCAGTCTACCCTTGGCACACGTTTAGGCTGCACGTGCGCTGAAGTGGTGCGCGTTTGTGTCCCCGCATACACACCTCCACACAGTTGTCGCAGACGCTGCAGTGTGAGCAGCGGGGCGGCCTGTAGAAGTGGCAGGTGGCACACCACTTCATCCGGACCTGAATGCCTTTGATCTCCACGTTTTTGTAAAGCGGCGCCCGGAAATCGTCGTCCTTGTCCTCATCCTCGTCAGCTACGAGACACACACACACACACACACACACATGCTTGCGTGTTCACGCCCACAGAGACATTATCAGAGTGCAGAGATGCCCGTGACGGATCAGGAGGAAAAATCATTTAGCTCACTCAGGTGTGACGAACGCAGACGTACGGAAAGACGCACGGTTTTGATTTATGAATCCATCTGACAGGGACAACGGGGAAGCACCTTTTAAACGAAGCTCGTCCCTGCTGTCGGCTGCTCCTGGCGAGAGCAAACACACCGAGAGAAGCGAACGCTTCTGTGCGGACGTGACCTATTCAGTCTGCTGCGAACATTAACACAGATTAATGGGAATGTTGTGACTCATGTACAGAGTGAATAGCTTGGCTTTATTTCTCTGCGTGCGAGTTCTCCGCGAATTCGTTTCACTCTTTGCTGAGAGCGGTAACTAAAACCGCAACCTTCAACTGTCTATTATTGCATTTTTTATTTGTTTTTTTTATTCCGTTTATGTAAAGCCTAACCTTGTGACTGAAAGCACAAAGTGTTTATTTTGTAGCTGCAGCAGAAAATGGTGGGGGGGCGGGGGGAAAGTCTTTCACCTGATCAAAGGGTACATTCAACTGAAGCCTGAACTTGAGAAAATAATTTCACAGTACAGTAATAACTGCGGGGAGAGCTAGGTAGGTTCTGTGGCAGAAAGCGGACCAAGGCAAGTGAAATAAAAGCGAGAGGGGGGGACGAAACAAAAGCAGAGCACAGAAATAAGCAGCAACACAGAAAGACATTAGCTTTGCTATAATGGCTCTCAAGTCGATTTGAATAGATTTGAACAGGGAGAGAGCATCTTCTCTCTCGGCTTCTCTGCTACAAATTCTAATGCAAATAGGCAAAAATAATTGACCCATTTACTACATTTTCAAAGACATTTCAGCGTTTATTCAGCCAAACACGACATTTAGGTTTTTATAGTGTTTAGCTTTTTCCACCCTGCTACACAAGGTGTGCATATTTGTATAACAAAATTTTAAATATCACGAGTAACGGTCTTAATTGATCTAAACTGCATTCACATACATGTAAAGTCTGAGCCTAACAACTACGAATTCGGCTCAGTGTGTGGTTTAGGTTGTGCACTTTTGAGGATTTTTAACCGGTGGCCGATTGATTATCTCTGGAAAACATGAGTCACCTGACACATGAAATGAGGGAAATTCATCCTCTTCAAAGAGGACAAACCTGTTGGCAATAAATAGGATTTATTTTCATGACTTATGTTGATAATTTTCCCAAACGCCATTTGACTGTATATTATTTGTTGTAAACTTCATATTACACCTTATCTCAAATTAATGCAGGTCTCATTCTGGTTTGAGTCAGATGACTCGTATCTAGAAACATTGATCTACCTAAAATAACTAAGCAACTTGCTGTTAGTTTGTTTACTGGATACAACTATGCTTCCCAGCACCGTAGAGCAAACTGTGAGCAAATTATTAGAAAAAGAAAAAAAATCTAAATCACTGGTTATCAAAAAAGGTACAAAATATCCTCCCCGTGTACGAAATGATGCGTGGTTGGTAGTAAATGACCAGCGGGAGACAATTTTTTACTATTACCTACGTGTAATAGTAAAAAAAAAAAAAAAAAAAGACAGATTGAAATATATATTTGTGATTTGCCAGGGCCTTTTGAGCAAAACAATATATTTCTGCTCTAACAGATGTACGGCAGGCAGATATTTACTAGTTAATCAGCTATGCTGTAGCCAGGTAGCCTGCAGTTAGCCGTTTTACCGCCATGTGACTCATCGCTCATAACTCTGGCCTCGAGACAGCGTTACACTTTCACCAAAGTGATTCACCGTTTTTCAGAAGAGGAAAAGTGTAGAAGCAGATGGATTTATCCGTCGTGTAGGCCGGACCTGCAGCTCACCAGCAGTAGGTGGGAATGAGGGAACATGGCGGTAAACTACGTGCTCTACTCAGCGGCAGAATAAACAATCTTTTCTCTGGTGTCTGTCTGATGGAAAACATTAAAACAACAAGAGTGGAAGCAGGAGACATTTGAGCGTTTTTTGAAGCTATAACTTTTCAAAACCTCGCTTTGCCTTGGTTCCTATAACTGGCCGATGGGTAAGTAAAACAGAGTTTTTACTTGAGCTTTGTTTTATGAGCTATTCTGTATAAAAAGTTTCAAACGCTCTCTTGCCATTACTGCCTGGTTACTGACTTTGCTGTTTTTGCTGGGAAGATGCTGTGAGTGTAGCAGAGACTTAAGGTTTTAAAATAAAAAAATGGATTAAATTCATACACACATCTTATCCAGATCAGAGGAAAGTTGTTGCTTTAACAACTGCTAATAAACCTCTTTATATACACAATTTTATATCTTATTGCAACTTTACTTGAAACTTTATCTTGAATTAAACAGAAATGCTTTTTCTTTTTCACTATAGGGCGTAGCAGAAACGGACTGCACTAGTTCTGACTATTTAAATGATAAAAGTCAGCCTTCATCTGAACAATTAATAAGAGTAGAAATAAATCTTTTCACACTGAAGCTATTTAAAGAGTTCTGGAAACCATTTTCAATCCAAAAGATGCATTTTCCCCCAAAGGCAATAAAAATGCAAAAAAAAAAAAAAAAAAAAGTAGAACATTTGGAAGAGGTACACACTATCAAGCTTTCACACACACTTTGACAATGTAGACTAGATTTAAAATTGTATTATTTTTATTTTTCTGAGTTCTATGTGCCAGCGTTTTAATTATTAGGATTTAATTTGGGCTGCCAACAGAATGTGACACAAAGAGACGGGAACAGCCTTTACAACCTGCTGATTATTCCCCCTTTGTGAAGAGAAACATGATAACCTCCTCCTGACAGGTTCTTATCATTTCTGAGCACATTGCAGTGAAACACCGTGTGCCGCAGCTTAGCGCTTTGATAAATGTGGCCCCCGATAAACTTTTCTCCTCAAGGACTAGCGGGGATGGAAACGCTCGTTTTCATCGGCAGCAGTGCAGGTGGCTATCGGAGATTTGAATGATGAATGTGGGAAGAAAGTCAGGACAGGTGTGTGAGTTAAGCACAAACCTCGGGGGTAAATACCAGGGTCCATGAAGGTTGCCATGCTGAAGTTGGCCAAGACGAAGAGGAAGACCAGGCCATTGTAGAGAGGCACAGCGGGAGAGATTACCTTCATCAACCAGGGACACCTGAAAAATAAAAACGACGCTGTTGAACAAGAAGGCCCGCAAACATAAACGCTTTGAACTCGACGTGTGTTGAAATCTCCACGGGATGCGTGTGTGTCATCTCATTTGCACTGATCCGTGTGAATTAAAATTCTTTAGCCAGGCTAAAGAAAAAAAATATTGTAACCACCAGATTTTGCCAAAAGTTAAATTTGCTGCATAAAGTTTTAATGTCAAACTTGCAAAAAAAAACACACAAAAAAAACCAACTAATTACATAATTTATTTCAGTTTGCTTATTGCTAATTCCCAACCAATGTTATTTCAATGTACTTTGTGAGATGCACAAAGTACAAATCAAATTCAGTTCCATACTCCTTTTTACTTCTTATCCTGGTGGAGAGGCTTCACAGACATAAATTGCAATTGAATCATGAAACGGAATCGTTCTCTTCTGAAATCAATAGCAAAACTTGATAAATAGTAACAGCAAACTATTATTGGTAGTCTTGTTTGGCCACGGTTGAGAGATTAACAAATCCTCCCGGAACTGTGTCATCCTAACTTCACACTGTGAGGACTTGCAATGAATTTCTCAACTTCTTTACTGAGAACATTCTGGTGTTGTACAGTCTGGTACCAAGTCCAGCGTAAATGCTGGTCTCAAATCAATATACCTGGAGGAAATTACCCAGTTCTACAAACCCGTTGATATGAAAATATGTCGTATCAGCCTTTTGGACCACTCTGGTCTTCTGCTTCTGGTTCTGGTTCTGCTCTGCATCCCCAGCGTCAGGACCAAACATGGAGAAGCAGCATTCGGCTTTTATGCTCCTCTAATATGGAACAAACTTCCAGAAAGCTGGAAAATGCTGGAACGCTGAGTTCCTTTAAATCAAGTCTAAAAACCCATTATGACCTTTAATTTAGTTCCTATATTTTACCAGTGCAATTTATTGTCTTTGGCTGTTTTTTGATTTCATCATGCCACGCATTTTAAATCACCTTGTTGCTCAACTTGCCTTGCCTTCCCTAGTCATAATGCAACACTCAGGGTCAGCTTACTATCCCCTTTGGTGAAATTAAAACATTTAAATTAAATCCACCCAACTGCATCATGTGGCCTCAGCGAACGATAAATTGCACCGAGTTGTTGACTTTACAGCAATTCCTCTTAATGAGCAAACGAATATCACCTGAAATCAAATAATAACGCAACCGGTGCCAAATGGGCTCCTGCCGGTAAACGTAAATATTTGTGCTGTCATTCTAGACATATTAAACTAGACTAAAGCCAGAGGCTCATAAAAACGAAGGAGGGACAGTATTCCACAAACAGACCTACTTATTCTGCCATGCGTTTCGACACAATGACTCCAACTCTTATAGCGCAAATCTTCGCCATAAGCTCACTCGACCCTTTGAACATGCCACTCGAGGTAATTCTGACGTCACAAAAAACAAAAGCATTTTCTGGTACTTGAGCCTTGAGTTTCATCTTCAACCCATAACTCCTCTGCTGCCCCAACAGTCCTCTTCTGCTTCGTTGAATTATTCAGAGCTGTGGCTCCAAAAAAGCCGCTAAAGCAGAATATAGAGAGCTGCTAAGAAGAGCCGGCCTCTCTCTTGTCATCAACTGTGTGGCAACCTGGTGGGAGGTTTCGTCTGGCCGTGTCACCGGCAGCAGTCACGGCTGACCTCCCTCAGGTGTCTCGGGACTGTTAATTTTCTTCCTGTGGGTGTTTGTGAGTTATCATACCCGAGTCAGCCGGCAGTCACTGCAGCGTAGCTGTTCTGAGCATCACCTAAGCCAGCTTAATTGCATGTCAGACTTAACAAACAAAACTCTCTGAGGAATACACAAAGATGAAGCCTGTGGTTCATTAATGCTAGCCCTGCTGACCGCACATTTAATGTGCTAAAAGGAAGAAAAAAAAAAAAGTAAACTGCATTTATTTGGTTACGCGCAAGTTGCCACAACGCGACAACTGATTACAATACAGTGTTACAATGTAGGCTGTTTATAGTTGGCTGTTCCAAAAGACAATTAGTATTTACGGATCAAAAGTTTACAAAAACTAGGGACTGGAAATCAGACCAAAAAAAAATTCAGATGGATCTCTGCATAAAGGAGTTAAGAGACCTGTTGGTTATCAGGTTGTAAGAAGATTGAGAATTGCTTCTACATCCCATTACGAACATCGGTAAGGCTTTATTTGACGGGGTGTGTATGAGACTGATTGACACAGTCAAGCATGACATAACACCTGTCATGAAGATGAATGTTTACAACTGTTGTCACAAAGTGTCATTCGGTAAATAATGATACTTTTAATGCAAAGTTGACCATTTTAATTGACTTTTAATATAATTTTGCAATAAAAGTGTCATTATTTACCAAATGACTTCATGACAACAGTTGTAAACATTTATGAAAACTGCCTCATCTTCATGACAGGTGCTACATCACGTATATGACATTGTCATGTCAGTCTAATGCACACCCCGTTAAATAGTGTTACCCAAACATCTGCTACATCTGTAAAGAGCACATTGTGGTATACATAAGTAGGTCAGAGAGAAAAAGAAATGGAGTACAAGAAAATTATTACAATGAAGATATATCAGAAATTGTCTTTCAGAACAACTTATTGTAATAAATGGCTTATTAAGTTATTTTCCTACAGTGATGGATTCCAGGTTATTATAGCTAAATGAAACAAATAATAAAAAAAACAAACTGAAATGCTAGCCCACAAAATGGCGACAGCGAAAATTGGGAGAAAAGCCCAGAGTCAGTTGGTTGTTCAACAATTATAATTTTTTTTCTGTTGAGTATTCACTACCCAATGAATGTATGTCATCACAATATAATGCTTTGACCTCTTTGAATTCTGCATCTAAAAATAAACCAAACTATGACAAAAACTACAATAGAAATAGAAAAAAACTAAAGTAAAACCAAACAATAATTATCGAATAATAACTAATAAAAACCAGCGAACACGCTCTTCAAAACGAATTAGATTATTGAATTAGATAAAAAGTCACAAAAAAAAACAACTAAATTAGAACGAAAAACCCCAAACTTTCTTTTTTTTTTTTATCCCCGAATTTAGTCTCATTTAGTATCACTTAGTATCATTATTTATCTGCACAGTGGCGGCGCAGTTGGTAGCACTGTTGCCTTGCAGCAAGAAGGTCCTGGGTTCGATTCCCGGCCTGGGGTCTTTCTGCATGGAGTTTGCATGTTCTCCCTGTGCATGCGGGTTCTCTCCGGGTACTCCGGCTTCCTCCCACAGTCCAAAAACATGACTGTCAGGTTAATTGGTCTCTCTAAATTCTCCCTAGGTGTGAGTGTGTGTGTGTGCATGGTTGTTTGTCCTGTATGTCCCTGCAACAGACTGGCGACCTGTCCAGGGTGAACCCTGCCTCTCGCCCGGAACGTAGCTGGAGATAGGCACCAGCACCTCCCGACCCCATTAGGGACAAAGGGTGAACAGAAAATGGATGGATGGATGAATTTAGTCTATTCCGCATCCACTGCAATAAATGACAGCAGCAAGTTAAGATTTATAAAGTCGTAGGCTGACTTTAAAATAAACTCGCGCTTTCCTCATTTAAGTCAGTCAAAAAGAACTGACACGAAGCCGCCCGACTCCACGGCTGGAGCGTTTCAAAAGTCATCTTCACGGCCTCGGTCTCTCTACAACGCGGCTTCAGTGGCTCGTTTTGTGACAGATGCCGCATTTACTTTTACAAGAAGCGAAGATCAAAGCGGCTCTCTGTGGAGTCGCCGTCACGCGCCGGGCCGCCATCGCAGCTTTGGCAACAAAGCAAGGCTCGTCCAAATCTTTCAAAGCATCTTCACACAAACGCAACAGCAAGCGGTCCCAACAACTTACAAAAAACGATGTATTTACCTTTCAAAGGCTCGTGTATTTTTACCCACAGTGGGAAGCTGCTGCCAAAAAAAGAGACAAGGAGTGCAGTTAATGGCCGCCAGCTCAGTCGCCTGGAAGTTGACAGTGTGGGCGGAAAAGTCTAATTAAGGGACACGCACTCGCTCGTTAATAGCGTAGGAGTAACAAGTAAATACTAAGTTCTTATAAACATTGTTTGCTAGTCTATTTTACTGTGTGATAATTAAACAGAGGGAGAAAACCAATCAGCTGTCCAATTTGCGGGCAGTGATTCATTCAGTAGCGCTCGCTGCCAAAAGTGCAGGAATGTAATGACTTTGACCGAGTTGGGCCGCATATTCTTGATGACAATCGAAATGCCCCAAGACAGAAAACGGGAGATCTGAGCGAGCAGGCGCCCCTTCCAACCAATCAGCATCTAAAGGTGCCGGTGTGCAGCCTCTGAACATCAAACACAAAGTCACAACAGAGGCACGAAAACAGCCTTCAAAAGAATAGGAGGTGACTATTTTCATTCCACCACCTGACTGAGACTGAGAGGAGATCTAAAAACCACATCCATGGTGGCAGCAGGTTGACGTAGCGCTGTTATGTTACTTCTGATTTGTTCTTTTTGTAGACTTTTGTTCTTTGTTTGTTTGTTTGTTTGAGGCATGGCATGTCCGGATAATTACTCCCTCTGGTTTTGGATGCTCTGCAGCTTGGAGAACATTTTCTCTGACTCTTTTTTTTAACCTTTGGACAGTTGTTATGATGCGTAACTGTGGCAATGAGGTGTTTTTACAGCTAGGAGCAGCTGATTAGCTTGAGTAATACCTGAACTACGACCCCAAATCCCAGAAGAGTTGGAAATGAGGCTTCAGCATCTCTAACCATCCGGCCAGACAGATTTAAAAAGGAGCGGCAAAAGCAAATGAGCTGGATTAGCAGTTCTGCCAACAACTGACAGTATCATCCAGGACAAGTTGCTGTAAAAATATTGCTAGCGTGACATGAGAGTCATGAGAATGTCAAATAGCAACAGTCTTCAGTCAGAAGCCTCTTCAGACTTGTTGAAACGTTGACTGCTACCGGAGATCCGTCCAGATCTGCCCAGTGCATCACCATCCACGACTCTTTGAAGAAATGTGAATAATGTGAGTTATGACAACATTTCATTTCCCTATTTAGGGATAAATTATTTTTGAATTTAATTGAATTACTTATACTCAAAAACAGACTTAAGTGCAAACAAATCTGCTTTTAATTAATTCATTTATTAAACTCATTATGTCAAAAAGGCACAGAGGCAAACGGCCCGTCTTTGGTACATAACCAAAAAGCTAAATGACTGACAGCAAAGTTGTTCTTTTTTTTTTTTATCATTTTGAGGTTCAGCCTTATGGAACATTCTGGACCGGGACTTTTGGCAGTCTCAATGATAAAGTAAAGAGTCTACATTCTGGAGGGAATACACACAAAGACTGATGTTGAGTGTTAGTTATGCTAACCAGGCTAACCGCTAGTGTTACAGCCTAACGTCCTTTCAGAGCGTCAACTTCAGGCCATTCCTCGGGCGAGATTGAAAATAAGCTGTTAATGATGGATCAATGAATCCCAGCAATACAACTTTTGACAATTAAAACCATAGAAAATTGCATAATATTATGATACAAACACTAAAATAACATGGAAGACCCACAGTTACCTGACCCTTATGCAGAGTTAGCTAATAACCTCTGAAGCAGCTTAGTGTTCAGTTACCAGCCTTACAGGAGTAAGAAAAAGCAGACAGCTTAAGATGAAACCGCAAAAATCACACTGGTGACATAATTTCAGAGACATGACCAAAAGGTCCTAAAAGAGTTAAACATATGCTTTGGCAAACTTTTCACTTTAAAAGTCATTCGCAATGTTCTTTTTTCCCTGTTGACTTCAAGTCATATGACACTAATATAAAAAAATGTAGTTACTGTGACTCATTAATGAACAAACCTGTATGCTATTAAAAATAATTAACATTTTATAGATGTTTCCTTAAGGAAAAAGTGCTTTATATGTGGATTAGAGCCAAAGCTGAACTTGACAGGCTCCTGTACCACCGAGCAATGCCACCAGGCTACTGGGAACAATTACAGTAATGTATTCAACTCCTGGTGAGCCGTCCTATTGATTAGTTCATTAAGTCTGAACCCAGAAAGCATCACAGGGGAGGCCTGTTCTCACACAGGTCGCCCGCTGACACTCACTGATCCAGAATCTGTTGCCAGGTCAGATCAGTTTGACCCATCAGGAGATTTTAAGAGCAGGGTCTTTAGGGAAATCACAAAAAAATAGGATTTATAGAGGTCAACTCCGAGGCATAAGTAGAAATATTTTTTATATTTATATCAGCGTCCTCACGAGTCCTTCATAGAATTTTTCTACACTGGTCTCTGATGGATGTTGTTCCCCCCTCTCAAAAATCATCACCACTCTCCAATTAAGATACCGAAATGTCAGCATCGCTTATTCCGTACTATCTCGGGACGTGCCGCTCTCCTGAAACTCGGCGTCCCAGCACACAGTATTCAGTATTTCTCACATACATATACATATACACACACACACACACCCCAACACAAGCGCAGAGACTGTTGTCAGAGGCGATAGAGGAGATGTTTTCTGATGGCGTGGAGCCGAGCAGTTCCAGGAAGGTCAGGCGAGGAGCACAACTTTACAGTCCGAGAAGGCAAAATGAAATTCAGCTCCCAGTGTCATTCATAAAGGATATGTTTTTCCTGGACACCACAAAAGGCAGAGCAGATTTCAGAGTGAGCTCTAAACACAGAACATGTTTCTGGATAACATTTTAGAAAGGTAAATAATGTCTTTATAGAGTTTTACTTTAAATTTTAGTCTTACTCACGTGGTTACAGATACTTGTCCCAGCGTTTGAACCATTTTTTTCTAGGGGTGTCTCAATACAACTTTTTCATTTCTGATATAATACAGATATCAGAGCTTTGAATGTTGGCCGATACCGATACTAACCCGATACAATTTCAGCACGAATCATTCGTGCTTGTATTACTTATTTTGTAGTGTGGAACGTTTGAAAAGCCTTCACCACGTGATATTTCTCAAACATCGAACAATTGTCAACAACAATAGGGATGAGAACAGCTAACTCATATATTCTGGGTGCATATGTGGTCGTCTGCCTCAGAGGAATCGGTAACTTTTCCATAAATAATTCATGCACGATAGCTACCAATGTGGACAAACCAAACGCCTTGGCTTCTGGAGAAAAGTTTTATACCTAAATACCTGAACTAAAGAGGGGAAGAAAAAGCTCTGTCTGGATATGTCAAGACACAACTTACTTCATAAACTATGAAGTAAGTTTTAACAGCTAAACTGTTAAACATTGGGCAGTCCAACAGGATATTTATCACAGTGACTCCAGATGAACACCTAGACTGGTTTTGGAATGGATAAAGCAAGATTGCATCATGTCCTGGAATGGCCCCAAACCGAACCCCATTAAAAATGTAGGCTTGGAAACTGGGCCGACTCCATCAAACCAACCAATTTAACCGAGCTCTTTTGTTTCTGTTCAGTCAGAACTTTGCTGCCAACTGGCTGATGTCTACCCAAGGTCCAACTTGTTTAGGAGAAAGTTTAGGAATAAAACAGGGTCCTAATGTGACACAAGAGGTCTTTTGACTCATTTTTATGAATCCTGCAGGTGAACACTTTTAAGCTGTCATTGTTATTTTATATTAATAGTTTTTGGTATCATTTTCTTCTTGAGTATGATTTACTGACCAAGGCTGCCTCTCACACACCAAGAAACCTGAGAAGCTGAAGGGCGCACGCTCATCTCCATGTGCATTTTTTGCTCACAGTCATTTGCATTTTAATAATAAGGAGGCCACATGAAAAGCAATGAAGTACTCTGCCCCCAAAGTCTGCCTTTACATATATTTACATATTTATCAACCCGCTGCCTGGTGAAGAAAACTTCTTTTTCTGTTCCAGAAAAGCAGCTCGCACTCTAACTACATGCAAGACGTACACTTCAAATTTCATTCCTAGTTTGTAATTTATCACCAAAAAGGATTATGTTGAATCGTTTGCCATGTATGAAAACTGATGAAATCTAAGGGGTCATTAATAATTTGGAATATTGGTTTTTTTTGGTCAATATTATCTGGAACATTTCTTTCTCCCTGAATCTTTGATTTTACCAGATCCTTCAGTTGCCTGTGTTTATTTTATTTCCTGCAATATTTTCACTACTTTGAATATTTAATACAAGTAAGAATTAAAATACATGCAATACTACCCGTCAGTGTATTAAATTCCAGCTTTAACAGTGGGAATGTGTGAAATTGTTTGCAAAAACACAATAATTAAACTCCTCTTGAGTATGGCTGCTGTGATCTGAGGAAAAGAATTGCAGCACAAAAAAAGAATGTGAGACACACAAAAAAAGGTCAAAATCAAAAGCTATTGATTCAAACTCTGTAGAAATATGCAACTTCAAACACATTTCTCCATCTGGGCATTTTATTTAGACAATGTTAGAAAACAAAAAAAAAAAAAACTGTGGGGATAAAAATTCCTGTGATTTTCAGCAGCAGAACTAAAAACTAAGATTCTGTCACAGCAATTACACTGCATGTCTCCCATAAAGTCACACAAAGCTTCAGGGAAAGGTAAAACTTTGACAAAGTTTCAGTGAGTTTCACCTTCGCGGTCATCCTTGTTTAGTCGGTCGGAGTAGAAAAAAGAGAGAGTTCTGGTCAGGATTACAACCTGGGATTCTACAGTGATTATTTAGCAAAAAATACTCTGTGAAGCAAAACTAAATTAATTTCAAAGCATGAAGAAGTTTACAATATTTATTTATTATTGAATTATAATTTTTTATATATATTTAAAACTTGCATGATTGTGATCTGAAGGAAAGCATCACTTTCTTTAAAACCGGTCAACGATTCTTTTATTCCAGGAAGGTTTTGGAATATAAATGCAGCGAAATATTTTAACAGCATGCATTGAAATGTTGTCATTTGTATACAAATCTACCACTCACTTACACTTGTGGTATGATTTCAGATTAGTACAAAATAAAACACCAAGTGTAGTGGAGCGTACAATGCGAGATGACGGAAACATCCAGTAAGAAACTGAGCCGGAGTGGGAAAATACGGGGTTAAAGAAATATCAGTATTGGACATTTTTAACATCAACAGAGGAGTTCAGTTCAACATGGTTCTTTTCTAACTTGAGACATTTAGAAATACTGTTTTTTTTTCTGACTACACTGGCAGGAGAGGCAGAATCAGGATGCATAGAATAATAGACAGACTGACAGACTAGAGGGCATGGAAATTCATTACAGAATGATTTATATTCCATTCAACATCTGATTGCCAGATGAATGGGACCTGACCCGAAGCCGGGCGTGCCGTTCGGTTGTAAATATGAATTAGAAACCCCTTCTAAATCAATGACAATAAAAAATGATGCTCCATACATAATGCCTTGAAAGCTTTTTTTTTCTTCTTTGGTCAATGTAGATAAACATTTGGGATGAGCAGATGGCTCTAACTGATCCCTCGAAATGTTTTCTTTGAGTGAGAGGAACGAGTTGGCACATTAGCTCCCATTTTCATTCGTCTAACAAGACGAGACAATATCTGCCTAATCTCTCATTATCTTATCGGTTTTAAACTGTATAAGAGGACAGAAGTCCACAGGATTCGGTCATCTTCGCTAACCACGACTCAATGAGAAATGCCTCTGACGTGGGGCGGGGAGTACTCAACAAATCACCATTCCCTGCTCTCATAATCCAATAAAATAAACGTCAATTACTTTTCCTAATGAAAGACAGCTTGGGGAAACATTTGCCATCACAGAGGCACAGCAAACACACACTCTGATCCACTGTGTGTTGGGCAAGGCAAGGGCAGAACTTCCCCCAAGGGGCAGAGGACATGTGTGTTGGCTTTTTTTTTTTTTTCCACACACACTCCGTGGGAAACTAAAACCCAGTACAGTACCATGGGTCAGCTGCTATAAATGAGGCTCAACAAGCTAAAATACGCTGCGGCTTAGCGAGACAAGCGTAGTAAATATTTGTGGGTATTTGGACTGGAGCAGTTTTGGCTAGCACAACTGTTGTCCTTATGTGTGTGGGCGCGTGTGCGTGTGTTAATGTGTTTGTATCAAGTTCTTTGCTAATCTCAAATATGAAACTACACGTCCCCACGATACGGACAGTGGCTTTCAAGGGTGTGGACACAGATAAGAGAGTGGATTTAGCTAGCATGCCACTGCTAGCCTGCTACACCTCCAGTTGCTAGGCTAGCACGTACAGAGGAGAAAGAAAGTTGGCTTTTCCTCCGTCACATTCCTCGGCGACCTTATTCTAGGCTCTAAGCACCACAACCCACATGTGCAGCCACCGTCAGGAGCGCCGAGAGTTACGACCGCTCGGGAGGCAACGGAGTCATTCGTTTTGGTCTGCTAGCTGTTTTTAGGTAGCGGCGTAATAGATGGTAGCTGTTTACAGTAGTTAAGTATAGTCATCATAGCAACAGGGAGAATGAATGGTGTTCACCCTATAAAACCTGTTGTAAAAGTGCCATAAAAAACTGTTGGATTCCATCACAGATCTTTTTCTTTTTTTTTTTAAGAAACAGATGTTTTAAACTTAAGCGGCAGTGAAAGCCGTCACACCAAAAAAGTGCTCCAGTGGAATTTGTCGTCTTAAAATACGCTCAGCTGTGAGTTCCTCATTTAGGACCTCTTCACTCTATCCGAAATTCACCTTCAGTTCAATTCATGTGTTTATGTAGCACAGATTCAGAGCAAATGTCGCCTTAAAGAACTTTAAAAAAAAAGCATGTAAAAAATAAAATGGTTAAATTTTTGGAGTTCCTAATCAGAAAAAAAAAAAAAAGATTTATCCTCAAAATCAAAGTTTGAGTTTTCTAAATCGGAATGCTTTGGGGAATCCTAAAGCCTCTTTAAATATGGCTGCTCCACATTTAAAACAGTTAATGTGGCAGGAATAAATTATTAATATTTGTCATAATCTAACAGTTTGTATCTATCGAAAGCAATGTATTGCATTGCCTACTTTCAAAGTATTATAGCACCGCTAAATTTGAAAAGATTTAGAAGTGCAATGTACTTTTCTTTGTAATTTTCTTTTTATCAACTGCAGCATTGCCTAAGTTGTATATCCATGGCAACCAAATTTGATTTTGAGGTTGCAGGTTAAAAAAAAACCTTGAACTTTTGATACTCTCTCATGTGGGATATTTATTTTATTTTCCAACCTCTGACTTGGAAATGTTACCTTTTGAGTAATATTGGTACGCAGAACTCAACCATATACATCAACCAACCTAACAGAAATAATTGAAAAAACTTTATTCTTTCTTTTTTTCCTACAGCACAACACAACAAACTTGAGAATTTCAAGTTCTGCTGTACGGCTGTTCTAAGGTTGCTGTCAGCATGGTGGTGATTTGAACATTTGGTATACACATTACCTGACAGCTGTAGACAAACGTAATACTAGGTCTGATGCATGCATTTTTTTTTTTTTTTGGATTTAACCAGCTGGCTCCAAAACAAAGCTATGATCCATCACCAGGCTTCCAAAGCTATTCCAAGAAAAAGCAAGGAGCACATAATTGGAACTGAGCTGAAACCCGAGGAGGTAGTCCAAAATTACAGCAGCCGGCACAGAGACACACAGGCTGAGGAATAAATAGAGAGCAAAAGACACACGGAGACTGAAGGCGGTTGGTTCAACCCAACACACTCGGAGTTTTAGGAAGCAAGTCAAGAAGCTGTTGACCTAAATAGTTGTGTGCTGAATGCACAATGACCCTTCACTCTCTGGAACCGAGCCTCGCGCGCTGCCACCTTGTCCAGCATAACTGTGACTATTACAGCAAACCCAATCCAAAAGCTGCTCCATTCCAATTCTCCTTTTGCTTTCTGAAGGAAACTGAGATTTGGCTTTAGAGAGGTCGAGTCCAAAACGACACAAACACAAGCTGCTCTCCATAAAACAGAACAGCCCTCATAGTCTGCAGCACTTACTAACCTGGCAGATCGTGTCCTCAAAGCTCAAGCTTGTCTGCAATAAAGGTAAACCTTTGTTTCACCGCAGAGTCAACTTACGCCGTGCTTCCGCTGACCTGAAAATTGCGTAAATTAGAATTACAAAGTTAGAATGGAAGGACGGCAATTTTGGAAAAAAAAAAGAATTTTTCTTTTTGATAAAAAGTGTTTCCGCTAGGTTGAAGTGGTTGTATCAGAATTAGCATATTTTGCAAAACTGCAAAGGAATCACTTTTTTGTATCACGTGAGTCATGTGATCAACAAGAATTGGAGCCAGCCTTTAAAATTTGTTTCACTACAGTCCATCGAAAGAACAAAATAAGACAAACGAACACAATAAAACCTGGGTAGAGCAGGGCCCGACGCTGTCGGATATTACTGACGGAAACGACAAAGAAGAAGACGGCAGAAAGTGGCTGCATGTTATTTAATGACTTACTCCGTGAAATTTAGTGGAATATCGACAAAGTTGCACACATTTGCAATAGAAAAGCAGCTTTAGTAATTATGAAAGGTTTGGTTTTTTTTTCATGAAATCTTTGGGGGATAAATTTACAAATTACCTGAATTGCAAAAAAGAAGAACAGAGCAACTAAATTGCACGCACAAATGTGTGTCATATTGCGTCTGTCCAGGCAGAAAGGCTGATTACTTGTCCACACTGTATTACGGGGGACATTTCAATCAGGATATTCTTTGACAAGTCCAAAGAAACTGATTAAATCAGAAGCACAAACACAGCTCATCAACTTAATATTAAAAACATACCACCAATAACATTTAAACTACGCAGGATGCGTGCCGCTGTATGAAAATAACAGCATTAGCCATATTGTGCGATAATGCAATTCCCATTCGGGTAATTGGCAAAGCTAAACCGGCAAAGTGGCCGGTGCCAAGCCTCAGCAAATTATGCTTGGATGTTAATTCCAACTTATTAGCCAATGTGTTGTTTTGTTTTTTTTTTCTTCTGGCCCTGCAGAGCCCATCAGCCTAATAAGCTGTTTATCAATCAGTTTGATTCAAGCACAGGCTGATACGGAGGACGGCAGAGATGGATGACACCAGACTGGGTCAGTACTTTTAGTCTTTTATTTTTCACAGTTTAAAAAAATAAACAAAACTTTTTTACCACTTTAGACTCCATGTCTGATTTGAGCCTCTTACCAAAGACAAAGTCCACTGCATTATTTTGCTTTTACAAAAACTATAAGGTTTGCAGTCATTAGAGGACAAACTAACAAAACAAACTAAACCACCAGTAAAGTGACCTGTGTATAAGGTTTGCAAAAAAAAAAGAAGAAAAAAAAAGCCCAACTGAAACAGCGTTGTGGCTACATAAATGTAAATCAAATCGATTTCACATGTAAGTACCAGCAGATTGCTGAAAATCGTGGCCCAGTGACCTGCTGACCAATCAATCGGTGCGCCTCTAGTACAAAGACTCTGAAAGTCAGGCGTTGTCAGATTGTCAGATTGACCCGAACAATAATTAATAACTGTATAATATAAACAGACAGGCTTTGAAAAGCCAACTCAAATATTTATTAGTTATATATTTCCATTACCGTTAGTCGCTCAGACAATTTTCCGACTTTTCCCCTGCTTTTTCGCATGCAAACAATAAATGACACCTGCAGGATATCGGCAAATATTGCAAAGACAGCATCAGCTGCAATCTCTGCCTCTTTTCTTCTTTCTTATCTTTGTGTCCATCACTCAAAAGGCTATTAGCATTCTGAAGAATCTCATTTGTGTCCAAGCTGCCATCAGATTGTCCAACTCGCGAAATATTACATTACATCTGATTGGACTTATGCAAGCAAACAGTCGTTGCAGTCCTGTGTAAATGTGAATATTTCGATGATGTTTCTACAGCTTCACGCACTGGTACAGTAGTATGTCACAGTTCAATAAACACATTGCTCGTTTCCTACGCTCAAGGAATATTCTGCTTATTTGTCTTTCAAAGGTGTTGACTGCTTCATGTGAACTCAGCAACACGGTGTGTTTGATAAACATATTGCCTTGAGCAGAAAATCTCTGCTCCAACTATCTTATCACT
Source organism: Xiphophorus hellerii (assembly GCF_003331165.1). Classification (NCBI taxonomy): domain Eukaryota; kingdom Metazoa; phylum Chordata; class Actinopteri; order Cyprinodontiformes; family Poeciliidae; genus Xiphophorus; species Xiphophorus hellerii. The sequence goes on along the minus strand of NC_045683.1, from coordinate 27,482,907 downwards.
TGGCTGTAGAAGTGGGTAGAGTAGCAAAAAATCATATTAAACTAAAAATACAGTCACATCTCCATAGTTAGTCAACCAGCAGCGAAAAAATAACCCAAGTAGGAGTAAAAAGAGATTGCTTAATCGTAATGTTTAGTTTAACTCATTTTGCGAAATTGTGTAAAATAACATAAAATTAGAGGTACATTTGTGTTATTTTTCAAATAATAATTCAAATAAAGTGTAAAATTTTGGCATTTTTTTTCACAGGTGGAACAAAACGACCACATCAACGGATGAGATTTTCTATATACTGCATATTTACTTGACCTCCAAATGGCACAACCGTGTCAGCAGATGAAAAACAAGTTTAGAGAAAGGCAGCTCATATACATAAGAAGTCACTTTAACGTAAACTGTTTGGCTTTGTGCCTGTGAGAGTGCCTGGCTGGTTAAACTGTTCCTGTTCTGCACTCAGTGAAACGACCCGCTGTGAGTAGTACAGAGATTGTGTTCAGCTAAGAGTAGCTTTTCTTCAAAACGGTTAAAAGAAAAAACTGCGGTGTAGTAAAACCACTCTTAGACGTCCATTTTCTTCAAAACGGTTAACTCAAGTAAGTTGAAATCACTACCACTCACCTCAGCGTGGCTCAAATTTTGCCTTATAAAAGCAGGGAAAAAAAGACGCAACTTGTTCTTTCAAAAAAAGAAAAAGAAAATCAGAACATTCCTCCTCTTCATAATCCTGAAATACCCTTTTATCAGGCATCAACAATGTAAGGTCTCTGCTCAGCACAAGGGGCTCTTTGTTCAGTAAGCCAACACCTCAGTATTTTTAAAAGTGTGTGTTTTTAAAGCCCACAATGGAGCGTATGTGCTCCATATGAAGTGCACCACCTTCGTACTGAAGGGAGGTTTTTGTGGCGTGGTGGTGGGCGCCGGAACAGCCCCGCCTCCGTTGGGTGCTTACATGGCTGGATGCATTACGACAGAGTAGGCCCGGGACCAGACCTGCCCTCCCACCACAGCTGTCCACATGTGCCTCCCTGTGCGTCTTCATCTCACGAATTGCTGATGTCACACACGCGCATTTAGCCATGCTACGTAAAATTGTTTGTATTTGTGAGGGTAATTTTCACTGAGGATAAAAACTGAATCAAAGCAAGATAACACAAGTAGCAGAAGTAACAGAATTTGCCCTCCACAGCTTGAGAAGAAAACATTGTTTCATGATGTTCGGCACTGTGGTGCAGTTGGTGGTAGCACTGTTGTCTTGCAACAAGAAAGTCCTGGGTTTAAATCCTGGCATGGTCAGCCTGTGTCTGTGTGGTTTCTCCCTGGCTTCCTCCAAAAGTCTAAAAACAAGACTATGAGGTCATGTGTTCATGGTTTGTGTCTCTGTGATGGATTGGTGACCTATCCAAAGAGTACCCTGTGTCTCAGCTAATAACTGTAGATAGGCACCAGCCCCTTTCTTGTGAAAAAGCATAACGATTTTTATCTGCTGTTTCTGAACTGTTATTGATGCCCCATAGTTCCAAGGTGGAAACGCTCCCCATTGTTTCGTCCGCATATTTCGAAAGAGAAAGAAATCGCGAGAGATTCTGGTCCTTCTGGCCACTTTATTCATTCTTTTCCTGTCTTTCAGACAGAGAACAACACAAAGAGCTTTTGAACTTTCAAAAGCTCTTTGAAGGTTCAAACTGTCCTCTTTATAGTTTGAACTATGAGGACAGTCCTCCTTATATACATAAACACAAAACAAATATCCTCACTCTTCCCAACAGATGAGACCTTTCACACTTTTTCTAGTTTGCTGTTGGTGTAAGCACCAAGGTACCTACAAAATGACCAAATCTTTTAGAGTAAAGTGATTTGTCTGGGAATCCTCATCTTTGTGACACTGAGGTTTGGCTGTTAGGGCAACATCACTCATTAAACCTGGGACTGATTTTTATGTACCATAACTTGCTCTGTCCTGACATATTCAACGATTGGCACACAATTTGGTTATGGGCCCATGTGCCACAATAATTGAACCAACCAACCAACCAACCAACCAACCAACCAACGACACTTGTCCATAGGATCCATTTCATGGGCGGGATGGGCTTCGGAACACACAAACAAGACGCTTGATACAAAAGGCGATAAATGTTGGTGTGATACTTGAAAATGTCTTTCGTGATTTTACGAGGATGATCAAGAAAAAGGTAGACAATCATAACACAACTGCAAGTGAGTTGCTTGTTAATGATCTGAAGGCAATTGGACAACAGTCACCACAAACGCCATAGGTAGCACACTGCAGGATAATGCACTGCCTTGTACTGAAGCTGTTTTAGTTTTGCCTGTGAACATCTAAATGATTCAGACAAGGTTTAACAGAAAGTTATTTGGCATTTGGTGTGCTTGGGGAAAAAGAGTTGAAGACTCTAAAGATACCAATCCACAGAGATGGAAACCTCCTGCTATGCAAGAGCTTACATAATGACATTATGCATGAAGTAGCCAACAAACAAGATTACGTAGAGTTGATGGAGAACCTATTCCACACCACTCACAACAATGAAGACAATATACTCAAATAAAGGAAGAAGATTAGGGTTAGAAAGTAGCACTGCCAGTCTCTAGACTTTGACCCTGAAAAAAATCAGTGGATGGATCTGAAGCTTTGATTTGCCAAGGTTTCAAGGTTTGATTCTTTCCATTAAAGTACAAGTAACACAAAAATCTGAGAGACTGCTCCTTTCTATCCAAGCAAACTTGAAAAGGATTCCCACGCTGTGTACTCCACACCAATGCTTTTTGTAAAGCCGTGCACTCTGCTGTCAGCTGGAGAGGTACTTAATGGCATAGGCAGCAGACGATGATCAACTCCGGTTCCTTCCAGCTGAGCAGTGCTGGTTAGATAGCTCTGGAAGCCCAGAGGAAGTCTAAAGACCCAGTCCTCAGAGCATTCAGCAGATGTTGAAGCATTCAGTGCTGCAGGTAGACGACTGCATCCTGCACACTCACCAGTTCAATGATCTGTGAACTGGTGTGAGTCAGTGCTCTGCTTGCCAGTGTTCAGAGAAAGAAGATTCAGTATAATCTTCTCTGTGACTGTTGTTATGTTTTTTGTTGTTGTTGTTTTTGCTAATGAAGGGTATTCTTTCATGTTCAAACATCATATATATATGTTCCTATTTAGATGTCGCAACAAGCAATAACTCAATTAAATGGATGATAATGAGTTCAATAATTTCTATTATTTGTTGTTTTTCTCTTTTCTTTATCTCTTTCAACCAAAAACTGGATGACAGAAGTCTTCACGGTGCTTTGGCCTTTTTATTTTAATTTTTTTAGAAACAATTTTCTTTGCAGAGATTTCATAATTCATTTAATGTTGTTTCTGTTTGTTTTTTTCTTTTATTTAAAATGTTTTAAAGTTCCAGTGTTAAATGTAAATTAGAGTTTAAAGTTTCTTAATCTTTGAGACTGTTTTGTTGCCATTTCCGTTATATTACTTGAAAATGGTCTCAAAACAACAATATTATAATCTACCGCAATTATTTCTGGGACAGTTTATTGTCCAGCAAAGCTTAACATGACAGGCCTATTCAGATGACTAGACAGGGTTTAATAAAAAAAAAAAAAAGGAATCCTGTGATGTTTTCACCAAACACGACTTCCTGACTTTGTTCGGCGAACTAACGAGCACCAAGCGCAGCCAACTAGCACGCAAAGTAAAAATCTGGTGCAGCCTCAATGCAGCGAGCCAATTTGTCTCCTGTTTTGTTATAACTTAAGGGAGATTTGGAAACACGTAGTAATGATTTAATCATGCCAAAACAAAAATAATTGCAAGAACCAATCTTGAAATGACACCAGCGAAAGCATACATTTGGTCAGGCTACAGAGGCTGAGAAGACTTTAATGAGAGCTGCTTTAGAGTTTCACAAAGCAATAAGCATTTAGCCTTGGGTGCTTTAAAAATAATCGATTCTCGAACACAAATGAACCCCATGTTTAGCATGGCCCTGTGATTTGCTCTGCCTAAAGGGAACCATTTAGAACAAAATGTTCTTTGCTTTGGAATCAAGACCGCCTCCCTCTCCTCTCCCCTGCTCAGTTGTTTCTCTTCATCCATCACGAGTCCCAGAACCGAGGCAGGTGCTTTCACTGAACCTCCCCAAAGATCGCCAGTTCCGCCCGCTCGCTCTTCCTCCTCTCTCCATTTCCGCCTGCACAACTTCCCACACGCACAGCTCCCTCCGGCAGAAGGAACTCATCTGCGCTTGCCTCACATCTGTAGGAATCTTAATTGTGAATTGTCAAACAAGGTTTTATCTTCCTTTCCATCCTGCAAGGGAGCGTCGTGAAATCAACTGGAGGCACGGAAGGCCGGGCCGCCAAGCATGCAGACGGAAACACAGCCACGAATGAACCGGTGGCTAAGACTTCCTTCCAGTGTGGCTGAGAAAAAGAAAAAAGTGTGGTGGGAATCCAATGGCAACTCTGATATAATTCCTGCATTTCTACTCTGATTGGACTGAGATGTGACAGAGTGCTAGTTCTAAAATGACACCCAAAGAAAAAAAGAAAAAAAAAAATCTCCCCAAACTGCTGAGTCTATACAATCAGCAAGCCGCAATCATGACACGTCTGTACGGGCCGGGCCTCGTCGTCCCGCGTGCTGCACGGCGAACAAAGGGTCCCATTGATTTAACACGCAGCAACAAAACAACACAATGATTCCATTTAGTAAAAAAAAAAAAAAAAAGTGGCTGGCAGCGCTGGGCAGAATCCTATCTGTGTTCTCTGAGAACTTGGGAACAAAGAAAGGAACAGAAAGTGGGCGGCGAGGGTCAGTAAACTCTACTGACCCGCTTTCTGAACATGCAGCACGTTGTGGAGTAGAGCTGCATGACTGGACACATTCACCCCGAAAAGCAGCCTTTAAAAAAAAAAAAAAAGAGGGGGAAATGTGTTAGCATGTTACGTCAACAAGTGCCAGTCTACACACCGTTTCTCAGAGAGCTCTGCTTCGCTGGCAAGCAGGCTGCCAGAGAACAGCAGTAAATATAGGCTGCTGACATTAAACCCACACAGCCTCTGTTACAGCATCCTGGCCCCACCAGCAACAAAATAAGCTTCTGCAGTAATGAAGAGTAGATGGAGGATCCAGGTCGGCCAGCATGAGGCACATCAAAGAAACGATGGTGACTGGTGGCTGAGGCTTGGAAAAAAGCTGCCATTACCGAAGAATTTTGTAGCAGATTTGTGATTATCATGTTGTTGTATTTTTTTTTTGTAAATGACAACAAGAAACAAGAACAGCGTTCAGAATAATTCTCCAGCCCTCACTGCCGTGTGCATTCAGAAATTCTTTCGACGAATAGAGTGTAAAATACAGTTTTACCATTCCATTAAATAGCATTTTAAAATGTCTTTCATTTGATATGATGTGGCTGTAATGTAATAGATTCCTCAGAGGAACTGTTAACACCAAGTTAAGCTGCACCAATCGCAGTTTCCTGGCTGGTATCCGATTACCGACCTTTTAAAAAGCTTGACCTGCCGATTACGATTTAGGTCTAGACCAAGTTTTTCTGTCTGAAATGTCACTAAATACAGCAAGAAAATTTAGGCAACAGTTTTTGCTAACTGCAAACATGCAGTGTGAGCCAAACACCGATCTCCCAAAAATGACGAAATTGGCTCTGATAAATAGGCTGGCCAGTAAATCGGTGCAACCCGATTAAGGGTGCATTAGGGGTTTTAGACATAATGGTTGCACATCTATTGTAAGTGAGAAAGATTAAAGCTGCAGTTTGTAACTTTTATTTAAAAAAATGTTGTTGTTTTTTACATATTTGCTAAAACTGCCACTATGTTGTGACGGTATAATATGAGACAGTTAATATGTGAAAAGATTGATTTCCCTGAGCTACTATTGCTATCTGAAGAAATGCATCGCTCCCGATCAAAAACAACCAATCGGACGCAGGAGGTGGGTTTAAATGCTGCCAATCAAACTCATGTACTCGCTGTACCAATGTGCTAATGGTGGAGAAACAACATACTGTCCCAGGAAAACCTTTTATCGGTGGCCATGCTAACTAGTCTTAGCATTCATAACAGGCCGTGCTATCAGAAAGAAGCTGCAGCAGTATCAGAGAGCAAGGAGGGAATGAGCAGCATCACACAAAGGCTGATTGACAGCGCTGAGACCCGCCTCCTGGCTCTGATTGGTCGTTTATAGTTAGCACTGAAAGAAGGCAGAGGAGATCGATTTTTTTTTCTCATATTATACACTGTCAAGACATGGTGACGATTTCAATAAATATGTTGGAATTTTTTTTATAGAATTACAAACTTCAGCTTTAAGCCGCAGACATAGTTAAGTTGCGGATGTTATCTTGTGATATTGTGTGTGGATAAATGGCGACGCGTCCATGTAAACGTACAGATACAGACGCTGAAAAGGAAAGCAGCATCCGATGGAGCAACGCTACCATTTACAACTTCGCAGGTCTTCACAGGCTCAGCAAAGGATGTTGTGGATATTGTATACGGAAAGAGGAGGCAGGAGGCAACTTATAAATCGCCTGCCGTGGCTCACCTCCCTTATTACAGGAGTTCTCGCGGACGGCTCTTCCCCCGATCGCTCGGGTCTCACCATCTGCTACGGAGTTTATTACTCCGCTGACAGCCTCTGCGATCGTGGCCCCACCACCCCCACCCCACCCCTGCCTCCACCCTAATGAAATTGTGAAGCAATATGTGAGGCCTGATCCGCTTAGAGGGGTTGTTGGGATCTTTCTCTGGAGCTGCTCCGCTGGGCTTTTTACAGTAACAACACATTCGCGGGAAGACTGGGATTTAATAACCGCATTGTGATTTCAAGCCATTTAACTTCGCATGGCTCGCTACAGCAAAGGGGGGGGGATCTCATTTGTGCAATATTACACAAATACAAACACAGCCTGCTTCTCCTTTGCATGTCCATGTTGCAGATTTGTCGAGCTGCATTTTACTCTGGGTGAGGCTGACGCTAATGAGGGCGAGTGATAATGGCTGTTTACTGTGAGCGCAATTTGGGCCATTTAGCCAAACTAGCTCAGTTTTTGCTTTGTGGTCTTGGAGAAGAAGAAAAAAAGAAAGAAAGAAAAAAGAACTCAGTCTATAAATACCCACACTGACCTAATTATAGGTGGAGTAGAGTCATCTGAGATTTAGTCTGTTTGAAGTCAGCCAAAAAGAAAAGAAAGAAGAAAAAAAAAAAACCCAGAAAAAATCCTCATGAGTTGGCTGGGACTGGGGAGATCTTCTGAAAACAATTAGAGCTCGATATAAAAAGATAGCAGAAGATGAAAGATAAACTACAACAACTTGATTTTTTGTTTTTAGCTGAGATTTGTGAGTGGATACATCTACGTGAATCAGAATGATTTAGTGAATTTAGCAGAATGTTACGACATACATGTATATGTATATGTCTAACTCTAAAAACAAAGAGACGCCATGTAGTGCTAAAGTGTCACTAAAACCGCCTCTGCCTTTTTGGCAACTCTCAAAGAATTTCACGAAATAAAAGAGCAACCTTCAGTCAGCTGAAAGGAAACATTTGCACTTTTACTTTTAACAATATCTGTAATCTGTTCGCTTTCCAGCATCTAAGAAAGTACAACGTGGCAAAATCAAAGCATTCATACAAAAAATGTCATATCAACCCTCCAGACCAGTCAGGTCTTCTGGTTCTGGTTCTGCTCAGCATCTCCAGAACCGGAGCCAAACGCGGAGAAACAGCATTCAGCTTCTACGCACCACAAATCTGGAACAAACTTCCAGAAAACTGCAAAACAGCCGAAACCCTGAGTTCCTTTAAACCTCGACTAAAGCGCCACCTGTTTAGATTTGCCTTTGATTCATAACAACTGGAACATTGATCAACATGTTTGATGTACGTTTGCTGACAAACTGTAACATTTACAGCATGATGGTGCCGCTACCGTGGTTCATTCAGGAGAATGTGCTCTGCTCATTTTCCATTACACATTATGTTTCGCATTTAAGGTCAATTGTTATTTTTTTTGTTGTACTTCACTTCACAATTATCCACTCTACTCTGTGTCGGTTTATCACATAAATGTCATTCATAAAATAGTCGTTGTAATGTGACAAAATGTAAAAAAAAATTTTTTTTTAAAGTTCTGGAGGTATGATTACTTTTGAACTGTAATTCCAAGGATTCTGTTCATTTTAGTGTCGTACCAGCTCACATTTACGTTTATGGTGTGAAATTGGAACTCATGTCCCAGTCTAAGAGGCCTAATAATAAAAAAATAAAAAAATAATTTGCTCTCTAACACTTGCGGTAGAAAGAGGACCGCTTCCTCCAACCCGTGCAGAAATCTGCACCAGTAACTTTCTGGTGTCGTGCCAGGACAGCGTGATTCAAACTCACCGCAACCTCAAATTGGAGCGCCGCAGCTCGGCTCCGCACCCAGGCAGCCGTCGGGTCGCGGAGCGGGATTAGGAAACAACCATAGTGAACCAAAATAGAGCTCTGCTTTGTACTAATCCAAACCGAACAGGTGCTTCTATTTAAAGGACCAAATCCTCTCCAATCCACCCCATCGGTATCCCAGCCCTCTGGTTCCCCTATTGCATCTTTAGGATCTGTTTTCCAGTTATGTTTTATTTCCCAATATTCTCTTGATCAGGGAAGGAAAACCAAAGCAGTTCGGTCTTGTATGTGCCGTGAAAATGTGCGTGAGGAAAAGCACTTAAGAAACTAAAGCTTTCATCACTTTTACTCCTGGGAGGATGTCCTGCTGAAGTGGTACATGATTTCTTTTCTGCTTGCTAGTTGGCAAAAAATAGGCTTATAATCAATAACGCACCAATACAATGGAACCATTCAAACACAGATTTTGACTACGTACTATTTTGAACGTTTTCTTACTTTTTTTGATCAACTCCACCGGTTTAATTCCAGCACAAACAATGTGGAGTAAAAACTAAATACTGAACTTTAGAGGGCGAGGCAGCCAACTCTGAATACTAATGTTTGGATGAACTCACTGGAGAAAGTTGCATTCAGGCATATTAAGTGAAGGCCATGTTGAAACTCAGAGTTTACATCTTGCTCTTAAGTGTTGGCAAAAGCATCCGCACACGTTCCAGTTTTTGCATTGTTAATTTTATCAGGACTAAAGTGTGGAAAGAAATATATACATTTTTTTCTTCTTCACATTTTTCAGGTTTGTTTTTAAGGTGCATATTTATACACAGTGCCTCTAATATTCTAAAGTACCGCCATTCACAGAACGACCAGATAGATATGAAGATTAAATTACACACAGAGGAACCAAACTACTAATTAAGTGAGCCAATTAAATTCAAGAGATTTTATTTAGGGGCCTCAAACTAATGCAAATGCACACCCCACTTTTAAATTCATGCATTTATTTTAATTTCTCTTTGCAATTATATGCTATTTGTGCTAATCTATCACATAAAACACATTAATCCACACATAAAAACACCTAAAAAAAAAACAAACTACGAGTTTGTGACTGATGTTCGGGGCGCACTTTAAGTTTTATTTTGTGGTTCTATTGTGATAATTAGAAAAGTGACAATAAAACTACATATTACCTCTTTTGTAGGTCACTGTATAACAATAACAGCTGCATCCATGTGAAACATGGTTCTTTAGGACAGCAGTCAAATAAAGAAGTGTGATTTGTATCACTAAACCGCACAGAGTAACTGCATTTAATCATATTTTCATATTTATTGACATTTATTGATTCTCTCATTTAACAAGTGAAGAAATTAGTCACAATGACACCAGCAATACAGACAATTTTGGGGGCCTTTAAATATTAATTTGAATTTATTGTGACAACAATAAGTCAAAAGTCACGTCACGATAAGAAATGTATCACGATAACTGATAAACGATACGATAAATGCCAACCCCCAGCTGTAATGTCAAAATGTAAAAAGAATGTCTGCTTTCGAAAGCCACTGTAGGACCGAGGAGGAATAAGTCAAAACCAATGATACAAAAAGGATATTTAAGTTGTATGAACTCGGACAACAGTTGATACAACCTCTTACTTTTACACATTTTAGGTCCTGACTGCCAGGGCTGCAAAGAAGAGAGTTTGTGTTTCCAGACAGACGACAAAGCATCGGAGCAGAAGAAATAAAGAAGGGGGAAAGAGGGAGGAGGTGTTGCTTCACACTTTGCTGCGTTTCCTCCAACGCCAACGCTGAGGGACGAGTTGGGAGGCACAACACTTGCTGGACATCAAGTGACGGGTCAACATGGTGCGAGTCCGGCTTCAGCAGCAGCCACCGGACAGGTTGATCACACCCTTTTGGTGCAGAGTTATCATCGCACTGCTGGAGCGCCATTAATCAAAAGCTAAAAAGGAGTGGAGCCCAAGGGCTGCTAATTTCAGCCCCCTAGCCCCCGCGTGGTCAGAAACCACATTGTCTCAGCTTTCAATCCCACCAAGCCTTCTCCATCAGCCCGACACAACACCTCAGGGTAGTGTTTGAAAAACTAACAAAAGCGTTTCCCCCAAGATCTACATTCAGCCTCAAAAAGTGCAGAGATCACAATCCCTCCTCTCAGACCCGTACAAATGCTGGGAGGAGGCGGTGAGCGAGCAGACGAGGATTTTATTGCAGCAGTCTGAAGCTGTTACCATCCAAGGAGCGGAATATGGTTGACAGGCCCCGGGGCCGGTCTTTGGAGCCACACTATTCACACAAGCACAATCGCGACCTTTCTAAATATGAATCTGGTTGCAGCCGGGGCAGTCTTGGCTTTTGTTGCGAACACAATGTGACATCCACGGGCCGCAGCAGCTCAGCGGCAAACAAAGGGAGGTAAAAGGCCGGGGGTGTCGTGGAGCGGGACGGCGATGCTTACTTCAAAAACCTCCTTTACTTCTGTTTTTTAAAAACCTGGGTGAGATGAGTTCAGCATGAAAAAAACCCCTGAAACAAATCAGTCTTATACAAATAAATGTTTTTATTCTGTTGCGATGTCTAGGCCTGTCACGGTAGCACATTTTGCTGGACGATAAATCGTCCCTGAAGTTATTGCGATAAACGATAATATTGTTGTTTTGAGACCATTTTCAAGCAACCTAATGGTAATGGCATAATTATAGATTTAACACATTCTCAAAGATCAATAGACTTTAAATTCTAAAAAACATTTAACACTGGAAATGAAAAATGTTTCAAATATAGACAAAAAAAATCAACAAAACAACAGAAACAACAAATTAAATGAATTATGAAGTCTCTGTAAACAAAACTGTCCTTTGAAGAAAGGATCTTGTTGAGACCAAAGCACCAGACTGAAGACTTTAGTCGTTCAGTTCTTGATAAAAACAGAGAGAAAAAAGAAAAAACAATAAATCATGTGAATGAAAATGATTGAGTTTGTTTTAATTTATCATGTGATTAATTGATTAATTGATTTATTGCTTATTGCGACAGGGCTAGCAATGTCTTTACATTTTCTTCTCAGGTTGAAGCCTGCTGTATCGCAATTTTTTCAAATGTTCATTTTTGTTGTTGTGAAGCATTCACAGACATATTTACATTGTGCGGCTTGCTAAACTGAAAACCTGCTCACACAAAACGACCAAAGATATTCACAAAGTCACCACAATGCGTCTCACCGGCTGCGTTTCCGTTACATATGTATGCAAAACTTTGTCAATATTCCGCTAATGTCGAAAAAAACTAATTTTGTTTTTTCCATTAAATAGGAACTACAACTAAACCCACACATGAACAGGTTTGTCCACAGGAGAAGTCAGATCATCCAGCTACTTCCTGTTGTTTTCTTCATGGTTTGCGGCAGTAATAGCATCCGTTTGTTGGTGATGTGTGATTTGAAAAAAAGTGTTTCCATTGTAATTTTGCACAACAAACCAATTTTGACACGGCTAAAAAAACAAAAAAAAAAAACACCTAATCCTCGCGCCAAAGCTTTTCATCAAAAAGCTAAAAACAATTTTCCGAAATTGCTGTGTTTAGATTAAGTGAGTTAATTTTCCAAATGTTCACGTTTTGCAATTATATGGTCAACGGAAATGCAGCTACTGAGGGAAACTGATCTTATCAAAGGAACAGGTTCAAACAGAAACGAACAATGATCAAATGTTTTACCGATGAGGAACTGTTCTTCCCTTTGCTCCGAGTTACCCAACACAATTTTGTACACAATACATTTTTTTTAGCCAGTAAAGTTGATTTTACAAAGTTCCTCTTATTTATAATCTTCAAGAGTAAAAGAATAGTTTGCTAAACTTACAACAGAGGACAGCATGAAGTACACACTTTTCCTCCAATCAGAATTTTGTATTTTTCCAAAGCCGTTTCATTAGCCATCTCAACTGACAGGCGAATCAGCTGAGATTACGTTTTTTTGTTTTTTTTTTTAAATCAACATGAACCTAAGCGCTGCCCTTTTTCAACTTCACCGCCGTACGACGAGCCAGACTCACACACAGCTCTGCCCACCAGGCCTCTGTCTGAACAGCTTTTTCATTGTGATTCCAGCATGCAGCCTGACATCATCGGCAGAACTCAAGACACACGATGAGGGGGGCAAAATATCCCACATGAAATGATTACCACAGGAACATCCCGTGGTGCACATGAGCGTGGAGGAGATTAGGTAGTCAGGAAACCCGGCGTTTCACTGAGACAATTCTCATTATGGAGCCGGGTCGAGCTCGGCTTCCTGCAGCAGCAGAATACACACAGAACACGTCTAAAGAAATCTTTTACTGGAGTCGAGATGTTATTTAGCGATGGCAGACGCAAGGGCAGGCACATGGACGCATCAGTGAATGTGACTTAGCGCAAGTTTTACAAAGTGAAGAAAAGACACAACTCTGCCGCTGTGATCTGTCTGCTCCTTCTCAGCAAAAGATCAAATCCAGCTTTTAAAAACTCCCTCATCTCGCCCGGTTTTTACTATGTCGCTATTTTTAACTGCACAATTTTCCCTTGTCACTTTTCAAACTCGAAACGCTGAGCACTCATCGTCTTTTTCTCTCTGGAAGGAGAACCGGCTTGTTGCTGAGTATCAGGAGCTGAACAGAGGTCCCTCCTTGGAGGAAAATACGGCTCGCTTGAAGCAGATCACCTGTATTGTGAGGTGGGACTAAATAATATTCGATCATCTATTTGGCAACGATGTCAATAATGTTGGAGGTAAGCATGAACTGAGAACGAGATCCGGTAAAACCGCCCTGGCCTCCATTTTACAGTCAAGAAAGGAGTTGGTGGTAAGATTTCTCGTGCTTGCTGCTCAGCGGGAGAGGGTGGAGCACAGTCTCATAAAATTAAACTGAGAAAAGCCCCAGAGAGGTATATTAATTACTTTACGGATAACAACAGACACTCGTCTCATGTGCATCTCAGTCACAAAAGCAGAGGCAGGTGAAGGGCGTGGGGTAAAACCTGCATTATGCACGCAGGATATCAGTGGAATGGAAACAAACAAAAGATTATTTTAGTTCTTTGTAAAATCACCACTATCGTCCTGAGTGAGTCATACCAAACACTGGCATCACGTTAAACTGGAGGTGCACCGATGGTAGAATATACAGGCAGCTCTACAATGGAATGGTTTTAGGACAAAGGAAACTTCAGGAGTTTAAAGTGGCCCAGTCAAAGTTTAAATCCGAATCAATTTCAAAATGTGTGGCAGGAACTGACGCTTGGTTTTTACAGACGTTATTCATCACATCTGACTAAAATGTCCGTCTCTAGATGCTCAGAGATGGCAAAAGACACCTTTTGTAAACTTATGCAGTCAAATATTAGCAGCAATAATCCGGGTTATTTAGCCTGGCACCGGAGAAAAAAGTGGGGGTTCATTTTTTCTAAGTCGTATATTCACCGAGTTATTCATTCATTTATAAATGCCACAGTTCCAAAATGCGATTGTAGTAAGCAAAAATAAATATGTAGCTTCATTTAGTTTGAACCTAAATTTTTACATAATATGAAAATTCACTTGACGATGATAACCGGAAGTGGATTATCAAAATAAAAGCTCAGTCTCTGAACCTTTTAATAAACTGCTGCTTTCCAATCCTCCTTATCACTGTTTGTTTCTCTCTTTTCTAACACAACAGTTCAGCTAAATGTTGAGACATTTTCAAGACATTTATCACTTTATTTATTTACAGCAACAGAGGAGTCAGTTTCACTAGCAGGCGTTTACGCCGAAGTTCTCAAGACCCAGATTTCATTGCAATATAGCAACACCACTTATTGGCAAGTGAATTTGCATATTAGCTAACTATTTATCTCTGAGCTAGCTAACTAGTTAGCTTGTAAATAATAGTTAGCTGGCTCGGAGCTAAATATTTCATTTGGACCTAAATACCAAGCCTGCTAATGAAACATTTTGGTTAGAGCTAAACAGTTAGCTTGCTAACATAATAATGTAGGTTGGAGCTGCTAAATAGTTAGCTACTCAGATATTTAGGTTGGAGCTAAACATTTAGCTTTCTAATGAAATATTTATATTCAAACTGAATATTTAGCTTCCTAAGTATTTAGCTTATAAATGAAGAAATAACATGGTGAAAATATGAATTTGAAAAATTAAGCCTTAATTTTTTTTACTTCTTTTGACAGACTAAATGGCACCCCATAAAGTCAGACCCCAAATATTTATAACTGCAGGAAAAAGCGATTCTACACATTATTGAATCAGGAGCCCAAATGCACGTCTGACACATTTTTAAAGATTTTTAATTTGTAAAAATGTGGAAAATAATTAATACATTGTTTTCCTTCTGCTACACAATGATGCACTAGTTTGTGTAGAAAAAGATACTAGCTTGGTTACTTCTCCATTTAATCACAAATGTCACCTTAAATTCCAATTATGACTACAGCTCTCTCCCTCTATGCATTAAATATGTTGTAAGTAGCCATTCATTGGTGCAGCCTGGAGCTTCCTCCCTCGCTCTCGTGAATGAATGAGGGCTTTATTGGGCCTGGAGGTTCTGCCGCTCCCGCCCACAGTGGAAAATACGACAGCCAGCAGCAGGTAGGGTGAAAGAGCCTTCTGACACGGCAGAACGATTTCATCCACATCAAATACCACATAAGTTCACCTTCACAATATGTGCTTGTGTAGTGTGTGTGTGCGCGTTTGTTTCTAATACCTTGTGGGGACCATTTTCCTGACATGTACTACGTTGTGGGGACACACTGCTCTTTGTGGGGACTGAAGCCTGGTCCCCACAAGGGGAAATGCTGTTTTTGGGTCAGGGGTCAGATTTAGGACTAAGGTGTGAATTGAGTTTTGGTTAGGGTTAGGTATGTAATAGATAGGGTTAGG
This sequence comes from Xiphophorus hellerii, assembly GCF_003331165.1. NCBI lineage: Eukaryota > Metazoa > Chordata > Actinopteri > Cyprinodontiformes > Poeciliidae > Xiphophorus > Xiphophorus hellerii. The sequence continues at coordinate 27,467,531 of NC_045683.1, read as the reverse complement.
GTTAAGGTAAGGGTAAGGTTTAGGCTGTAGAAATGAATGGAAGTCAGTGGAAAGTCCCCGCAAAGATAGCTGTGCAAACGTGTGTGTGTGTGTGTGTTTTTTAAGTGTATAGAGTGAGAGAGTGAGAGCTACACATGCAGAGCCTTTCAAATGTAGAAGTTCAGTTAAGTGTCAGATTTGTGTAGCCTTATTTGATCACACTTTAAATTGGATTATAGAGTTAAGATCATTTTTGCAACTAAAAATAGAACGATGGAATAATCCCATATTTTATTTCTACTAGTCAGGTCACACAACTCCACACCAACAGTGACAAAAAAAAAGAAGAGAAAAGCACTTTATTTTTTGACAAGGAGGTTTTTGAGAGTTTATGAGCAGTCAATATCTTCTCTGGTGTTTGATAACTTTCTTTATGGTCTGCATTTTGAAAGAAGGGCCTTAAAGTTAAAAATACATACCACAAAAAGGAATGTGTTAAGCTTAAAGCTCCACTAAGCTGGCCTTCAGAATACCAAAAAGTGACCCTTTCCTGCAACTACAGCTTTGATTAGGAAGAATAATTTTAAGGAACTCTGTTCCGACTAGAAAATCTACAACCTTAATAGAGTTTGAGGGAGCCATTTTTTTATATCCCTCCAAGGCAAAAGGATTCCCATAAACCTGGGAGAATACTTTATGCTCAGCCAGAAGCTTTTGCTTCCTCTGTACTGGCTGCTCTGAGCAGATTTAACGTCTCCAGCTTCATTTAGAGTCATCGCCTCTGGCTACATTATTAATTGGAGTCCGATATCTGTTCTCTTTCTGCTTTGTGTTAGGATCTCTGTAATTGTTGCACCACTCCAGCAGCTAATTCTTCCATATTCTGAAGCTACAGTTGTAGGTAAGAAAAAAAAAGAAGTAATTTAGGCCCAGTAAAAGTTAGAAATGCCAGGAAGTCATCTTGAAAGTCCTCAGCAAAGTCTGACCATTATCTATAACGAATCCATAATTTGTTGGAAAGCCTTTATTGTTAAAATATAAATGTAAATAAAAAAGCACAAACAATTTTTTTTTTTTGCTAAACTTCCAGATTCTGTTTTTTGGTGCTGCAACAGTTCTCTTGATATCTTTTTAATCTAATATGGATTCCTTTGTTTGTGGCTTGGTGTGAAAATGATAATTACTTTGGTAACCAACGATTCTATCAACACTTTTGGCAGTTAACTGAATAACCAGAAACGACTTTAGTCCACGTCTGCTTTCTGTTGCCACACTTTCTGTTCTCGCTGCTCTTCGCTCAGTCTGAATTTAGCTTGCTAGCAGACGACGAAGACAATACCAACCCCACAGCTTCCTGTCGTGCATCACAGCTATCAAAGTTTGACATGGAAATCTTTTTTTATTTTTTGACTGCCTGGAAATTGAGCTGTTGAGCAGCCCTCTTCAGTCAGAAGCCTCTTCAAGATTCGTTGCAAGACCGACTGCTACTGGAAATCCTTCCTACCTACAGCGTCACCGTCCACGATGACATTTTTACGATAATTTGGACGAGTTTTTGACATGAATAAATTGAATTCATTCTGAATCACAACTTCTATGTTAAAGTCTTGATGTGTCTTGTGCCAAAACATCTTAATAATGAGACACAGCTTTAAAGTCACAGATGTGAAAACGCAAAGTGATTGCAGAAACTCACTCAACCCGGCACAGCACATCCTCTTTTTCCACACACAAAAAAAAACGCCAATGAAAATGTTACTTGTTGCCAAACTAATATATCTGCACAACTGCATCCTAACTGCTGGCTTTGTTTTGACAACATAATTTGATTTGAGCAGCGCCTCACAGAACCATTCTCATCAGCTGAACAGTCATTCCTCCCATGCCGTCTGTCACAAGTTCAGGGCAGCCTCATCCTCCCAGGGTCTTGAACTCATCAGAGATGTGGCAGCCAAAATTAAACATACTTGACATTTATGAATTCGTGAGCTGAGGCTGTTGGTTTAACCGTGCGATTGGAGAGATTGTCTTTATTACTTGGAGGAGGGAGTTTAAAAGTCCCAAACCTGCTGGGGTGGTGACCTGAAGTGGTCATTTCATGGCGGCAACAAAAACGCTTTGCAGAAAAATGTCTAAACAGTTACCGCAAAAATGCGTTGCTACGACCACAGAGCGCAGAGGGAAGTGAGTTTTGGCATAACGGGCGTGGAAATAATTGCTCTAGAACAACTACAGCACAATGCTTTGTTGAAAACGGTATTCTGATAACCAAAAGCTTTTTTTTTTTTTTTAAAAGCTCGTATTGTCCCATTTCTCTCCCTCCTCAACCTACATTCTCTGCGGTTCATCCGCCCACACGTTCATGCATTAACGCCACGCAGAAACAGTGACGGTTCCACCTAAACGTCCCCCTTCCTCTACTGAATAATAATTTTAAAAAAACAGAAAAATAGAATTTTGGAAACCCAATTTATGACACAATGCACAAATTTAATGTTGCAGTGCCATGGAAAAGTGTTTTTATGTAATTTTTTTGGAGTCTTGTCCCAATCATTTTAGATCATTAAACTAATTTTGATAGAGTAAACACAACAAGCGGCTTTCGAATCCTTTAAGTTTAACTTACTTTTCTGAAATGCTGTATTGGTTACAGGACAGAAAACAATGTGGTTAATCATAGATAATCGATGATTTAACAAGGGGAAATGTATATTTTCACATAGTTTGGGAAGCTTTATCCTCCTCGCTGAATCAAAACATACTCTGAAATATGCTTTTTATATTTACTTATGTCAGATTAGCTTCACACGAGAATCAATTTGATGATCCAAAAACATTTAAGTGTGGCAAAAAAAAAAAAAGAAAAAGATGAAAATACAGATTATCTGTAAATTGGCAAATACTGTTTTCCCAGCATTGCATTCAGGTTCTTTAAAGTGTCCCTGAAACTGCCAACAGGGTAGAGCAGTAGATTTGAATGATAACAGCTGCCTATAAATGGATTATTTCCCAGGAGTGGCTATGAGTTTTTCTTTATGTGCTTCTTTCTTAGACTTCTAACTGCAACACCAGTCTTAATTATCGTTTCAGCTCAAAGCCTAAAACTTTAGACACGGCTGATTAATGCCACCCTCTTCTACGGCTATCCGTTTCCTGATCGTCGAAGCGTGCCAAGTCCAGCAAGGCAAGCCGGCTTTTTGGAGAATGATGGAGGAAGCGGCGTGACAGGCTTCAGGTCCCACACTCACTGTCTCCCACTACCAAACCAACATTAAAGTGACCTGTCACACTGATGTTTTTGGAAATAAAATCAAAGACATCCATATAAATCTCCCTGTGTTGCCGGCATGTCTGACGGACATGCAGTCGTGCCAGCAGAGAACTGATGAGACCAGTGGCTGCAGTCCTGAGAGACTAAAACTATTTTTATTCTCGATACCAAATGTAACAAATGACTTCAGTATTAACAGAGTTAGTAGGCATATTTATTTACCATCCAGACTCCTATAAGCTGTTGTAATGGAGAGCAGGAACAGGACGAAGTCAAGCGGCAACATGCTGTTTGAAGAAGTTGCAAACTTGAGCACTAAGAGAGTTGAAAATTGGAACATATATGCTCCACTGCTGTGAAATGTACTATTCAAGCATCACAGCAATGACCTGGCAATAACATCGTCTTGTCTCATCCTGCGCTACGCAGACGCTATGTCTGCACCGTTGAAGATCTGCTCACCTCGGCTTGCTAAACACTCGCTGACGCGACAGGGGACCTAGCCCAGTCTTCTGACAAATTCAGCTAACAATTAATAAATCACTTGAGGACACTCATACACTATAAAGAGAATTATTGAACATTCAGCCCAAAATGGCTAGGTAATCATTTCGGATGGGAAACCACCCCCCCCAAAAAGAACGAACAACACATTGAGGTCACGGCAAAAAGTAACTTCCCCTATCCTTCCAAGAACACTGTGAACTCAACAATCTTCCTTCCAACACACAATATGTCTACAAAACAGGCTGGATTCCATGGTAACCCATACAACAAAAACATGAAGATGCTTGTCGCGCTTGTTAGCTCTACATTTAAAGCTGCAAAAAAAAAAGAAGCACATTATACATGTAACACTGAATATTTATAAAGTTTGCTTTGTGTTCTAATTTGAAATGTCTTATTCTCAGCAAACATCAGAAGAGGAAGTTTTAGATTTAAGTCGCAGTAATAAAACCTTTTTCCCCAGTCTGCTTGGCAACAAGGTATAATTGGAGCTCCGGCAGACTCCCAGTTTAAAAGCAGACACTAACTTTAGACCAGTATTTATATACACTGCTCAAAAAAATAAAGGGAACACTTAAACAACACAATATAACTCCAAGTAAATCAAACTTCTGTGAAATCAAACTGTCCACTTAGGAAGCAACACTGATTGACAATCAATTTCACCTGCTGTTGTGCAAATGGAATAGACAACAGGTGGAAATTATTGGCAATTAGCAAGACACACTCAATAAAGGAGTGGTTCTGCAGTTGGGACCACAGACCACTTCTCAGTACCTATGCTGTCTGGCTGATGTTTTGGTCAGTTTTGAATGTTGGTGGTGCTTTCACACTCGTGGTAGCATGAGACGGACTCCACAACCCACACAAGTGGCTCAGGTAGTGCAGCTCATCCAGGATGGCACATCAATGCGAGCTGTGGCAAGAAGGTTTGCTGTGTCTGTCACCGTAGTGTCCAGAGGCTGGAGGCGCTACCAGGAGACAGGCCAGTACACCAGGAGACGTGGAGGAGGCCGTAGGAGGGCAACAACCCAGCAGCAGGACCGCTACCTCCGCCTTTGTGCAAGAAGGAACAGGAGGAGCACTGCCAGAGCCCTGCAAAATGACCTCCAGCAGGCCACAAATGTGCATGTGTCTGCACAAACGGTTAGAAACCGACTCCATGAGGATGGTATGAGGGCCCGACGTCCACAGATGGGGGTTGTGCTCACAGCCCAACACCGTGCAGGACGCTTGGCATTTGCCAGAGAACACCAGGATTGGCAAATTCGCCACTGGCGCCTTGTGCTCTTCACAGATGAAAGCAGGTTCACACTGAGCACATGTGACAGACGTGACAGAGTCTGGAGACGCCGTGGAGAGCGGTCTGCTGCCTGCAACATCCTTCAGCATGACCGGTTTGGCAGTGGGTCAGTAATGGTGTGGGGTGGCATTTCTTTGGAGGGCCGCACAGCCCTCCATGTGCTCACCAGAGGTAGCCTGACTGCCATTAGGTACCGAGATGAGATCCTCAGACCCCTTGTGAGACCATATGCTGGTGCGGTTGGTCCTGGGTTCCTCCTAATGCAGGACAATGCAAGACCTCATGTGGCTGGAGTGTGTCAGCAGTTCCTGCAAGATGAAGGCATTGAAGCTATGGACTGGCCAGCCCGTTCCCCAGACCTGAATCCGATTGAGCACATCTGGGACATCATGTCTCGCTCCATCCACCAACGTCACGTTGCACCACAGACTGTCCAGGAGTTGGCAGATGCTTTAGTCCAGGTCTGGGAGGAGATGCCTCAGGAGACCATCCGCCACCTCATCAGGAGCATGCCCAGGCGTTGTAGGGAGGTCATACAGGCACGTGGAGGCCACACACAATACTGAGCCTCATTTTGACTTGTTTTAAGGACATTACATTAAAGTTGGATCAGCGTGTAGTGTTATTTCACTTTAATTTTGTGTGTGGCTCCAAATCCAGGCCTCCATTGGTTAATAAATTTGATTTCCATTGATGATTTTTGTGTGATTTTGTTGTCAGCACATTCAACTTTGTACAGAACAAAGTATTCAATGAGAATATTTCTTTCATTCAGATCTAGGATGTGTTATTTGAGTGTTCCCTTTATTTTTTTGAGCAGTGTATATATATATATATATATATATTTTTTATGCACTCTTCTCTCTTCACTTCCATAGGTAGAGTCTCCATTATTCCTGGAGCCAGCAACCGGCTACATTTATAATCCATCTAATGAAGGCACTTTGGATAAAAGCAGGACATTACAGCACCATGGAGTGTGTGCACACTGCCTACTTATGGTCTGTGTCTCAACAAATGTGCTTTAGATAAAAACATTCATTGAATAGCTGTTATAGGATACAAAGCTGCAGATGTGCTGATGCACCAAACGGGGGAGGGAGAGAAGCAGCGAGAACGAATGAGCCGTGATTATGTGGAGCTAATAATCTCATCCAGGAGGGATAATTAGTCGGGAGAAGCCAGACTCTGCTTCTGCGGTCGCCTTGCCATGACCTCACACCTCTTCACAGCCAGACCAAATCGTAAAAAAAAAAAAAAATAATAATAAAAAGCAGATGAAAAGATCTACACCCTCAGCTAAGTATGCTCTTGCGTTGTTTGTGCACAGCCTGTTTAGTCTTTTCACGCTGTCAGATCTCACTGTGAGACGCGGCTGCCTCCGCCTTTTGTGTTTAAGCACCTACGTCGGAGGCTCAGCACAAATCGAACATTGCGCTTTGTTTCTTCTAACTGCTGATTTGACTATTCCGTTCACCTTAAAGCTTACCTCTGCCCTGACGGGTCACTCAAAACAAATATTGCCATACAAAGACTGTGTCCACTCTCTCTGGCCCGCTGACACTTTTAACAACAGTTGTGACAATTGCGCTGCAGGAACCCTGTCGCCGCATGTAGCGGTGGGGAGATGTCTGTCTGTCTGTCTGTCTGTCTGTCTGTGCGGCGTCCGATTGAATGTAATGGACTGATGGATATTTAGCCGGAGCCGCAAAGCCACAATCTCACTGAAATCACATGACTGCTCAATTAGCACTATCGCTACTGTGTTTTCTGTAAAGCTGGTCATTTATTTATGAATATGATGGTTTCAAGGCATTTAGCTTGAAAGCAAGCAAACTAGCAAGCTCAGTATAGCCTGGAGTCGAATATTTTTGTTTGGAGCTAATTATTTAGCTTGCTATCCTAAATATTTAGCTTCATAGCTAAATGCTTAAAGTTTGGAGCTAAATATTTAGCTAGCATGCTTTTGCTAACTAAGTATTTAGCTTGCTGGGCAAATATTTAGCTTAACAGATAAGTGTTCAGCTTGGAGATAAATGTTTAGTTAGCATGCTTTTGCTAAGGAATTATTTAGCATGCTATCTAAATATCGCTGCACAGTGGCGCAGTTGGTAGCGCTGTTGCCTTGCAGCAAGAAGGTCCTGGGTTCGATTCCCGGCCTGGGGTCTTTCTGCACGAAGATTGCATGTTCTCCCTGCCCATGCGTGGGTTCCCCTCCTGACCCCACTTGGGACAAGGGTGTTAGAAAATGGATGGATGGATCTAAATATTTAGCTAGCCTGCTTTTGCTAACTAAATATTTACACTGCTAGATAAATACTTAATTAGCAAGCTAAATATTTAGTTTGTAAACTACGTTTCTGTTCACTTTCCTGGTTCACTTAATACAAATATTGACATACAAACAGGAAGGATATTTAAGCTAAATAATTTGCTGGCTAATTGAATATTTGGTTTAAAACTCACAATGTGAACAACATTTTGAAAAGAAGACTTTAAATGAACCCAAATATTTAAAATAATAATTTTGTCTCTTAGTAATTGATTGATATCTCTAAAAGGTGACATGACATCACCTTTGATCCAAATATGAAAAATAAATTACTATTCACAAAGGGAGGGTAGGAGCAAAAATATTGAACGCTGCTTTATAGTCATTATAGCTCTTAAAGCGACTTTGTAGTCAGTTAAGGTCGATTTTGGCTTATTGGAGACGTCCAAAACCTAGACATAGCAAACCTGCCACAAAACTCTGATCGGTACAGCTCTGGTTTGAATCATAATCACCAGCATAATACGTTTTCAGTTCTTTTTTTTTCTGACAGTAGAAAAGAATAACTGAAAACAGAGAGTGAACTTCATTTCCCCGTGATCAAACAAGCGACCTGACACTCTATCTCAACTTAAAAGGGATAAAATTACAAAGTGCCTGCGTCGGATGTGCTATATTCCACTCTTCATGTAAAAGGGGGACAAAACGTTACAAGAACGAGCCTCGTTCCACTATTCAAAGTTCTGCTCTCACCAGCTGTCTGTGTTTTTTCCCCCCTCCAATCTGCTTAAATATGGTAATGAGCCATCAGCGTAGACGTGGTGCATATAAATGTATGAGCGCGGCATGGGGCAGGGTTGAGCGTGTGCACGTATGAGGCGCAGTGTGGCAAAACATGGTTGTTTAATTCACATATGGAGACGTGTGCACGGCTTGTTGGTTAGCATGCAGGTGGCAATTATGCAAACATATGCCTTCCCTCCCCAAGCTGCGAAACGCTGACATCATGGCCAACATTACAGCGCGGGCAAATTTGTGAGGTGCACAGAGACAGGTGTGGGTGTGTGTGTGTGTAACACAGAGTGCAGTAATAACCTGGTCAGGACCCTGGTCAGGACCCTGATCCGGACCGGCTGGGCCAATTGTCTGATGTTGGGAAAATGCAACTAAATCTGTCGTAGTAAGCAGTAAATCAATTAATCGCATTATAAATTAAAACGAGTATAATTTCTGATGCGTGATTGTTTGTTTTTCTTGCATCACTCTCTTTTTCTACCAAACACTGGTTGACCAATGTTTGCAATCTGGTTGTCACTTTGACCGGCGGAGGCTCTGCGTTTAATGAAGGAAGTGAGGCAACAAATGTCTTTGAGGTGGATTTATTTGGGAGCTCCAAATCTTCATTACACCAGCACCCTCCTATTTTAGTGAAACAAAGAAGCTGACATTTATACCTGAGGTAAGTTCCAACACTTACACCAGGTAAAGGGGTGATCCAAAAAGAAAAGACAAACAAACACTACTTACACAAACCTAACAATAAATGATCCAACAAATATTTACATGCATGCAAATTATTAAAATTAAACTAATCTAAAGTCAATCAAAAGTAAATATAACTAAATATAAATCCTCAGAGTATTCCCCCTCTTAATGGAAGTTGGTATGCTCCAGGAGCATTCGTCTCCCTCTCTGATCCACCTTGCTGAGACACACCCAGAAAGGCAAATACTCAATTAACTCAAATTGAACTAATCTAAATCAAAACAAACTGACATTTCCCCCCCCCCACATTCTCCGAACAGGAAAGATGGCCAGTCTCCCCACCCACAAAGAATGTTCACCAAATGTCACAAAATAACTAAACAAAGAACTAATACAAACACATTTGAACTGAAAACAACATAATATCAATAATCAACATGGGATGGAACCCGTGGTCTCCATCACATTTCCTCCCCCGTCACCCAGGACAACAGTACTCAGTTCTCAAACATCCTCGACAGAGAGTCAGCCACAAGGTTAGACTTCCCTGACCGATACTGCACTGTAAAATCAAAAGGTTGTAGTGACAGATACCACCTTGCAATGCGCATATTAGAGTCTTTCATTTGGTGTAGCCATGTCAGCGCCCGATGATCTGTCTCCAGGGTAAAATGGCGGCCCAACAGATAGTACCGCAGTGATTCCACAGCCCACTTAACGGCAAGGCATTCTTTTTCGACTGTGGAATACCTGGTCTCTCTGTCTTGAAGCTTCCTACTGAGAAAAACAATAGGATGTCTCTCACCATCAATGTCCTGCAGCAATACAGCACCAAGGCCTACTCCAGAGGCGTCAGTTTGCAATATAAACGGTTCATCAAAGTCTGGACTGTAGAGAACAGAGTCACTGGAAATTGCAGACTTCAGGTCCCTGAAAGCTTTGTCACACCCCTCAGTCCACTGTACTTTATTTGGTGCAGAGACTTTTGTTAAATCTGTAAGAACAGCAGCCCTGTCTGCGAAATGGGGAATGAACTTACTATACCACCCCACTAACCCAACAAAGGCACGGACCTTCCTTTTAGTCGTAGGAACTGGGTATGCATGAATCGCTTCTACTTTTCCCACTTGAGGTCTAACTTGGCCATGTCCCACCACATAGCCCAGGTACTCTACCTGCCTCTGAGCCAACTTACATTTATTAGGGTTAATGGTAAGGCCCGCATATCTAATGAGCTGTAAAACATGCTGCAAATGATGAACATGCTCCTCCCACGTCTGGCTGAAAACCACCACGTCATCCAGGTATGCCGCAGCAAAGTCAGATGCCTCCCTCAGCACCTGGTCCATGAGGCGCTGAAATGTCGCTGGTGCCCCCTGCAGGCCAAAGGGCATCACCCTAAACTGAAAAACCCCACATGGTGTTTTAAACGCAGTCAGTTCTTTCGCCTCTGATGCCAAGGCCAGCTGCCAGTAGCCCTTACTGAGGTCAAGTGTGGTAATAAAATTGCATCTCCCAACTCTCTCCAACAGTTCATCAATGCGAGGCATTGGATAAGGGTCAAATTTAGAGACACTATTGAGGTATCTAAAATCAATACAAAACCTTAAAGTGCCATCCTTTTTTGGTACTAGCACTACTGGACTGCACCATTCACTCACAGAGGGCTCAATGACCCCCAGCTCCAACATGAACTGTATCTCGTTCTTGAGTTGTGGGACGAGACGTTCCGGAACCCTGTAGAACTTCCTGCGAGGTACAGCATCGTCTCTGAGGTGAACCCTGTGTTGCATCAGGCTTGTAAACCCAGGTTTTTCCTGAAACAACTCTGGATCCAAAAGGGGTTTCATGTCCTGCTGTTGGGATGGCTGAAGATGAGAGAGAGAAATTGCAACAGGTGCGGAGCTACAGGCTGGAAAAAATAGCTCATCTTCCTCCTCATCGTCCACCACACGCACAAAGAGTTGCGGTACAACAGTGTCTGCATGCTCCTTATTCTGCATTGAGACCTGTTGAGATGACTGAGAAACAGACGGCATTGCAAACTGTTGTGGTGAATCGTGGTATTGTTTCAAAAGATTAACATGGAAAGTCTGATGTTTCTTCTTCCTGTCTGGCATATACAGTTCATAATTAAGCTTCCCAACACATCGTGTGACCTCATAAGGTCCCTGCCATTTCGTGAGAAGCTTATTATCACTGGTGGGGAGCAACAACACCACTTTCTGTCCAGGATGAAAACTCCTCTCCCTGGCCTTTTTATCGTACCAGGTTTTTTGTTTTGCTTGAGCAGTTGTCATGTGTTGATGTGCCATTACAGCCATTTGTTCAAGTCTCTCTCTCATTTTTATCACATAAGACACCACATGCTCACCCGATGGACTTGGGCTTTCCCATTGCTCTTTAAGAAGATCCAACGGCCCCCGTACTTGTCGTCCATACAGCAGCTCGAATGGAGAGAATCCAGTTGACGCTTGTGGAACTTCTCGATATGCAAAAAGCATATAGGGCAACCATTTGTCCCACTCTGTGCCAGTCTCTGAAACAAACTTGCGCAACATGTTCTTCAGTGTTTGGTTAAAACGTTCAACCAGTCCATCTGACTGGGGGTGGTACGGGGTGGTGTTTATACCCTTTATACCCAACAACTGATAGACCTGCTTCAAAAGGTTTGACAGGAAATTAGTCCCGCAGTCTGTAAGGATCTCTCTAGGAATGCCTACCCGTGAAAACAGATGAAGCAAACAGTTAGCTACTTGTTTAGCTTTCACTGATCTCAAAGGAAAAGCTTCAGGGTATCTTGTAGCATAATCACAGATAACCAGAATGTAACGGTTACCAGAGGAGCTTCTCCCCAGGGGACCTACAACATCCATTCCTATCCTTTCAAATGGTGTTTCTATGATAGGTAATGGCTGTAGAAGTGCTTTAGAAACACCTCTGTTCGTAGTTAACTGACACGTGTGACAGGAAGAGCAGAACTGTTGCACCTGTGTGTACATGCCTGGCCACACAAACCGACTCGCTATTCTATGAAGGGATTTCTGAAATCCCAGGTGCCCGGCCCAAGGAACTGAATGAGCCAGTTCCATCACTTTTCCCCTTAGCTGCTGTGGTAAAGCAATGGCTTCCGATCTACCCTTAACCTGATAAAGGACACCATTCTTCACAACATAAGTTTCATCTTCCAAGGCATTTAGTTTACCCTGCTTCTTTCCCTCTACTTCTGTAACCTTATCAAACCATGGTTTTAATGTTGGGTCTGATCTCTGATGGGCAGAAATATCTGAAGGAATATCAAAGTCAAATAAAGGGCAAGGTTTCATTTTACCTTCCACCTCCATTCTGGCCGAACCCAAAAACTTCTCCTTTCTTCTTTGTGCTCTGGATTTGGATGGTTTTACACCACCCACCTCCAGTTCTACATCATAGAATGGTAATTCCTTAAGTGAGTTCTGTACTGCCTGGGCTCTAGTAGTGACCAAGCTACAAATTGGAGAGGAAAGTTCTACTCCCGCCACTATGGGGACATGTTTCTGGAAGAGTGTAGTGTTCTGAGTTTCTACCCGGGATCCCTCCTGGCCATCAGTTTGAGTCAAATGTCCAACTGCTGTGTTCGACACTAAATCAGTCAAAATGGGGACATCCAAACCCAAAATGACAGCATAAGGCAGCCTTGAAGCTAATGCTACAGGTAATAGAAATGTCTGACCTCCTATAGTCAGATAAATTTCAGCTACAGGATACTCCATTTCATCACCGTGAATACAACTTATTTTTGTCTTAGCATCACCCCACAATTCTCTTGGCACTAAGCTAGACAGAACCACAGACTTGAAACTTCCTGTGTCTAACAAAGCTGTTTCACGTTGACCATTAACCAACACAGGGACTGTGTGAGCAGATTCAGGGGCAGGGGATGGGGAGGGTGGTCTGGGAACTGAACAAAGAAGAGAGGGCTTACTTCGTATAGTGGCAGGACATGTGTACTGTGTATGACCCATTCTGTTACACTGAAAACACCTGACATCTGGTCTTGAGGAAGAGTAGTTCTTAGCAGGGTTGGGTTTAGCAACAGAAAATGACTTTGTAGCTGAATAACTCCTAGTCTGACCTAGCGCACCACCCCTTTCACCCCCATCAGACTTACTTCTTCCCGTAGGAAAGTTTTCACGGCCAAAGTGGGCTCTTCTGGTCCCTGTCCTCGCTGACAAGAAGACTTCTGCCAAACTTGCCGCCTCCTCTGCAGATGTTGGGGCTCGTTCCCGGATCCACACCTCCAAGTTCGGATTCACCATCCTCAGGAACTGCTCCATGATCATCAGTTCTGAAATGTTCTTCACTGTAGAAGTCTCTGGTTTAACCCACTTATAGAACATGTCTTTGAGCCGAACATAAAGTGCTTTCGGCGTCTCACCCTGATGAATGTCCAGGGATCGAAACCTCCTTCTATAGGTGTCGGCAGTTATCTCATATTTGGTCAGAACGGCATCTTTCACCTTGTCATACATGTGAGAATCAGCAATGTCCATCAGCACATAAGCACTACGTGCTTTCCCAGTAAGTAGCGGAACCAGTCGGACTGCCCACTCCTCTTTAGGCCAATGACAGACCTTAGCTATCCTTTCAAAAGTTGTCAAGAAGTGCTCCACATCATCATCAGAAGCCAATGGAAGCAGCTTTGGCTCCCTCTGTGTGGCTGGAAGCTGGAAAGACATCTGACTTCGTCCATCATCATGGCTGTCGCCGTCGTCATCATGAGTGTGAGGATCCTCCTCCAAAAAGTCACCCTCATGTTGTCGTTCCTCCTTCAATTCCTCCACATGAGTCTGGAGTTGTCGAAACTGTTGTTGTAAATTCTTCCATCTTACTTCTTGGCGTGCTGATTCCTTCTCAATCTGCTGGTCTCGGGCAGTTTGAGACTGCATCAGTGACTTGACGAGGCTAGCCAGCTGATCCAGTTTGTCATCAGCGCTAGCACCAGTAGCTGCTTCAGCTCCACTCATAGCAGCACTACTCTCTGGATTCTCAGTTTCATTACTTCTTTTACCACCTCTTGTCATCATCGTCTCATTGTTCCTCCAAAAGCCACACTTCTGACACCATTTGTCACTTTGACCGGCGGAGGCTCTGCGTTTAATGAAGGAAGTGAGGCAACAAATGTCTTTGAGGTGGATTTATTTGGGAGCTCCAAATCTTCATTACACCAGCACCCTCCTATTTTAGTGAAACAAAGAAGCTGACATTTATACCTGAGGTAAGTTCCAACACTTACACCAGGTAAAGGGGTGATCCAAAAAGAAAAGACAAACAAACACTACTTACACAAACCTAACAATAAATGATCCAACAAATATTTACATGCATGCAAATTATTAAAATTAAACTAATCTAAAGTCAATCAAAAGTAAATATAACTAAATATAAATCCTCAGAGTATTCCCCCTCTTAATGGAAGTTGGTATGCTCCAGGAGCATTCGTCTCCCTCTCTGATCCACCTTGCTGAGACACACCCAGAAAGGCAAATACTCAATTAACTCAAATTGAACTAATCTAAATCAAAACAAACTGACATTTCCCCCCCCCCACATTCTCCGAACAGGAAAGATGGCCAGTCTCCCCACCCACAAAGAATGTTCACCAAATGTCACAAAATAACTAAACAAAGAACTAATACAAACACATTTGAACTGAAAACAACATAATATCAATAATCAACATGGGATGGAACCCGTGGTCTCCATCACACTGGTGCTTTGGTCTCAACTAGCCCCTTCTTTGAAGGACAATTTAGTTTTAAAGGGACTTCCATTTGCATTTTATTTGTTTTGTTTAATTATTTTGGATATTTAAAATGTCTTCCACGTCCAGTGTTACATGTTCAGTAGAAATTAAATTCATTGATTTTTCAGAGAGCTTATTGCATTATTATGCCATTACCATCATATTACTTGAAAACGGTATTAATCCAACAATTTTATCGTTCATCGCAATGACTTCTGGGACAATTTATTGTCCAGCAAATCTTTTTTTTTTGCCTACATGCAAGACCAGAAATGAAATACAACTGAGAAGCGTCAGGTGGAAGTGGAGAACTCGATAAGCATTGAAATGATTTTAGTTCATGGCAAAAAAAAAGGCATGCTAAAATAAATGGGCAAAAATTGCAAATTGAAACTTCCTTAAGAGGGTTTTAAAGGATTGCTTGACATTTACTGCAATCGTAGATCTCTGAAAAGTGTCAGTAATACTGAATGAATTCAAGAAGTGTTTTAGTTTAGTACATTTACTACTCCATGTGCCTTATCTTACTATTCCCCCTCCTAATTTAACAACTCGCATGAAAAGTTACAAACTGCTTCCTTTGACATTGGCTGTGTCATCGAGGCTTAATATAGATCATCCCTGTGTTGCAGAGCTCCACTGAGCCCAAAACCCATTAAAAGCACATCAGCGAGCCACACTGTCACTCTAAGCGATGCGTTAATTTATTCACAGTCGCTTAGTTTCAGTCAATAAGTAATACGCAATCCTGGACCTGCAAAAATGTGCTCTTTTTATGTGAAAAGGATCGACAACAAATGCACTGTTTGCTCAGTTTGAACTAAAGATTGTTGTTGCCTTGGTTTCTTTCTCTTTGCCGTTTCAGCTCCTTTCTGTCATTAACATGCTGGATCTGGAAATAAACGGCGGTCTTTCCTGGGGAATACTGACAAAGAATGATGCTTATAGTTAGCGATGGTATCCACACAAATTGTGCTTAACCAATAAAAGCTACTGAGCTCATAAATAATGCTGAAGACAGCTTTGGCTTTGTTTTCGACCAGTAAAGCCCCATTTCACTGCATGATTAACACCGTACCCACATTGCGACGTTGACTCTTGGCTCCGCCCTCTTTGGTGGAATTTTTCAAAATTTGTTAAAAATGTTTACATTGCAAAATTAACTTTTTCTGAGCTTTACATCATGTTGTGCTGTTACTCTCTCATCAAAAATGTACCTGGAGTGTCGCCTTGATTCTTTCATGTATGTTTTAGAAATCCTTCAATCTCCATAGCGACTATTCAGCTGCGCAAACCTGAATGGTCCTCGTCTGAGCTGGTCCCCCACTCAGCTCCTTCAGACTAGCCAGCAGCAATTAGCAAACACCTGATGGAGCTGCGCATCAGCTGAGTTCATTATAGGAGCTACTTCTGAGTGCAACGATGGTAAAAAAAACAAAAAAAAAACGTTGTTAAAGGGTTAATAGAGAAGCCATGTTGTACTGACTTCCTGAAGGTGGAGTTTCAGAAAAAGTCGTTTTTAAAGAGACAGAGGCCAAATTTCAAAGCGCTAAATGACAAAGTCATATTTAATATATATAGCATTTTTAAAATATGCTATATGTAACTGAGGTTATTTATAGTTAACATAGTTACTTGATTATGCTATGAAATGGCAAGGGAAGCATAATACTGCCCCTTTAAAAATCATTAATCATACCGTTTAGAGAAAAATGGGCTGAATATCGGTATCTCTGATCGGTGCATTTTTAACCCATTTTTCCACTTTGATTAAAATGAACAATCTGCAGATACAGAAGCCTTCTAAAGCCTTTCTTTTGGTCCAACAAAATGATTCTGGTCTGATACGCAAAAAAACCAAACAATTTTTTAAATCAGCCCATTATGGCCATCTGCTGGAGTGTGATCTGACCGCGGCCTACACCAGCACCAGGAGATCAACGTGCGCACGCAGACACATGCTGCAGTGACTCCACCAGGAACACTTGTGGTGAACAGGTGTGATGGACAGAACCGCAGAGAGACCTATAATCCCCAGGTCCATCTGTTTCTGCCATACATCCCCCCGCCAAGCAAACGGATCACAGCCACAGACGGGCGTTACAGGTCAGCTAGTGAGCAGGGAGCGATTAAACGTCAAGCACTGGGCGTAAAAGTATCTCTGCCAAGTTTACCAGCTCCTGAAAATGGTTCAGATCAACATAACGCAACGTAAAACCTATATAGTTATTATCCATTTAACTTCATTAAAACAGTATACTCTGTAAATTGCCAGGCCTTTCTCAGCTTCTTCATTTCTGCACAAGCAGGGAGGATAAATTCCTCCTCCGGGTCTGGATTGACGATCAGCATGAGCCCCAAAACATGCAACTAATATTCTCAAATTAAATGCAAACACCTACAGGCTCCCTGCAGCAACAGTTGCATTAACAGAGAACAAGATCCTGAGGCCGTTTGACTGCTAATTTATTCTTTATTTCTCAGTCTGTTTAAATGTTGCTGTTTTTTTTTTAAAAAAAGAGAAGCCTGAGGCAAGTTAAAATAAGCAATAACTGTCGTAGCCACTGACTGACAACTACCTGCCTCATGGTCTTGTTACCCATTTCAATGAGAGATCGCTGTGCTCCAGTTACAAGAGGAAGGGGAGATAAAAATAGGCTTCGCTCAGTCACCACTTAGCCTGGAAACATGGAGAACAGATTGTAAATGAGCAGACTGAAGTGCCTTGAATGGCAGGCCTTGTTGCTGGCTTTCTGAGCTGCAGCACACACTGACTGCAAAGCAGCAACGCACTGAGCAGAAAACGCTCACCGTGCGTTAAGGGTCCGAACGCACGGCAGACGAGGACGAGGGCGGTCCCTGTCGCTCTGTGTGGGGCTGTTCAGTCCAAAAGGGGACCCGACGATATTTCAAGGATGAAAAGTGGCAAAAAGTGGCCGTGGTGACGAGCCGAGTGAGGCAGCGTCTGACACCGAGGGGAGAATTGATTCCTCTTGGTGACAGGGAGGGTGATAGATGGTCTTCACAGGCAGACGCATGTTGGTTACACTACGCTGAGACGCCGACACATTCAGCTGTCAAAGTACAAATCTGAGAAACTGTTGGTGTTATTTAATATGCATGATAAATGTAGTACATGTTTAAGATTTGAAACGATTAATCGGATTAATCGTGATGAAACAATTAATCGGATTAATCGTGATGAAACAATTAATTATGGTGAATTGATTATTGAAATCATTTTTAGCTAACTTAGTAATCGATAAATCGCTAAGTGGAATGTATAAACCCGACAAAATGGTCATTTGCTGAAAAAACATGCCTCTCTGGCTAGGAATTAAGCCAAAACTATACAAAAACATTTAAAAAATGAAAAAGTTAAGATTAAAAAAAACTTTCTAAACATGTTATATACAGAAGTATTAAAGTGGCATAGTTTTAGCTTCACCTGGTAAAAATTCTGTAAAAGCAAATTAAAAAATATCTCATATTTTGCACCTTAATCCAATGTACTGAATAAAAAAAAACAAAACTTACATGGTTAAATGAAAAATCTGTAGAATGTCACAATGTTTTAATGCGATTACTCGTCAGAATAATCGATTACCAAATAACACATCCCTAATATTTTTACTAACGCGTTAGAAGATTGATACCCTTCCTCATTCTGTGGCTCATTAAGCCGCAGCGCCTCAACGTGGCTCTGATCTGGAGGAACGCTGCGGGTCGGAGGCGTCGTCGGGTGGAATCACACGACTGCTTCACAGCAGCGCTCCGCCTCAGGGTCGAGCTGGGGCAAATACCCTCTGTGCCGAGGGAAAACACGCTAAACACTAATGTCCAAACAACTAAATCTAGTGGGTGTTTATTATAGATTCATATCGAAGCTTTTGTCAAAATAACATTGTAATAGATACGTTTCTTTCTCTTTTTTTAATCATATCAAAGAAGTAGAACTCAAAGCTCCTAAAATTGTTCATCATACCATCGCAGTGGTTTAAAATCAAGGCTAAAAACCCATCTGCTTAGCGTTGCCTCTGATTAACAACATCTGGTACTGATGGAATTGATCAATATATTTCACATATAGTTGATGATGATTACTCTTCATAATTTTGCTCGTTTCTTAATTAGTCACTGGTTTGTGTTATTATCCTGTAAAAGGCACTTTGAACTCAAGGTTATCATACCATAAAAATCTATTTATGCACACAGACAAGTTTAAATGTTATTATTCAAAGCTGGTATAGCGGCATCCGATCGCCCCTTCACTACAGTTTATCTTGCTTTGTGCACATCTAACAGATGAAGTGTGAAGTCGGCCAGGCGATGGATGCTCCTCGCCCCCGCAGCGTGACCCAGAGACTGTATTATCCCCGACTGGTTTCTCCTGGAGTCACCCAGATTACGCGGGAGAGCGCAGGCTGAGCCGCCCTAACCTCCCTCCGAGGTCCAGATTCTGCAGCGAGATCCGTACTGAGATTTGAGGCCGCAAATCAAATTAGGCCCTGAAAATGTAACAGAAATCCATTTCTAAATATTTTGTTTCTGTTTAAAACGTGCCTGTGTCTCAAAACATAAAGTTCCTCAGAGGTAACAAAATATATTATTTAAGTCTTCATTGTTGTTACTACAGCATTGTAGAATATTCTGCATAGGGTGTGCTGTGGCGGCGCAGGGGTTAAGCACAACCCACATATGGAGGCGTTAGTCCTGGACACAGTTCGATTCCCGGCCTGGTGACCTTTGCCGCAGGTCTTCCCCTTTCTCTCATTACCCGCTTTCCAGTCAATTCACTATCAAATAAAGGCCACTAGAGCCAATAAAACATACAACAACAAAAAAACAAGAATATTCTGCTTAATTCTAGACTTCAAACAGGAAAAAAAGAGGAGAAAATAACTAAATTCAACATGACAGGATGCTTAGGCAAAAGGTGGAGAAATGTCATCTGGCAAGAATCTACAGGCTAATGATTTTTCCTCACAGGTTTATTTCTGCTCATTTCTGTGTGTTTTCCCAACCCAGCTGTCACTGCGCCTCAACCCAGGCCACAACAAGGCAGAGGCGTCCCGGCCAGCTGTTGTCACATTCCCCGTCACCCCGTCCTGGGAGAAGGACAACGACTAGGACTCTACAGGCCTTAAGAAATTACAACTCTTTTAAAAAAATAAATACGTTGATCTTTTTTTTATTATTATTATTATTATTAATTTATCAGATTTCTAGTTATTTTCCTCCATAATGGGAAACTTTTAACACAAACCTTATTTATGCATTTAAGATCTGAGGCACGGAGCAGTAATATATCAACTCTGCTAGCCGTATGCTGCTAAATTCTCTCCCTGTATGTAAAGGTTTGACAGACTCTTTGATTTATTCATCTATAAGTGCAAGTCAAGATTCTGTTAAAAGCTTATAAGCAGGCAATATCTTACCTGCAGCAAACAGGAGATGCAGTAGTAGCTTTCACATTTTCATTTAGCATAAATTTGCATTATTTGGCCCCAATGCTATAGCTAATATTCAGAAACCAACTTCAATGTCAAAGGCCTCAGTCGTTCCGGTGAACGATATTAAGTGGACCTCAAAACTGCCGTCATGTTTGCATTGGGTGGTTGTTTGCATAGAAGCAGGTGATTAGTTACACAGGAAATGGAAGTAAGAGGCTGTGCGCCACCAATGATCTTCCTGTGCGAAACAGACAACGGAGGTACAAAGGACAAAACATCTTTTGGTCAGAGGAACCGTCTAACACAAAATGAATGTGGTAAGAAAATGAAACCGTCTTAAGCGGCTAGCAGTGGATGTGTTTCACATAGGAAGGTAATTGGAGGTGCACCGCCTCCACCATCCACTTCCTGCGTATGTAATAATTTTGTGTAAATAACCACACGAAGTAAAAGTGATTGAGATTTATGGTTTTATAAAGCAGTGCTGGCATAAATAGCTATGATGTATTTTTGGTTGGAGTTGGTGTTAGTGTTAATGTAACTCTAAGTTAAATCTGCATAAATACAAACATGTTATTTCTGCCACGGTTGATGCTACTGTTGCCAGCTTTTACTTGACTGTATCACTTGCATACTATTTGTACTTATATATTGGTTTTGCAAACTTTCAGAAACTCTTTTTTATCACACGTTGATATAATTTCTTATTTGTTTCTGTAGCTTTACCTCTATTGCTCCTGAATATCATTTGGTTGCGACCTATAAATGAAGAACTTTTCACTGCCTAGTTAAAAAATGTAACTTTTTTTAGGGCATGTTTTCATCTTATCTCACTTCACTTTCTGCTCTTTAGCTGAGAAGGTAAAAGAAAGTTAGTCGGAGTAAAATGTGACAACCCTCTCTGGGGAAGACCTGATATGAGCTAATAACATTCTGCACACATTCTCAGGGGAAACGTCTCAATTTGCATCACACCGGATTATAGAAACCAGAAACATCAAGACTTGCCAGAAAATAAGCTCCACCGCCCTGAACGATGCCATTAACATGAAGCGAGATAGATTGCGCGTGGCGAGGCTACGCCCACAGGAGGATCTTTAATCTTCCTCAGGGAGAAGACAAAAACAAGTGCATTTCCTCGACCTAAGCAGAACACATTTGACATACGGTGTTTGGAGCTGCTGCATAGACACCCAAAGCCTAAATGTCAATCATCTGCACTGTCCCAAGGCTGGCTTTAAGATCATGAAGATTTTAGGCAGGTCACAGCCCTAAAGTAGGAGCAAAATGTAAAGTGACACAAGCTGACATGTTACGAAACTCAGGGTGAAGGAGGATGAATGAATTAAGGAGCATAGCAGGTGGTAAGCTTGATAGTGTCAATAAAATAGCAGTGAAACTAGTTGATATTCAGTGGTTATTCTCCCCGACGTTCAGCGAAGCTAAACGCAAGAACGCTAGTGGGAATCATGCAAAAGGGCTACATTAGTTCTGCTGCATTATTGAAATTACGTGAGCAAAGTGGAAGTGGGCTGTTTCAGCCGAGAGCGAAACTAAGCTGACGTGACCTCTAAAACAACTTCCATAAATTTATCAAAGGCAAAGCAGAAATCAAACTCGGCATTTATGCGGGGCTCTCCAGACGCCCGTTACGTCGTTTGACATGTCTGAAGTAAAAACTGACGGCAGGTTTATGTCTTGACGTAATGCTCGTGCCTTTAGCCCCCACAGCGACACTCGTATCAGCAGGAACAACAATTAACAGTTTAAAGGATCAGCCAGTATTTGGCCAGGAGCCTAATAGCTCCACGGCAGTTTAATAAGGACTTTAGCGGTCGCTCTTTGTGGCACAAGCAACTGGGACGGTGAGACATCCTTGAACAAAATCTGCGGTTCGCTTCAGTTTTCGACAAAAGGCCTTAGGCTGCTGACCATATTAGGTTGAACCAGGTCACTGAAAATGAACAACTCTCACAAACTCTGGTCGGATTAAGGCTCCGACTAAGAACCTAATTTGGAGTAAAGTGGCTCTCAGCACGAGACCTAATGACTTGTTTAAGGTCGCCATCTCATTTGGCCTGTTGCTATAAAGAGTTTTACTGAAAAGGGCAGACAGAAAGTTCTGAGCTGTGTAAGAAAAAAAGTAAAAACAATTGTAGAGTGTGCCCATCCTGAAACAGAGTGAAGCGTCTGCTCTGGGGCAGGTTCGACGCCTAACTCCAACTCCACAACATGATTATTGCTACAGCTAAGACTTGTCAACAACTAGTAGCTACAATGACGGGAGAATAGGTTTGAACAACTTAGAAGGATTTTGTGAATTATACATGTAAGACTTTCACATACTCAGACATACTGTGCGCAGCCTATTGTGCTAGCCGTGTGGACTCTGCATGCTGTTGAGATTTCATAGTCAAGGATACCAATTTCCTTCATTTCTCGTGACGATTTCCTTCATTTTCCACTTAGCTTGACACGGTGCCTCATCCTCACTCAATGTCTGAGCTAGTTCCTAGCATATTTTGTATTCTCTGAAAGTCCTAAGTCAAACAACTTAAACTCCAATTGTACTTGTATTTCAGGCCCACTAAGCTAATGCAATACTATCTTCCACAGACATAACCAGGACAGGCTAGTCTTGAACTAGACTTTATCAAGCTAATGACTCACGGTCAAAATAAATCTTACCTTGTCAGAAAGTGTTTGGCCTAGCTGCTAAAAGCTACTTCAGTGCTATGAGTCGGTAGCTGCGCATGCTAACCATGCTAACCATGCTAAACATGCTAAACATGCTGAACTTGATTATGTCCCTTTCCCTTGTGGACTTTTTATAAATTCAGTTTTACAATGTTATAAATAAATGGTTCATCTATTAAGAGTGGGAAATGAAGAACACTAGAATCTCCTGAAGAAAAAGAGAAAAAACAAAACTAAGACATCCTCTTCCCAGGAAAGATAAGACACGATGATGTCAAGGAAACTACATTCCACAGTGTTTGCTGAAATCTTCCAGATGGCCCGGTTATCATGACTGATTTCTAAAAAGGTGTTTTAGCTTACAGATCCAAATTTGAGCCCCCTACCCAGGGCTTTCAAAGACAGAACTAGAACTTTAGCAATATCTATCAGTCTTGTTTCTGTCAGAGATGTGGTGAAAAAACACCTTCCATTTGAATGAGGTATTTCTCAACAGTTTAATGAAATGTTACAGCTGCACATAAGCAAAAAGTGACTACAGGAATCTAGATGGCAACCTGATTCCGGATTGGGCCAGACTGCACTCTGACTTTTCGAAACCACGCCTGTAGATTCAAACTGTGGAAGAAATATTTACTTCTTTAAAATCTTTTTAACCTTCAGTGGTTATTATTGAAAGTTTAGACTGCCTTATTTCAGAGGTTTAAACTTTTTCAATCACTTCAGCTAATAATCAGACTTCCAAGTACTACGACATTGACAGAGCCTTTCTAACAACAGTTCAACAGGACTTAGAGAAAGAAAAATAAGGTCATGTATTATGGACTACATGCTTAGTTTAAGGACGCGGTTGGACTATGCAGTCCGTTTTTAATCTGAAGTCAAAAGTTACAAGTTCCAGGTTGTAAAAATGAACAAAGCCATCCGTGTGAGGTTTTATTTCCCAGCAGGAAAGTTGGAAATTTCTCAGCCGCTTACACCTTCAAGTGCAATATGGTCCTTATTTGCCTTATAAAGACCGCTCTGAGTAACATTAAAGGCAGCCCGGTTCCCACCGGCGTTACTCGTGCCATAATTGCAGGGCTCTTACTAGTGGTGGTCTAACATTTTTAGCACACCCAGTTAACACATTCAAATAAAACCAACAAAGAATACGACCTCATCCTTTCCAAACACAACGAGATCCAAAACAAAGTTGAAGGACCACAAAGTAAGTTTCAATCTTCAGATCAAATGTATGAGTGTGGAACAGATGCTTGATCTTCAACTGCTTGGAAAGATCTGCTAATATAGTATAGTATAGTATAGTATAGTATAGTATAGTATAGTATAGTATAGTATAGTATAGTATAGTATAGTATAGTATAGTATAGTATAGGCTGCAGGATAAGGTCACCTTTAAAAACCTAAAAGGGAACAAGCCAAAGCTACGGAGGTAAACCTGCCTGGAGCCCCCCTGGATTCATGACTTCAAAGAGTCAGCTTGTATTTATAGGATGTCACTCTATGCACACACGTTTGATGGATATGGTAGATCTACATCAGCTTAGAATGAAAGCTACATGTATTGAGATATTTTTGTTACATAAACTTGTATTACTTATTTTCCACTCATTTTGTAGTGTAAAATCAGTGTATCAGTGCTAATACGATGCCATTTTAATCGTCTTTTCTCTTTACTAGCATTCCTCAGCAGCCAGTTATTAATACATCGCTGCTTTGTTCTGGGTTGAAAGTGTAGAGCTGTTTAAAGATATATATAAAACTTTTTTTGTCATGTGCATGTATGTGCGTGTGTGTGGGGGTTAGAGGAAACAACCTCAGTGTGAGCGGTGAGGGTGAGCTGTGGAGCGGAAAACCAGTAAACGGAGTGGAAAATGTTAAGTCTGCGACACATTACCTGTGGATTTAAAACAACCTAAAACTTGCCGCCTTATTATAGACATTTAATTTGGATTTTAAACGCAAAAACCCGATGGCAGAAGCTACAAGATGTACTTATGAATTCGACGTCAAAAACGGGTAATATCATATGCTGTGTAACAGGAAAAAAAACGTATTATTGTGATAGGAAAGCTCCTCCATACTTCATCCGAAGTGCCGAAATCGTCTCTCATTGACATAATGACGTGACAAAAATAGCGTAATCTTGTCCGCATCCGGCTCTGTGCGATTTGTCAGAAACCCGTAGCCGTCTTTTACGCAGAAATGCGCTCAGACAGCAGTTTTGATTTTTTTTTTGCTTTGATATTTCTTTGGCCATGCATTCGCAGAAAATAGGAAACTGGATCAGTTCCGTTCTTCCTCCGCACAAATGGTCCAACAAAAACATTTTGAAATCACAAGAGTTTGAAACATCTATGTACAGCAACTGGCTAACATCTAACATGCGCTAGCACGTTTATAACAAAAAAGACCAATGGATATTAGTTTATAGTATTTAATGTCACTTTCACTGTCACAAAAATAAATACTACAGAATGTAGTGATAAAATGTCTGGTTTATGTCTCCCATTGTAATACTCAAATTTGGACAAATGCATTTTAAGAAATCTGCCACAATTTTACTAATTAAAAATTAAATATCTATTTCCAAAAATCAATATATAAAATATCTGATAGAATATTCAATATATTAAATCTTCACTGAACTCTGATCCACCGCTGCACAGCATTCTGGGAGATGTAGGCAAAGGAAAGGCTTTGGGTGCCCAACCTCTCACTTTGAGCCAGGCTGGCATCAACTAACTCACTCTCTCTTTGGTTACCTAGCAACAACCTGTTGAGTAACATGAGCAGCAGCAGTTTAAGTTTACGCCTCATAACTGCTTAAATAAAATAAAAAAATATTGTGGCGTGAAAACTGTGGATAAAACAGGAAAGATCACGCCATCTGGCACTATTTGAAATATTTAACACAAAAAAACAACTAATCAATCATTTTTTATATCGTTATCTGAAACACTTATATTGTGATACGTTTCTCAGCCAGATCGTCCAGCCTTATCCGCCAGTGTGTCTCGAAATAAGTCAGATCCCTCCTAATGTCAAGAGTGCCCCGTCTTTCTCTGCGTCCCACAGAAGGACACGGCTATTCCCCTCGTAAGCCCCCAAAGCCTCGTCTCTATAGCCTCCTTGATCTGTTAAGAGGGCCACTCCGGCTGAGAGTGTTAAGACTCGGAGCTCTGTTTCTCCTTATTACCAGTCGCAGTCTCCCTCTGGCAAAACAGCACGAGGAACAGGGTGGAGACACCCGAGGAGGGAGAGGCTGCAGGTCTAAATTGATCCCACATGTTCCCCAGGAGGAAACTCTGCAGACGGCCAGGACTCGCTCGGCCAGTGAGAGGGCGGCGGAGTGCAACCAAACTCCGAGAGCTCTTTGGTGCACTTTCCCGCACTTTTCGCCCACACACTGCTGCGCACTCAACCCACGTGGATCTATTTAGCTCAACTATGGCATCACAAGGCACAATTGATTTTTTTTGGCAAGCGCTGGAGATCCAGAAATTCACTGCTCTGCGACGACTGAAATGGGTTTAAGATGACTTTGAACAAAAACGACAACCAGAAACCGCAGTGACAAAGGAAATCAGCGTAAATGACCCCCACCCAAAAAAAAGCTTTTGATCTGGAACCCATTGGAACGCCGGAACCAAGCTTCCACACATCCACCGTGTTTTTTCTGAGACGTGTGGAAAATTTCCTCAAAGCACAATTCGCAGCTTGGAATAAAGAAAAGCTAATTACAAAAAAAAAAGCTTAATTCTCTATTAAATGTGCTGGAAAAATATCAAGCTCAGGCCATGAAGCACATAAATTACATTCTTAGTCACCCGCTGCTTCAGATTAGGATGTTCTTGATTTGATTCATTTTTGAACAAATCGTGATAATCACCGAACAATGATCTCAGCCTGTTCACATTTTGAAAATTCTCATCACGCCGAGCAAAAAAAAAAAAAGGACATCACTCACCAACCCGGCCTCGCTTGCTGCTGACCGCATGTAGTCGTAATTGAAACAAATCGGCGTTACAAGCCACTAAATGTGCTCAGAAAGTCTAAAGAATGATGCAACATGTGTGTTTAGCGCGGAGCGCTGCCAGAGGCCTGGCTCCGGGACGCAGAGCCAGAGGGCCGTGGACGAGGATCAATCAGCATTATCTTAACCTGGTTGTCGACTGGTGACAGGCAGACTGAGAAGGAATGAGATTAAAAGAGCTGCCCTTCTATTCTTCAGGATCTGTTTGACTCAATAACGCTGACGGTCGCAGACCGTTTTCACTGCATGAATGCTCTGCCAGCATGTCAGAGTCAAGTTTATTTGTGCAGCCCCGTTTCCGAAACAGGGCAATTCAAAGTGCTTTACAAGATAAAGACACGACACAATAAGCAATCAAAGACCCTGAAACGTTGATACAGCAACAGCGGATCTTTAATGTATTTTTGTGCTAAGCTGTTCAGTGATTTATAAACTAACATCACTATTTTAAAGTCTATTCTCTGAGCTACAGGGTATCAGTGTAGGGACTGTAGAACTGGTGTGATGTGCTCCATCTTCCTGGTTTTACTGAGAATGCAAACAGCAGCGTTCTGGATCAGCTGCAGCTGGACGATTGATTTTTTTTTTTTTTTAGGTAGACCTGTGAGCAACAGGTCTACCAACAGAGTGTTGTTTACTGTCTTGCAGTAAACAACACATGGATGAGTTTGTCTACACCTTGTTGGGACGTTAGTCCTCTAATCATAGAAATGCTCTTCAGGTGATAGAAGACCGGCTTTGTAACTGTGTTTATGTGTCTCTAGAAATTCAAGGCTGAGTAAATCGCTACACCCAGATTTTGGGCCTTTTTTCTAGTTTCTAGGTGTTATAGCTGAAGCACTTGATTGTCCAAAAATAAGTACCTCATTTTTGCTTCTATTTAGTTGAAGAAAGTTCTGGCATTTCCAAGCATTGATTTATCCTAAGCATCCGTCCAGTTCTTGAATGGGTTCATAGTCCCCTTACATCATTGTAATGTGTGTATCATCTGTGTAGCTATTATAACTAGTATTATTTGTTATAATACAAACTAGTGTGAGCCATGTAGATATTAAATAAGAGGAGCCGGAGATGGAGTCCCTGGGGTATCCCACATGTGACCTTTATCTGCCTGATGAAAAGTTACCTATTGACATGAGGAAGACCCTGTGTGGGGGCGGGGGTGTTTTACCCTTGTTAATATACTGTAACACACACATAAACACCACGAGTCTTTCAAAAAAAAAAAAAAAATCATGGGACTGCACTAACACCCTCAACCAGAACCACTTCTAACTTTACCTTGAGGGCACAGAACAGCTGGACATGCCTACGCTGACAGACCAGGGTGGCATGTCGGAGATCATGGAGGACAGGACATGTGTGGGACTTAGACTCTGAATCAATGCAGCTTAATGCGGTAAATTTATATACTGCCAGTGAACAACACATGCCACCTAAAGGTGCTTTTCGTAGACTGACTGAGGTTAAGTCCATACAGAGAAACATATAATCAAAACAATTCAGTCATATGAAAATATTCCAAGTGGAACCTATTTCTAATACAAAGCAGCCCAGATGTTTTAACAATAGATAGAAGAAAAGTGAAAGACATTGAGTAGATCATCGCTTCTTATGAAGCTACTGCGGTTTCTCAGTGTCACCGCATTTATTTAAAAAAATCTACGCTAAAGTGTGTAACATCATGTAAATGCTTTTCATTTAGGAATTTATTCTTTATTTAGAGAGCCACTTGAGCCGGTCTGTCTAACTGTCAGGTGGTGCCTGATGATTTATATTCCAAGGTGCCACATTTATCTTATTCATCCATGACCATTATTACATAATAATCTAGGATTGCTCCGACAGGTCATCCCTGAGTTACAGCGACATGTAAAATTCAACAAACCATTGCTATGGCTTCTTTAACATGACTTTTACCCAGATCATTCACCGGCTGACTAGCATAGGCCTGATGAGTGAGTGAGGATAGTACTTTGTACTTGGCTCTATCAAATCTACTTAATAAAAGAAGAAAAAAAACATGTCGGGATTTGGTTGCTGGCCAATGTAAAATCCTCTTGCAGATGTGAAACAAGGTACTGAGGACTAAAAGCAGAGCATGTTGAAGTGAACGTGCAGGATAGAATCAAACAGAAGTTTAGAGGAATTTCTATCTTTAATATCATCTGTTACTACTTGTGTGAGTAAACGAATCCAAAAGTCAATGACTTGATTCACTGATGGTCATTTAAAAGAGAAATACGATATTTTCGTAGCATACAGTGCTGTGCAAAGTCATCCTTGAACTTTTTGTCTGTTATGACATCAAGCCTGAGGGTATGAATATAATATTTTTGCCATGTGTGCTAGACCAACACAAAAAAAAACATAATTGTGAAGCAGAAAGACAATTATGGTGGAAATGATCTGAAATTGTGTTTGTAGTTTGCCACAAGCAATGTAGGGATGAAAGAAGATTCTCTAGTCAGATTCAAAACAATTTAAAAAAGGTTTTTTCTGACTAACATCACCCTGGACACACTCAGTCCCTCTGGAACATGATAGTTAAAGAATCATGCTGTGGGGATGCTGCCAGAAAGAGAAGATCTTGTCAGACGAAAAGATAGTATTCAGGGCAGTCCTGAATGAAAATCTGTCAAGAGGTTGCAAAAGACTTGAGGTTGGGTCAGAAGGCCACCTTCCAGCTGGATGATGACCCTAAACATGCAGCCTGATCATCTGAGGATGTGTGGGAAGACTTAAGAAGTGACGCTCACACACAAACACTCCATCCAATCTATCCAAGCTTGATACTGCTTCGCAGATCAATGATCTATTTCGTATACCGAGGAGGCACGCAATCATTGGAATCAACTGTTAGAGTAGAGACATCTAAAACATGAAGGACAGTGAGTCTTGATGATCAGATAACCACTGCTGTCAAGGGACCAGACATTTCAGTCTCCAGACGTGCAAGGTTAGGGTGAGGATGCTCTGGCCACAAAGAAATCCTCTAACACCACTTTTCTTCAAAGTACTCTGAAGTTTGCGATTGCAATGGGACAAAAAAAAACAACGTTTTAGGGGGTGTGAATACTTTTGCAAGGCGGTGTATATCACTATGTGGCTGCTGCAGCGGAGTAAAGCTGCAGAAGCAGAGACAAAGGTCAACTTCACTAAAATTACAGGGCGGAAATGTGCCTTGTGGTGAGCCACACAACCCACAATTAGAGTGAAAATTAACAATAAACCGCTGCAGACTGAAGATCTACCATTAACTGCCATTAGGAGTGCAATGTTAAACAACACGCCTTCAGCCTATGGTTACACTGTCTTCCTTTTGTGAATGAAGACCTATTTCTTCTGTTATGGCAGCCCGGTCCCGGTGACACAGTGCTGCGGCGCTGCTGTCAACCTCCGGGCCCCTCACTCCAGGCAGCTGACGAATGAGGACCTGCAGAGGATATTACATCCTTATCTAATCTGTCAAAGCTAGCCCTCTCTGCTACAACCTTCTGTTGGTCTTATCTACAGTTAATAAGCTACATGAGCTATCTCAGCAAAACTGTGAACTGCACTGCATGGGTATTATGAATGATCCAAAAGGGACATTTTGGCTCTGGTGCACTTGTACCAGAGCCAAAACGCCCATGAATGTGTTGTCCAAAATTGTATCTCGGATAAAAGATGAGACCAGGATTGCCACAAATCTTCCACAACCAAGAGACCGAAACCCTAATGTGTGTGTGTGTGTGGCTCTAACAATGTTTTGAGGAATACCTTATACACCTGATACTTTAGGACAGGGGGAAGTTGAATACTGATCTAGAACTCTCATGGTAAAGTTTTGTGTGTTCTTGCAGATAGCTATCTGCTCTTTGCAGATAAGATCCAGCGGTGGGTTTATTTTCTGCCTAATTCAGTATTGGGGTCGATGAATTCAGAAGAGGCACAAGATCAGAGCTGATTGGCGACTAGTAATTTATATGATAGTCGAGCGACTTTTGATTGATTTTGGCATAGATTTTGCAGCATTTGCAAGTAGTTCAAACCGCATGTTTGACCCTGGTGAGGCCCAGGCCATGAAGTTGAAGCAACGACAGTGATTGCCTTAAAAACTTGACGTTATGAATCTGGTTGTATTTCTGCTTGCCTTCTGTACATACCTTCGTAAAATGAGCAGATGCGGTGTTCTGCCTATACTGACGTAAATGTTTGAGTGACGTGTATGTACAGTGGCACTGCAACTGGTGGGATTGGGATTGTTACCATCGGATTAACACTGACGGTTGGGAAATCCATCCCATGTTTTCCTGTGCGCCTCAAATGTTTTACTGTAAAAAGTACAGTAAATAGCCTACCTTTTGAAGGAGGAATCTCTGTAACCGCACTAATAAAGAATGAATACGAGAAATACAAGTACACACGTCAAACGTAACTCTGACCACTTGCGATGTCATCAGAGAAATGTGCATTACTATAAGACAAATTTGATCTGGACTACATAATAAAATAGCGAAACTAACAGAAGCACTCATCATGACATGTTGTTCTATGCTATATCAAAGAGTTTGGTTGACTTTACAGAGAAGACTGGGTAGTAGCTTTAATTATTCCTGGGCATTGGCATTACATCCAGAGGCTGTAATGATAAATGATACATGATAAATCCTCCTATTGGAGTCGACTGTTAACAAATGACAACAAAATAAACTCAAATCAGCAATCCCCGTCATGGGAGCAGTATTTAAAGCAGGCTAAGACGTTCTGGCTCCCACCAGGCTGGGCTTAAAACAGGATTAGCTAACGCAACAATTCATTTGACTGCAGACAAACGCAAAGAAACAATGTCCCACAGGACGGACACCACAGCTAAGGACCGGAGCAGCAATAATTACAAAGCTTGTACCCCTTTGGCAAAAAAAAAGAAGAAAAAAATAGGACGACAGAGGCTGATTGGGATGAATAAACAACAAAAACAAAATCCATTACATTTTCAATTATTGTCCCCCTCCAAAACAATCTGCACTCTGTAGCCAGAAGAGACACTTTGAATTGAGAAAAAGAAAGGGGTCTTATTTGGTGAATGAAAATGACCCTTTGACGGCAGCTCGACATCTCCGCACTGTTCTGTTCTCTCTTAACCAATATGCCAGGAAATACCTTTCAAAAATCTCTACAGCAGCCCCCGAGATTGGAGGACAAAACGCGAAACAACAGGCCGAGATGGATGTGAATGACGTCTGATTCGCTGGCTCTGCAGTGAAAAGGAGGAAACAGCTGCGGAAGGTGAAGATTAGATTCCTGACGGGGGCCTGTTCTCGCGCGCAGCTCGGCTCTGCTCCTCTCAGGCCGGTGGCTCTACGGTCGGCTCTCCGACCTGCCGCCACCGCCGCCGACCTCCCTCATAACTCACCTCTGCACAGCACAAAGCGTAAAAAAAAATATTAAAAAAACCCCTGCTGAACACTAGCCCTGTCCAGATGATCTACTGATTGTTTCCACACACCGCCTTGCGGACTTTAAAATGTGTAGCGTGAGGCTTGGCAGCACAGGCCAAGCTGGCAGGTTGGTTTCCTGGATAATTTATCCATGTGACATATGGTTTAAAGGCAGGGATTAAGCCATTGTGAGGAATCGCTAAAACGTTTTGAGGGGGGGGGAGCTTATTTACTGCAAGAATGGTCATTTGGAGCGAATTTAGACACAGAGACTTTGAATGTCTGCATAAGATGGCGATGAGGTTGAAATCATCGTCTTTGTTGTGATCAAGCTGTGCTAATGTGCAAGGACTAGCTCTCATTCTCTGTTTACCATTTGACACCAATTAGCCAGCTGGCAACACTGGGATTCAATCTACTATGAAGAGCCTTCCCATGTAACAACTACTAACCTGCATGTATTTGATTTATTTTTGTAAGTAGAGCATAGTACTGAAGAAGATTACATATGTTCATTTTTTTTTTCTTTTACAAATGAATAAAAAAATTAAGCAAGACTTTTTTTTGTTTTGTTTAGCTTAACACACCACCCGTATGGTGGGAGATAGCGGCTGCAACATGCTGAGGGGGTGCGATTCGAGGTGGGTCAAGTGTCATTTTTATTTATTTTTTTCCACAAATGAAAAAATTTCTAAGTTACAGTTTTGTTTTTGTTTAGGTTAACACACGATCCGCTTGGTGAGAAACTGTGGTTGCAGCGTCGTGCCGCGTGGACGCAATTCCAGTTTGGCCGAATTCAAAGAACATGCATGCTAACTAAGCGCACAGAAGTAGCCTTTGTCGCCCCTGGTTTCAAAAATTCACGTGGACCTGCAGCAAAGTCACAGGCAAAATGGAAGCGCGCAGATTTACACAACTGTAAAAAAAAATATAAAAAAGAAACGGTTTTCTGGGGGACACCTTGGAATAAGGTTATTTTAAAAAAAGAACAATATATGAATGTGTATTTGTGTTTACAGAACAATGGAGGTGGCAGCATCATGCTGTGGGGAGGCTGGTTAGAGCTGATGGGAAGAAATACGGAAGGCAAAATAATCCCAGAAAAATCTCTAACGAAGTCTGCCGAAGCCTTAAGGCAGAGACAGAAGTTCTGCATTACCTTCCACCTCACAATTATGCACTGCTTTGTGAAGGACAATCACATCCAGTCCAAGTAATTATGTCAACATTTGTGGTGGAAAAAGCCCTTGGGATACAAATACTTAGGCAAGGTGTTGTTCTTAAACAAAAGTATATGCTTGCATGTCTCGGTGTCCTCCGTGTGTCCGTCCATGTGTACACGACGGACTAGTGCGTCTAAACTTTGGTCATGTGATGTGCTATACCCCCGGCTTTGCCCTGGACTCTTGCTATTTTGGTTCAGAGAACTAAGATAAAGGCATGCCGCTCTCAAGCTCGCGCTGTAATTGCGGAGCTTTCTGCTCCTGCAGGAGACGAGGCCTGACTGGGTTCACTGTAATGGCCGCCGTGTGACATAAAGGAACCCTCCTGGTTGGTTGCTGCTAGAAACACGGGGTCTTTTTATACCAGCAGATGAAAGAGCAAACTAGTGGTGGTCTTAATCCTGAACCTGCAACCATCTGCTCCAGGATGCATCTTTAAAACGCCGAACCCAACCAGACAAAGAATAATGATCCTACAAGGAGCAAATGCTTGCTAGCTAGAGTGGCTCCTATGGGCGATTAAACGAAGGATACATTCATTTTTTATAAAGACTTGTACAACAAACCATTTGTTTATGCAAAGCCACAAGCAGCACACCAAGGAGCGCATGTTTTTTTCTTTTTTTTTTTTTTTTAAAGACACAGTCCCGCCTGGAAGCAAAGCATGAAAACAACATATGCTTCCTTCAGCCTCATCCACTGAACTGAGAACAGAAGCACTCAGAGAGCAGCTGAGGCTTTTTCTGGGTTTTACAGTCTCGGTGATCGTCTTGGTGGGACGGATCACGAACATGCTGCGTGTCAGCTTCCCTGGTGCCAGGAATCCCAAACAGCAGTTCCACTTCTCCTGAATACAGATGTAACCGAAAGAAGCTGTAAGAGCCAAATGATTGAAATAAGCAATTACTGATGTGACAGGGGCACAAGGCTTTGACACTTGGGTAGTGGGTGTGTCGAGGTGGGCGTGACTGTCATTAAGGTATGAATGGGAGCCATACTGGCGCGTTGGCTTTGTATGTATGAGGAAGCGGGTGTGCCGGGGTGGTCATAATTTCTATTGACGATAGATGTGCAGTAAACTAACGGTGTTGTAGAGGGCTGCACTGGGTTAACTTGGGGAATTTCAAACTGTCCGACGAATGCTATACAGTAATGGCGTTTATTGTTTGCACCTTTGTATGGTTTAGCCTGGTCAGTATGTGTCGGTCCTTGTAAAGTCTGAAGTATGGCAGTCAAAGTGGAATAAATTGATGATTGCAACAACAAAGAAGCGGCCTGGAGTGTATCGGAGCACGCGTCGGACAGTTTGAAATTCTCCGAGATAACCCAGTGCGGCCCTCCACAACACCGTCAGTTTACCGCACATCTAGAAGCCGAGACGTTTCCAGAATCCCTTTAGGCTACGCAGCAGATGTAGAGTAGAACAGGATGTGGATTTTATTGATAACCTGACGGGTTTTCTCTGCAGGCAGAAATATATAGGAGCCAGATAATTCAGACCGACGGCATCACTCGCTTTGCGTCCCGCTCACCTCGTTGACCTCCACATTACTCAGGTGGAGGAGTGTGCAAAGGCCTAGCAACTGTGTGACCCACATTGACAATGTAAAAGGTGTTTCAAATTTAGTTTGACTCCAGTGATGGTTTACGATCTGGGTGGTAGACCAGGGTGTTCTTCCATTAAGGGGTGGAACTTAATTAACTTGTTTTTTTGGGGGGGGAGGTTGTTCCATCAAGTTTTCTACAACTTATTTGCATGTCCAGTCCATAGAAATTTGCCTTGGTTCTCCCCATGTGTTGTGCATAGTGTATGAAAATATATATTGGTGGAAGTTGATGACACCTAGCTAGCTACGGTGCTAAGCTAAATGCTTATTTTAAGGAATCTGGAATCTTCATGATCTTAATATCAAATTCTAAAAACAAAACAAAAAAATCTTGGACTGAAATATTTTACACTAAACACTGATTGTTCAAAACACAATCTGAGATTGATGATGTCTACATTTTAAAAATAAATATAGAAAAAAAATACAAAAATCCCAAAATATGAACTTGTCAAACAAAGAAAAGAAACAAAGTAAACTGAGCACTGATTATTTGAAACACACCTTTGAAAATAGATTCCAATTGAACCTTTCTTCTATCTACAACATATCTACAATATCTTCTATCTTTCTACCTGCAGTAACTCTTTGAAGAATTTGAATAAGAGTTACAACACCATTTAATTTCCCTTTGGGATCAATAAAGTATTCTGAATTTAACTGAATTTGAATTGAGTTCCCTTCACTGTTGCTAACTCTCTTGTAAACGCTCTAGACGAGTCGGTGGCGATAATGTCCCTAATATAAACTGGATATATTGAAAGCTGCAGCAGTTCAAGCTTACATGATCATCTCAATATGAAACATATCACTGCAGACGTCGCCACTGGAGCGAATCGTAGCTACAACAGTCCTGGTACAAGTTCAGAGGTCTCTATGACTGCTGAAGTTAATATGTAATCCATATGTTGTTATTGATACATAAGTCCATCGAAATGCATTTGAATTGGTTACAGCACTATTTGTGCCACTGGTTTAACGATACACGTTAGATCCAGCTAACGGTGGATTCACAGTTCAGTATTTGGGTTTTTCTTTTTTTTCTTCTTCTGTGGAACAAAACTCTAAATTATTTGTGGAAAACACGTCTGTTTGCGGACTTTTCCGTGGAGCACATTTAAAACATGGGAAAGAAAATGCAGCTTGGGAAGCTAAAACAACTGGGTGCTATGCTACTTGACATGCTACTGGCTGGCATTTGCAAAAGCAACCAATCCAGGGGTGTCGTTCATTTTCCTCGACACTAAATGGCTGTACCCCCAAGAGCAAAAATAAGCAAGACTGTCCATTTTAGCTTCTGCGGTAGTGCTAAGACAGTTTCCATTGTGTGTATTAATGTATTATTAAGGTATATTTGGTGTTTGACCTACGGAAACGGAAAGTTATAAGCAAAATACTTGCGGGCATCTCAAGTATTTGTGGACGTTAGTTATTTGCAGGTGGCCGCTAGTTAACCTCCGCTAACGCAGCCGAAAAACTTTCCCTATCTTTTACATGAACAGCAGCCTTGTTAACGTTCCAGCTTTTTCCAATCGGTACTCCCACTTCCTTGGCCGCTCTAGCTGTGGAAATCTATTTTTTGAGGGAGGGCCAGCTTACCCGAGGCCGCATTCGCGTCAGGATCGCCCCTGCAGACACCAACTTTGACCAAACACCTCAACTCCCAGGAGGACGCTGTAACTGAAACAAATGCAAATGTCTGCTAAACGCCCCGCACTGACTGGAATTATACGAAGTTACAGGAAAAGAGCCTTTTGCATGTGTCATGGGAAGTTTCCCTGGAAAGCATCCGAGCTTCATAATCTCTCCAGAGCTGCACTGATAAACGCACTAAAGCTGCTCCTCGCATCACGATTGCAGATCTGCTGCTACCGTCAGCCGGTAAAGATGTTCTCCCTTATCGCCACTTCTCTAACACCTCAGCGGCTCGATCCAGCCGCTCGAACTTGCAGCCATAATGGTCCCAGGGGCGCACACAGTTTTCGGGGTGGGAGGGGGTGAAAAAAAAAATCTAGACACGCACAGATTGAGTAAAAAAAAAAAAAAAAAAAAAAAAGGAGCGGTGCAAACTTACGTGAAAACGAAAAATAAAGTGGTCGATCCCACCAGGAGCGTGGCAGCAGTGGACACCGGGATGTATTTGGTGGGTTTAAATCTCTTTCCAGCGCTGTTGGGCATTCTGTATTCTCCACATTCCTCAATTATTTATTCCGGTCGGAGGCGCATGTAGAAAAAAAAAAAAAAGAGAAAGCGTCCAGCGTGCAGCGGGGTGTGAGTATGTGCGGGGTGCGGGGAGCCCTTTCTGTGGCTGTGAATGGCACAAGCGGTCCGTCTCTGCTCGGTGGTTGAAGCCGCATAGGTCCAAGACGTTAATAAGCAGCAAAACGCGGAGCTCTGCGAGAGCCTGGAAATCCCACCCTTTCCAATCCAGCCCACTGCTGAGGTCACCGAGCCGCTCGAAAAGGTGGAGCTTCGCTTGGCAAAAACCTGAAAACGTCAGAACATGTTTGGAGAAATTGTTTTATTGGGTTTTTACACTTTTTTTTTTTCTCCACCCAAGTCTTAGCTAATATAATATTGTCTTCTTTTACAAGCAACTATAACCGACTCCTGCCCACAACTCAATTCATACTGACATGATTTTTCCATCAAATTTCTTAAAATCTGTTATTTAGCTTATAAACGTTATTTGGTCTCTCTACTAAGGCTGTGCCAGCTTGATGTTGCCCCATTTTGCAGTTTATGCAAACTTTCAAGGTTGTCTTCCACTCATTAATTTTGTGGGTACGCACCATTTGTAACCCGGGGAGACGCCGGCAGGCGTGGTCTCTGCACATCATTACCAACGATGCATCAAAGCTGGAAATTATTAGAATAAATCTGGGATCAGAATCATCAACTTAATACATTTATTCAATAGAATATGTAATTGTTGGTCTCTTTTTGATAATATTTTATAAAACCCTTATTCAAGTTTCTACAAAATATCCTAGAATTCCACCAACATTAATAATAAAAAACGTAATAAAGCAAGACAACAAAAGAGAAATGTTTATTATGTAAGAATTTGTTTCAGCTAAAAAGTTTAAAATTTGCTTGACAACACTTAGAAATGTTTTAGAATTAGTTTTGTGAATTTCTCCTTTTTTGTTAAAAACAATTTTTTTTTAAAATCTGAGTTTAGTCAGGCACATTTTTGACTTCTCAAGCTTTGAAATATATTTTATCAAAAAAAAATCTAAAAAGCTTGAGTACATTTGAGAAAATTTTTAGACTTTTCAAACAAAAAAAATTATTTGTCAAAAATTATTTTTAAAAGGTTTGAGTTGTTTTAGTATTTTTATTTTATTTTTCAAACTTTAAAAATTTTTGAACAAAAAAATAATTTTTCTAATAAATTTGTCTGTTTTTTTGAGCAGATTTATGCTATTTTATGCTTTATTCTCCTCAAAAATTTCAGAGTTTTGCCGAGCAGATTTTGTACTTTTAAACCTGAAAATGTATTTCTCAAAGAAATATTTTTGTAACAAGCAAATTTTTGACTTCTCAAACTGAAATTCTTCTTTTCAAAGATTTTTTTTCTGATACCTGAATTTTGTCGAGCAATTTTTCAACTTCTAAAACATACTAATTTTTTTTTTTTGCTCAAAAAATGTTTTTCCAAAGAATAAATTTCTAAGTTTTAGAAATCGAAAACCTCAAACCTTTTTGTAAAAAGCCCCACTCATTTCTGTTAGATGCCACTGGTAAAACTGTAAACCACCGTCGAAGAAGAACTATATTTGTTCCACAGTAAATTTACTCCCTGTCAATGTGTTTCTACTGCTTAAATAAGTACAAGAGCGCCCTCTTGTGACAAGGAATAAGATATGACAAAAATAACGGAAATTAAACCTTTATGGCTCATACGGGCCACCGTATTATTTGTAGACACTGCTTTGATTAGCTTGCGTTCACGTTCACTCAATTTATCTCAGTTGGGTGAATTCGCCCATTTTACATTTTTTTCGCACAGCGGCTGTTTTTATCTACATCGTTCGAGTTGAAATTTACAGCTAAACGCCTTCCAGCTGAAGTAAATAAACCGCGTCGTGTTGTATTTACAGCAGACCCGTTAAAGTCCGGCTAATTAGCCCACATTATTCGGCCTGTTCGGCGGCGGCATGTCGTACCGTAAAACTTTACAACTGATTTGCGGCTTCGCCGGAGGCTCTGCTGCCGTCGTGTTCGCGGCTGCAGCCGCCGACTCCCGCGGGTACCTCGGGGAGCACCGCGGAGAGGGAGCGAGCCGGTGGTCGAGATTTGCCGTCCTGCACGCGGCGCAGCCAGCTCGGACCCCGGTAAACCACACACCAGCCGCGACCGGACCTGGCTGGGACTTCAACTGGGACAAGTAGGTTCTTCTGCTCCTTCGCGACAGTCTGGTTCTCCTAATTAGTCATGGACAGTTCCGCTTTGATGTTTACACTAAAATGGCAAGCAGGGATGTATAACATTGACATGTTTTCTTTAAAACTGCACAGTTGATTAAGGGAATTGCAGACAAAACACCTAAGGAATTTAGTACTAATTTCCTACCTAATGTGTTTACTGATCAGTTCATCCCTTTTGCGAGTAATAATACATAAATTCAATAGGTTTAATAACTTGGCTACTTAGCTGGGTTGCAGTCAGCTGCTTAGCAGGTTGTGCTGCTTGTTGCGTACATCTTGTTTATTTTCCTACCTGAATTATTTATTTTGTTAGTTTAGTTTAACAGGCTTTTTTTCAGCCAGCTGACCTGCAGTGTGCTGGAAAATGTGGGGTGGACATATACTCTGATACCATTATCTGCCACACCACTTTTATTTAATTCAATTTCAGTTCAGTCTATTTTTCACATGTCAAACTCGAGGCCCCAGGGGCCAAATCCGGTCCGCCGTAGCTTTTTATGTGACCCTCTGGACGGCTACATAAATAGAATATCAATTAAATCAAAGCAGTTTTTATCTGTATACTGTCAAATTTCAAAATGTACAAGAAGATACATTTACTAAAAATAATTGGCCCAAGCACAGAGCCCTGTGGTACTCCACAAGTAACGCTGGAGTGTAATGATGGTTTACCGTTCACATGAACAAACTGGAATCTGTCTAACAGACACTATTTAAACCAGCCTGCTGCTGTTCCTTTAATATCTACAACATGTTCACTGTTAACATGGTTTATACCTAAGCTTTAAAAGGCTGGTAATAATGAGAGCCTAAATGTGTGATATTGGAAATTGTCAAATGCCAGGTAGGGCATTTGTGATGTCATTTTTGTTTTGCTTTATCTCTAATACTGTAGTACGATTCTTTTAACGGGTGGTGATAATGTAAAACGAATTATGAGACGACCTCATTGATTCCAACTGCTGAGTTTCAATTGTCTCATCAGAAAAGACCTGATTAAGGAGCGAAACCAAACTGAAAAACAAGTTTAGGAGCAACAGTGTAGAAAAAAACCTAGACAAGTCGGTGTTAAGAAGCACTGTGTTTTTCTCTAACCGTAGCTCTGGAGTGAGCATTACGAACCTTTTGTATGTGGTTGAAATGTCGCATGTGTTTAGTGGCAGCCATCTTGG
This sequence comes from Xiphophorus hellerii, assembly GCF_003331165.1. NCBI lineage: Eukaryota > Metazoa > Chordata > Actinopteri > Cyprinodontiformes > Poeciliidae > Xiphophorus > Xiphophorus hellerii. The sequence goes on along the minus strand of NC_045683.1, from coordinate 27,426,882 downwards.
GAGAGGCCCGCCTCAAGCCTGGCTCTTTAATGGAAAGAGCAGTGAGAAGAGCCGGAGTTTGATTGGCTAAAGCTTAAAGTAGTTAAAAGAAATAAAATGATATATTTTGCATACATTAAATGTTTGCCTGACATTTTTAATAAATAATTGTTAGTGTTTACATTGTGTATGTGAAAGTTATTTTTGTTCGCTTTCTCCCCTCGCTCTGGAAGGGTGAGGTGATTGGCCGGTGAAAATTGAGGAGGCGAGTTTTAAGTCCGACTGCTGGATGTAGCAGGAGGACAGATGGGAGGGCTGCCATATTTGAAATCCGCTGTGTTGAACCAGATTTAATAAACCAGCTGTGTTTGCTGTACAGCTAAGATTGACTGACTTATTTTTACACACCACACCTCTCAGCAAAAAAGGGGTGTCAGAAGTGGTATTCATTACGCCTGTGAATGAAGGAAGATCGCAGGCGTAATGAGGGGAGTAGGATGTGAACAACATTTGTGGAACGAGGAAAAAGCCCGCCCTCTGATATGGAAGAAAGAGAAAGTGGAGGAACAACTGAGCTGGATCCACCGCCTGAAGGAGCCTTGGATGGTGAAGATGTTTTTGGACCAGTGGTGCGGCCCAAGTACGGCACAGTAGGTGCTGTGAGTACCAACTGTGAACCTGACAACATTGATGAAATGAGAGAATTTATGCGACATTCAAAACAAATTGAACTAATACTGTTTGAACAGATTAAACAGTTCAGCAGTAATATGCCAAAGCTTCAAAATGATGTTTATACTGGACATGATGAGGCGTCTGTCTATTCTAGACTGACATTTCTACAGCTGCAGTTTTCCCGAAGCGAGAGACAAGGAAACTGTCTCAGCTGTCTGCAGCAGAGCATTTCCAAAGAGCTTCTGTTTACCAAGCTGAACCTCATTCTCCATTTCAACCACTTCCTGCACAGCCTCAGCTGCGTATTGCAGAAGGTGCCCATGATGGTGATCCTAGAACACCTGACTTTAAGGTAGGTAAGGATCCTGAAAGTTTCTTCATATGTTTTGAATGCATAGCTAAAACATGGGGATGGCAACCAGCTGAATGGGCTGCTGGAGTGGTCACATTATTGACGGGGAGAGCTCTTGAGGCCTATGCTGGAATGAATGAAGAACAGTCTGACTCTTATGATGCTGTTAAAGCTGCAGTGTTATCCAAGCTTAATGTGTCAGAGAAGACCTACAAATATCAGTCTAGAAACACCATTATACCAGTGGGGGAAAGTGTACGTGGAATCTACAGTTGGATAAAGGGACTCTACAATGGGGCGTGCTGTGGTGGCGCAGGGGGTTAGCACGCCCCACGTTTGGAGGCCTTAGTCCTCGACGCGGACATCGCGGGTTCGACTCCCGGTCCCGGTCTTCCCCCCTCTCCTCACCCTCCTTCCTGTCTGCCTACTGTCGCAAAAATACGAGCCACTAGCGCCGCAAAAACTCTTCGGAGAATAAAATGGAAAGAAAAATGTAAAAAAAAAAAAAAAAAAAAGGGACTCTACAAGAGATGGATGTGGCTTGACAGTCGGAGTAAAGAAGAGATTGGGGAAACCATCATCTTGGAGCAGTATCTACATATGCTTCAATCAGACATCCGCACACGGGCGAAGGAGAACAAGCTAAAGACAGGAGGGGACTCTGCAGATCTGGCTGAACGCTACCTGGCTGCTCACAGAGAACCTTCAAAGTCAAGACCAAGGTTTGTGGAGGTAAAACCTCCAGGTGCAATGAATGTTGACAACTTGGACATAAGGGGTGGCAAGAAACCTGTACAATACAGCCTAAAGTGTAACCTCATTTGTTATTATTGTCAGCAGCCTGGTCACAAAATGTCCTTATGTCCTTTAAGAAAACCTAGGTCAGCAGAGTTATGTGTGGCACCTTCCAAAGATCATAATTATGAACTTTCTGATGGTTTGATTCTACAAGCATGTGGTGGATGTGATAATAAATGGCAAAGACGGTTGGAGTTTTGAATCAATTAGTATATGACATTATCTTAGGGGAAGATTTACTAATCTTAGACAGTTTGGTTCAAGAAAACTCTGATGCATATTCCTGTGCTGTCCTCACTCGTTCAATGAAAAAGGGATTAGAACCCCTGCCGGATGCAGATGATGATTTATATGAAGGAGGAAGTAAAGTTAGAGAATCAAAACAACAATGTAGACAGGAGAACAAAAGCAGTTCAGAACTTGCTGAACCTGCCTTGCCATTAACTCCCCCCATTGATCTCCCTAATAACTTTAAAGAGAATCAGGAAAACAATCCTCCTTTGAAATGTCTCTTTAACAAAGCACACAAAGAAGAGGGTGAAAAAGAAAGTACTGTAGAGTTAAAAAGTTTAGCTGGAGAACCTTTCATTATAAAGGACAAACGTTTGTATCTAGCAGACATTGATGAACCCGGATTTGTTGTGCCAAAAGAATACTGTTCAGTAATCCTGAGTTTTTATTGGCCAGGGTTATATAAAGATGTCGCTGAATACTGCAAAACATGCCATGACTATCATTTAGTAGCCACTAAGTTTCAGACCGTGCCCAGTTGCAGACTTTACCAATAATGACTGTTCCTTATGAGAGGATAGCCATGGATACCATAGGTCATTTACCTAAGAGCAGTAATGGCCATAAATATGCATTAGTCACCTATGCAACCAAATATTTCCATTACATTCTCTGCAGGTCAAATACATTAGTCGTGTTTAGTATAACAGAGAGCATGCAAATACCCTAGATAGAGTAAAGACAACTTGGCAAGAGCTTCACAGAGAAGCATTGGATGGAATGTACTTACTACTTCCTCTTAATGAAACAAGTCGGTCTGGTGAGATCTGTCGTTTGTGTGTGTGTGCTATCAAAACATCCTGCGTATATATGCCTCTGTTCCAAGGAAGAGGCATATATAAGCTTGAGTTCACCGACATCTCAGAAATATCTTTCAACACGCCGTATCTGTTTGAACTCTGTGTCGCCTGCGTAAAGGCATTCAGTTCTTCAAACGCAAACAAGGTAGCAGTGCGTCATTCTGTGCGTGTTAGTTTATCAATCCATAAATCTTTGTCATATCAGATGGACACTTCTGGAGAACTTCTAGTCATGATCACAAGAATTGGGTTAGAGCGTTTGTTAATCCAGGAGATGGATTGTCAGCAACATGCAAGTCAATTTAAAGGGCAACAGTTTAAGTACAGTTTAGTGTAGGGATTTGTCAGGCCATATTAAGAGATTCTCCTCATGATCTTCGACGATTGTTGGGTCAACGATGTTTTCTTTCCCTTTACGCTAAGCTTCCCCTAATCTCAAAATCACCTCTTTGTCAGGAGAGATCCGTCTGTTCTGTCCAACGGGAGAAAGAGGGAGAGTGTAACAGAAGACCCCAGCTCTGAGAAGGACAACAGCAAGCCCAAAGCAACGCGCCACATTCTCCTCATCAGGCATTCCCAGTATAACCTGAGTGGAAACGGCGACACGGAGAGGGTCCTCACCCCACTAGGTCTTAACAGTCACCTAATGTCTTGATTTAGCATGCAGTCCGTTCATTTCTCCGGCCGGCTTTACGTCTCCCTCCCTTTTTCTCAGGCCGTGAGCAGGCCGAGTTGACGGGTCAGAGGTTGGCAGCGTTGGGTTTAAAATACGACGTTCTGATCCACTCCAGCATGACCAGGGCAACCGAGACTGCACACATCATCAGCAAATACATCCCAGGTAGTTCAGAGGTCAACCAGACCACAGAAGCTTCACGCTGTCATTTGAGGACAGAATGTAATGCAAATGCTATGCAATTTAGTTTTTTGTTTTTCTTCCCCTAACCAAATGTAGGTGTGGATCTGGTGAGCTGTGACCTGCTGAGAGAGGGAGCTCCTGTGGAACCAGTTCCTCCGGTCACCCACTGGAAGCCTGACGCTGTGGTGAGTGAAAACTCTCAAACTCTGGCCGTGGAATCGACTGTCAGCTCGATGTTGTTGTTTCCTCTTGTTAAATTCACTCTGTGCTGCCTGTTTGTGAGCAGATGTCACTTGTTTACTCTACTAGCAATATATCAGTGCACTGCTGCAGGGATGGGATGGGAAAAGACTTAACTTCCAAAGGCCTGATGTTGGATAAGAGATGATCCATTGATTGGTGTTTGTGGATTTAAAATGCACTGATACTTCCTGGAGCTTTTGCATTTTGTCACTTTACACTGTGAGTTAATGCTTTGCAGAATACTGCCAGTACTTGACACTCACAGCATGAAATAGTTGCTTACTCTTTGCAACACAGCTCATAGTCAGTTAGATTAAATAAAGTCTGAAGATCAGATCATTTCCATAGTCTTGTCACAGATACGGTTGGATTTATGATTGGACTTTGTCACTCCTCAGTGTGCTTTGATCTGACTGTATTGCTTTAAGTATTTTAAAGTCAGGTTTTCTTACAGAATCGTCCTGTATTCTGCCTGATTCATCTTCTCATCAACTGAGCAAGTGATGTGCATGTAGCCCCTAAAAGTGCTAGTTTGGTCTCATGCCACCACTACACCTTCATGTGTGCCGGGTTAAACACATTGCTTGTTTGAAGCTGCAAACAAGACTTCCTTTAGCTTTCCTTGTCATAAAAGCAAGCTCGTCATTTGTCCATAAAGGTCAGATTTGTAGAGTACTTAACAGATTCTCCTGCCTGAACTGTGGATCTCTGATCTCTGCCTTTTTCATTGATGGAGATGGGAAATGGTGTATGGCTCAGACTCACCACTTTACCCAGATAAGTGACTGTTACCTTAGCGAACTCACACTTTGCCAGATTCACAGTAAGCGGCGCCTGTGCCACACGTCCTCTAGAACTGCTAGAGGGCCCAAAACAAAATGATCTAGAGGTAACGTTTCGTATCAGGCAAGCAGCTGGACGACAAGTGCTTAAACATGTCACAGTTAGTAAGTACACATTTTCTGCCTTTGACCTCAGTGGTAGACCCACAAAGTCAATAAGAAAGCACTTAAACGGTTGGCATATCGGTGGAAATGGGCACAAAGGTACCGGTTTAATTGCTTGGTCGGGTTTTCCAATCAATTGACAAATGTGACATGGTTTATTGTACAGTGAATTGCTTTTCTTCAGCTTAGGCCAAAAAAAAAACGAACAGTTTTTAGCTTTCCAGTTCTGAATACTTTGGTACTCATAATAACGTTAACTGTTTTTAATATCACGATTTTGAGAAGTAATCTCAAAGAATCCTTAAAGTAAGTTTGGCCACATTTATTACCTAGAAACACAGTGAGCAGCTTGTATAGCCTTCTCCCACAAGGCTTTTTCAGGCAATGGATCTGACTTTGGAAGGAAACCTTTCACCCATTCCTGGCAGTACACAGCAGCTAGCACCATGTAATGATTTTAGCCCAGAATGATGGGGTTCAGACTGAACCCTCTCATGTGACAAAGCTGGCTCTCAACCTCTTTACCGTCCTCTAGCAGTACCACGAAGACGGAGCTCGCATTGAGGCAGCCTTCCGCCGCTACATCCACCGGGCTGACCCCAAGCAGAAAGAGGACAGCTATGAGATCATCGTGTGTCATGCCAATGTCATCCGTTATTTTGTCTGCAGGTTTGTGGCGGCGGCGGCTCAACTCAAACCACAGTTTGGTTTTGCAGCTTTTTGCTTGGCTAACCACTGTCCAACACACTACACTGCTGTTTTGTTGTGTTCCCACCCCCCAAATAATTATTTTTCATCAGTTGCATACATTTTCATGTTCTTCCAAATGTTTACTCATTACTCAGAAAAAAACAAGGAGGGAGATTTTGTCACATAAAACCTTGGGGGTCGCCATAACCTAACCCAACTGCGTGTTGGCAACAGCCAATGAAAAACGGGCTGGGACATGGCAATAGCTGTGAACCAACTTTTAGAAAGCCATTTTTAACGATAATCATACTACATCATTTACTGTAGTTACTCTACATTATACTAGTTATTATACTACATTATTTACTATATTACTATTAGTATATTATGATTATGCTACATTAGATACTATAATTATACTACAGTATTAACACATTTTAATGGTAGTGTCGACATACTAGTGATAGCCCTCACACTACAGGTAGCATTTAAGCTAAAATTACCATTTTAGCTAATTTTTATATAACAGTTAGACTTACCTACATGCAGAATGTCATTGTTGGTCAGCATGCTGGTGAGAACCCACATTCTACTGATGGCGCCAACATGCTACTCGCTCTACATGGTAGTGATAGCCCTCAAGCTAACGTTAGCCCTACTGTCTAAAAAAGCATTTTAGCTCATTTTTGCTATATTAGTTATATTTAGCATACTGTATGGAGTCAGTCCATGTTGGTCAACATGCTATTGATACCTCATATGATATTTACTACATTTTAGCTAACCTTAGCATTGTTGCTAATTTTTACCATCAGAACCCCTGGTTTGGTGCGCATACTTTTGGCAGACCACATTTACATTTTTTCAGACATTTTCTAGTTACCTACTATGTACTAGATGTCAAACAAAAGATTTCTTTAGAAACAAAATAAATGTATCGTAGATCACAAACCATGTTTCAGAGAATCTGTTAAGTGTGGGATAATCAGTCCAGATTTATAAAGTTCAAGCGTCAGATTTATAAATACAGCTGATCTGAATTGATCTGTGTCTCAAAAGGCAGTGAAGTTAAAAATACACATGACCATGTTATAAACTGTCTTGAATACTGTTTGTCAAACTTACAGATCAGAACTTTACCAAATGTTTTGTACTCAAATGCCCAGAAAGCTTCTGGAAAAATGTGCAGGGACTAGATTTCCGTCTTAAGTGAATATCCAATTAAAAAAAACATTGTCTGGAAAAACTTTCAGTACAGACAACAACTTTATCACATTGATAGAGATCTAGTTAATATTTTACTTAGTTTGCTGAAAAACCTTTAGTCAGAATCAGTTAAATGTTTCTTATAAGCAGATGAAACTCAACGCAGCATTTCTAAAACCTGCACATGTAAATTTCCAGTTGTAATCACTTATCTTTCTCCCCACTCAGAGCGCTGCAGTTCCCCCCTGAGGGCTGGCTGCGCATGGGCCTGAACAACGGCAGCATCACCTGGCTCACCATCCGCCCGAGCGGCAGGGTGGCCCTCAGGACCCTGGGAGACGCGGGATTCATGCCTCCAGACAAACTGACACGGACCTAAAATCTCAGCACAAAGCAGCTTTAAGGGGAAAAAAAAAAAAAAAAGTTGAAAAGGTTTCAGGGTTAAATCTCAGTTGTTGTTTTTTTTAAATTATTTTTCCTCCTCAAGTGTCTTGAAAATAAACTTTTGATGAATTCATTTTATAACCAACCTAGCATCATGATACGAGGCTGTGCTGCTGCGGTTACTTCAACGCCATCGCCAAGAGAAGTGAGAATCGGCTGCATAGCAACTCCTGCTGAATGTAATTGACTTTTACAGAAGTGACAGATTTTTACACCAAAAAGGCTCTATTTATCTAGCAGTCAATGCATTTCAAGTCGTCAGCTTAACATATTGCATTCAATTAAGTTTGAAGGTATATTTGTTGTATTGTGGTAAATAAAGAGTTTAAAACGTCTCTGGGTTCTTGCTGCGTTTTCTTTCCCCGGGCCAGAAATGAAACATTCAACAGAAAATAAAAAAAAAAGCATGGAACACTCAACGGCAGGGAAAGTGGGAGTGAAGGTTTATTGATTAGATAAAAGCAAATTAAGTCTATACATAAAGAAAACAAAAACATGAAAGTTTATTTTAATAAAAATACAGAATGCTAAAAGCACAAGAAGCATGTTCAAATCAGTTTTTTTTTTTAGGTGCACTTTTGCAAAGTTCCACATTCATTAACATTCAGAGACCAGAACTCGATCTCATCACCTAAGAGCACGAGAATGACGATACAATCTTCTTGGTGAAGTGGATTGTGCTCTTAGACAAAAGGTTAGAAAAATACATTCAGAACGTTTGTTGCTCTCAACTTGAGTGAGGATGGTGTCAATTTGGAAATATTTTTTTTTTTCCAACCTTCATCTAAACATAACTGACTCAGCTAGTTCTGAAAAACCTTAACATGTAACATGAATACGCGGTAAGCCACTTTGAGTCAGAACAAGACTCCTGGCACACAGCTTGGTTGATTAAAGTTGCTTTCCCCCCCCCCCAGGAGTCAAATTATTATTATTTTTTTTGCATCGTTAGAACGGATATAAATACTGGATGCAACTCGTCTAGTCACATAAGGCAGCTTCTGCTTAGTTGACATGTTATCTCAAATGGATCCTCAAGATATTAAACAAGTGTGGATGGTGGTGTTGGGTCACACCGCCCTCTAGTGCTCAAAACAAAAACCAACAAAAAATCCCCACCCTATTAAATCAGCTTTAAATCTGATCTCCGGATAGGAAAAAAACAAATTAAACCTGACTTATGGTTGGTTAGTGCCAATTATGCACTGAAGGACATGCTTATGACATGGAAAAAACCAAACAGGAAATGGCACTGTTTAAGGCTGCCCTTAATGGGATGCAGAATGTCAAAACATATTGGAGCCATCTGGTAGACATGAAAAAAAATGCTAATTTTTTACTACAGATCAACACAAAAATATGGAAGATCTTCGCTTTTTTTCTCTCCTTTTGTCTCCTCATACATTTCATGTACGAGCTAAAGTGAGTCTAAACCGACAGAACAAATCAATCACTTCAGAAAATTAAGGCGATTCCTGAACTGAGGAACAACACAGGAAATGGCAGTTTTAAACACCATTAATAAAAACATTTCTTATTTTTTGTGCTACTGACCAACATACAAAAAAATATTTAAAATATTGACAATTTTTTTTTACTCGTTTTAGTATTTTCCACGACATTGTTCGGTGACAGAATCCTGACGGCTGTGGGTTGTTGTTTTTTTAAGTGACCGGCTGAACATTTTTTTTTTTTGGAAGGGGGGAGAAGTGTGGCATGTGTTCACAATATAATAAAAAAAAAAAAAAAGAAAGAAAAAAGTGGACTCCGGCTATGATCAGAGGTGTTTTCACAGTTGCCACGAACACATTTTCATGAATTTCGACATAGTTCCACACCCGTACAGTACGTCAACAAACATTTCAAATGCTCCATTTTTTTTTTTTTTTTTTTTTTTTTTACAGTCTAATGTTGATGAGAATTCCTGCTTTACATTAGTAGTACCATACATCATTGATACAAATCTTCCAGACACTTGTGCATATTTCTGTCAAGTTTGGTGGTTTCTGAGCTCTGGGTGTTGTGACCTGGGTGTAGCTGGGGTGGAGGGCGTGTGTGTGTGTGTGTGTGTGTGTGTGTGTTGGTAGAAGTGAGGAAGAGAGAGGCGGGTGGGGGTAGGGGGGGCAGTTTAGAATAGCGGCTCACTCAGGTGCTTGCAGCGGAGGCGTTGGATGTAGCTGACGTTGGCAGGGCTGTACCGGCTGGGACTAAAGTCTGGCGAGGCAGCGTGGCGGACCGGACTAAAGCGACCGGTGGGAGACATCAGGCCGCTGCCGGGGGAACCGGGGGTCTGCTGCTGCTGCTGCATCCTGAGTCGGGGTTTCACGGCAGGGCTTGGCCAGCTAAGCAACAAACACAACACAGGTTAGGCTTTCCTGTATCGCCTGTTCAAAAGTAAGTAATGTGGCATGCATCTGCATCTAAAACAGTCTTCTACAGTTTTAAAAAAAGAAATAAATAAATCACAGAGTACTGTTCAATCCAACGCCTGAAAACTAAACGAGTTTGGGCCAAGCTCCTGTTGCTAGAAAAAAAAAATGTATTGTGCACTCAGTAAATCTGGTTTTATGTATATTAAAAAAAAAAGTACATTTCCAGAACACTATCCTTATTATGCGGTTCCATCCTTCAACAGGAAGTAGGGCTGTAGCCGACTAGTATTTTAGTAATTGAGAATTGTATTGATTATTCTGACGATTAATCGACTAATCAGACAAAAAAAAAAAGAGAGAATATGCTCCAGATTTTTCATTCATCAACTTAAGCCTCTTTTGTATATTAAAAATACATAAAAACATGCAAATAAAAAATTCAACTGAGAAATTGTATTGCCTAAAAAGCAATAGCAGCGTCCCTTTAGTGTACGCTTGATCATTTGTGATGTACTCTACACTACATCTGACAAAAAAAAAAAAAAAAAAAAATCGATCAACACGTGAATTAATTAATCAATACAGTGCGGCGCTGATCTGTCGATAATTTTTTTTGCTTAACAAAAATCATAAATGCACAGCGAAAGATGCTTAACAGAAGATTTTTATTTATGTATTCATTTATTTACAGAATCTAAACGAGGTGAATCTAAACATGGCACTAAAAATTCTGGGTAGAACATATTTATAAACAAAGGTTTATCAAAAATGCTAGGTGTTTATATATATATTTTTGGTTTTAGCTTAATTACTGCTCCGAGTATGTTGTTCTTTCAACAAATGGCCTTTTTTAAAAGTCTGTATACTCCAGTTAACGATTAATCGATTACTAAATTAGTCAATTATTTCAGTAATCGACTAATCACGATTAATCCTTTCAGTGCATCCTTTTTATTTCCTTCTACTTCACAACATGCTGGTCTATAAAATGAAATCCCAATAACTCTGTACTTGCTGAACAACAACATGTGAAAAAATTCCCATGTGAATAGTTTCAGAAGACACTGAAGACTACGTAGTCCTGCAGATATTCAGGCAGTGCCTTTGGGTGTTGGAAGGAGTCCAACTGGTGTGACTGGAAATATTCGCAGATTAAGATTGTGAAAACAGTACTCTTCAATAGAGTTTAGGAGTGGTTAGGATCATATATAATATATATATATTATAATCTGAAGTCATCAGATACTGAAAGCGCAAAAAAAAAAAAAAAAGAAAGAAAGAAAAAGACTGCCGACCCACTGACCTCTGCATGTCCGATGGAGAGTACGACTTCATTGTGCTCTTCCACTTATGCACACTGGGATACTTCTGTGGATCGATATCAGCGTCCCGCAACGCTGACATGACCTCGCTGTCCAGCTTAGTGGGCGAGTCACTGTTAAAGCACGCAGGATTCATCAGCTGCATTGTTATCAAAACACTCATTCCCCACCTGTCATGACCCGCTGTGGAAGTAAAGCTGGAGTAGAAGCTGCTGCTGCTTCACACTAGACTCAACAGGACCCAAAATATGAAGCTTTAGCTGTTGCCTTTAGAGCAAGGGTGTCCAAAGTGTGGCCGAGGGGCCATTTGTGGCACAAATAAATAGTTTATATTCATGCAAAGAAAACAGTCTTAGAGAAAAATGTTCTCTGCCTTTCAAAAAAAAGAAGGAAATTTTAAAATCTAATAGTGGAAGATTGAAGCTGAGCCAGACCTTAGAAGGGGCTTATAGGGGCAGCAGCCCAGGGCCACGAGTTTTGTGGGCGGCCTAAAGAAATGTTTTGTTTTTTTTGTATATATTGTGTATGTTTTACAAACATTACATTAAACTCATGGACTCATTTTGCATGTGTTTTTTTGTTTAATAAAGTTTGATTTTTATTAGTTCAATCTGCACTCAAATCTTTGAAAATGATCTTTTTGGGGCCATCAGCCATACGTTTTAAACTGTTTATTATTGTTTGGATGAGAACTGTATTTTTGTTTTCTTGGTATAGGGCACCAAAACTGACTCCAACCCAGGGGCCCCTTATTCTTTTAAATAAGGCCGTGCACACAAGACGAAGGACTCATCTTTTATCAACCAGATAAAAGATGAGTAAAACGTTTTTCATGTTGATTCAGTTTCATAGTAACCAGGACAGCAAACATCTACTTTTGTTGCATCCATTCTGAAAACTTGGCTAAAAATTGCAAGATTTTTTTAAATGAACAACCGATAAATAAAAAAAATCCAAAGATAGTAAAGTAATCGTCTTTAAGAACGTTGTTCAGAGATTTTGTTTCAGTTTTACGATAATCTGCAGCTCCCTTTTCTACATACTGTGTTTTGTTTATAGTCATTCAAGCAAAGAGTTTGTAAAAACTTTTTAAATTAAAATAGAAAAAAAATAATACTAATAACATTTTGAGGCCTGGCCTACCACAATAACAGATTTTACTGGATGATAAATTGTCCCAGAAATTATTGCAACTAATGGCATAACAATGTCAGATCGCACTACCAAAAGGTGAATAAACCTTGATTTTGTACAGAACACCCCACATCGCAACTATAAGAAATTTTACATAACCAAATAAAAAAACAACCCAAAAGTCATAAATAAAACTACAAATAAAATTAATTATGAAGTCTCCGTGAACAAATATTAATCATCATAATGGAAGTGATCGCGCTCATTTTAATTTATCATGCAATTAATTGACTTACTGCGACTGGCGTATTTGTGGACCACAATCATTTTCAACTTGATGGTTTCGGCCAACATGGTGAAACGTTTGGACACCCCTGCTTTAGAGCTTTACTTAAGCAATAATAATATACAGTATGAAATGACTAACTTCCTCCTGATGTCGCTAAAGATGTAAAAACAGCAACGGAAAGCGACGCGACTCACCCCTCGATAAAAAGTCCTCTCCTAAAGTGCGGCGGGGTCCTGGGTAGGAACTCGTGGGAGTTATCTAGAGACTTGTACGAAGATCCCGAGGAGCCGGAGCTGCTCAGGTCCCGGCCTCCGTGGTCCCACGACTTGGATCTCGCGCAGAAGTTGCGCACCCCAGACGCTGACCCTCTAGTCCTCCCCAGCGACTCCAGACTCTCCTCGGCGGTTAAGTATTCGTCTGAGCTACCGCTGCTGCTACCGCTCCCGCTGCTCTCCGCCCGGTCCCTGCCGTCCTGCCGAAGCGACAGGCGGTTCAGGCCCGAGCTGAGGTCCGTGGCTGAGAAGGAGCTGCACGAGTTGCGGCCGTCCTTGTGCCGGTTCCTGCTGCCGCCCCGCCGCTCGAAGTATCCGGCGGGGCTGTCTGCGGGCTCGCGGAGCGACATGCGCTCGAACTCCGCCATCAGGTTGGAGATGGGCGACAGCATGCAGGAGGAGGACGGAGAGCCGCGTGGGGACGCCTTTTCTCCGTTGTGAGTTCTATCCCTGGACGAGGACAAGGAAGAGGAGGCGCACGCTCCGCTTTTGCAGACGACGCCGGGCGACAGGAGGCCGTCGTCGCAGCAGCACAGCAGGTCCCGCTCGGCGGCGTTCTCGATCAAGTCGGCCCCACGGTGGCGCAGCGCGATGTGGAACTCCCGGCCGCCCACGGCGCCCTTCAAGGTGTCTTTGGACACGGCGGACGAGGTGATGCTGGAGAGCGCCGCGTTTTGACGGTTCTTTATCTCCTCCAGGCTGATGTCGTCACCCTCATCTAGGAAGGCACCGACTGAAATGGAGTTGCAGAATTTTTTGGGCTTGCCTTGGAACACAAAGAATAATCGAGATGGATTTATTAAGAAAGGAGCCAATTACAAAAGAAGCATGCAAATCCATGACTTCCTATGGCAATTTCTAGGAATGGGCCGTACGGACTTACAAGTTTTATCACGATATTTTGTGGAACTGTTGTGATAACATTAAAAAGTACAACAAGAACTATTTACCACTTTTTTTTTAGGTAAATGTATGGCTGACAAAAATAAATACTGTTATTGAAAAGCATTTCCATTTGTAAAATGCTTCTTTAGGACAACAGTAACAAAAAATGTGATTTGAATCACTAAACTGCACATTTAATCATGCTTCAAAATGTATTAATATTCATTGAACAAACAGTGGAGAGGTCCTTCAAACATCATCCATTAAAATTTATTGTGAGAACAATAACATTTATCATGACAAGTACAACAATAAATCACAATTTAATTCATTTATCATCTTTTTTAATGCTTATTACGATTAATTTATTGTGATAAAATCAAACAACACGATTATTCGGGTAAAAACAAGAGGTGCACCGATTGTCGTTTTCTGGCTGATCACCGATCTTTAAAAAGCCCGATCTGCTGATTCAGGTTTTGGCCGATACAGATTTTTTTTGTCTGAAAAGTTGCTAAATATAGGGACAAAAGTCACTTAAATTGACAACAGTGGGGCGACTACCATTACTCTCACATGCGTGAAGGCGTGACTTGGTGGGCTGATTTTCAGATCTTTGCCGAGGTACATAAGATTGGTGGATGAGTTCGGTTCGTGTAAATATCGGTCTGTCGCGATCTCCCAAAATTAAGGAAATCGATGCAGATTCATCAGTGCACCTCTAGTTCATTTGTTTTCTATTCCACTAACTAAGACTTTGCAGCTTCTCAATAAACAGAAGGCACCTACCTGGCGAGGGAGTTTTGAACCTGTTGCTGGTCTCGTTTGGCCCCGCCCCTTCATGAGCCCGGTGATTAAAATCCTTCTTGCTCAGATACTCCTCCAGCTTACGGAGCCCCTCGGAGGAGGACAGATCCACAAAACAGTCCAGGAAGCCCCAATACTCAGCCCAGGGGTGCCCCATCTCATGAGCCAGGTCTCTGAATTCGAAGAAGTTATTGATTACTCAGTGGTTAAGACAGCAGAAACCTTCTACTCACTATTGTCAGGACTGTGAGGCTTAGGACGTACCTGCCCACCCTCTCAGCCCCTCTGTCCGGGTCGGATTTAAGAATGTGGTGGAAGAACTCAGCCCGGTCTCTTGGTGGCGTCTTCCAGGACCGACGAAAATCATCCGCCTGCAGGATATGACGATACGTTGCTGTCAACAACTGGTGACGGTGGTTAATTTTGGGGATAGAGCATCCAAGCTACAGAGTAGTGAACTTGCTTTAGACGGGCTAAGTGGGCCGGCGAAGGCTGTGACCGTCATCCAAGGATCTGTGGGGCTCCTTGTGTGTCGCTGGATCAGAGAGAGGCTCTCCGAGGACTCTGGCGACCAGGAAGCACCGATGATGGGCAGAGAGGTGTTGTCGGTCGCCCTCAGTAAGGGAATATAGCAGCGGTCTGTGAGGCAACGCAACATAAACTTTACATAGGTTTTTGTGGCCATGCGTCTAATTTGGATAACATTTTCACTCCAGACAAACAGCTCAAGCGATAACTGAGTGCCGTCACGTTGTGGATTGCCACAAGAACGTGAGTTGGTGTATTTAGCTGGCGGCCATTTAGGAAATGCACCAGCACCAAGTTCTAAAATCATGACAGTACTGGTCTACAAGCAGCATCTGTCATTTGTAAAACCCAGAATTTAAAAAAAAAAAAAAAATCCAGAGGATTCTTATTTTAAAGGGGCGGTATTATGTATTTTCCATGCACATCAAGTAGGAAAACAGATGAATGATTTCTCTATAAAAATATCAAAAGTTATAGTCATCCAGAAATGTACAAATATCATGAAATGTTCAAGGTTTTGGGAAGCTTTTACCAATACAAACCTTGAGTGAAAATAATTGCAGAATATCTAATTTACACTTTCACAAGAGAGACTATGGCTAGGTTTTCTGTAACTATTGAGAGCATGACTGATTATTAATTATTAATATCAAGACCAGAGTTAGCATCCTATCATGTCTTCTAGAGAGAGTGTCTATCTTACATAGCTTTGCAGTTTAACTGGATTTGACTAAATTATCTGAAATTGGTCCCCAGCATCGCATGGTAGTGCTGTTAGCTTTTCTAACAGCACTACCTGTGTTTATTACCCGTACCTTAACTATGAGATAACCAAGACTGGAAACATTCCCTAATAAACAGTGATCTGTGTGGGTCTCCTCACTGATAGTAAAACTAGCTAACTTTTAGTCTTCCATCAGTTCCATCTTCCACACTGAACAGTGAGTGTTAGCTCGATCTTTTGGGGCTCATGTACAGAAAGCGTCTTTATCTTCTGACCAGCCAATCATCAATCAGCTGACCCCCATGAGCTTTGAACAAATAGTTTTGGTCCTTAACATAACTTAAAAAGTCCAAATCAAATTCAAAACTCCATGATGTAACATTCCTCATTAGCTTGTTCCTTCTTGGTACATGCAACTCCATATTAGGCAAAAGGAAGAACAAACAGAGGTCATCCTTACCCTCCAAGTAGTCACTTATTCTCTGTTTCACTTCTGCAGTTTTATTTTTCCTGCTACAAATAAGCTGTGGAAGGAAAGGAAAACAAATGAGCAATGCCAAGTCTGCACACGCCACTGTTGTCAGAACAATTTGCCCATCTATAATTAGCTTCCATTATTTAGTCAGTGACTGCCAACATATTTGAAAAAGGTCACACCCTCTGCAGCTACTCACACACAACATAAAAATAAGCATGGTTGTTCTCTAGCTAGCTGACTGACAGCTCTGACTGTGTGCATTCACATGTTAATGAAGCCTTTCTTTGTGACAACGCAGTAAATATTGACTAGGAGTTTGTCAAGATGAGGAAGTGTTTATAACTCCTTACGTCAGAAGGCTTCTGGCCGTCCCGGTTCTTGCAGTTCTTCTCGATGTCGGGGTGCGAGCAGAGCACGTTGACCACATCCGGACATCCAAACTTACAGGCAAAGTGGAGCGGCGTTTCAAAGCTCTGAAGCAGAAACGAAAAACTCTCCTTATGCGTCTCGAAACGACGTGCAAGTCAATGGGGTTGAGGTTATGGAGCTAAAACTGACAGCCTTATCTGGAGTGTTGAGGTAAAGATCTACAATGTAGCGGATTCGTTTCTGCAGCATGACTTCCTGGTCGTCTGGGTACATGAGGCGCATGAACTCGGGGTTTTCCAGGGTGTCCAGTAGCAGCTGAGCGATCCCCGCCTGGTTCTCCTTGGCCGCCACATGCATCACATTGTACCGGCAACCCTCCTGACGGTAGAAAAAAAAAAAAAAATAGACGCACAAAAAAAATAACGTATAGAAATGATACTCAGAAATCAACTTGGCCAGCTGAAGTTACAAATTTGTCAGCGTCCGCTTATTTTTAAAGAATGAAGGCTCAAAACTGCCATTATTGTTAGTATTATGTTGAAATGCCTCATATCGAGACACTATGTAGTGAATTTATGCAATCAAGAGACAAAGGCAACAATTCATCAGATGAATCAATTATTGAAATAATTGTTAATTTACATATTAGTTTAGGGTATACAGACTTAAAAGAGCCATTTGAAAAATGCGCAGCAGTAATTAAGCCAAAACTATACAAAAATAGTTTTCGCTGACTGAACAAACTGAAGTTGTGTTGTTTTTATACGTTTGACCAGTTTGTGACACTATTGGTGTATTCAAGAGCGCTATGCTGGTGCACAGTAGTAAACATATTTTTCATTCAGTACATTTATATTTGTGTTTTTTATTTAAAAAGAAACATTTCAAGTCTATTCAACACTGTTCTTCTGTATCGGATCATATCAGCCAATACTAAATCTCAGATATCTGTATCGGTATCGGAAGTGAAATAGTGGATCACACATCCCTATTAGTTTTAGCTTCATTGGGGTCAGATTTACTGAAGGCATCTCATTTTAGAAAAGAAAATGCGTATTTTCTTATTCTCCAACACTGGCTATGTTCTTCTTGATGCTGGCTGAAAGCAAGTTGCTGCTGCAGGCTGGCGCCGACAATGGAAAAGATGTTTACGCATCAACACACGTCAAGGTTCCAGGCCGGACTGGGTTCCTCTATTAATAGAAGAGACGTTCCAGAGTTTGTGGAACTTTGGCTTCAAAATTACAACCAAAGAGTCATCAGGTTTAGTAGGAATGGATACCCTTTCACTCTGGAAGTCGGCCGTTTAATTCAGATTTATTCTAATGTGGATTCATCCCCTTCGCCTGCCTTGCAAAAAAAAAACTTTATATTTTTTTAAATCTTTTTTCACGTTACAGCCGCAAACGCCTGGATTTCTTTGAGTTCATAGCTGTGAAGTAAAAGGAAAGGGATATATAGTTTCTAATTTTTAGTAAGAACATCCATCTGTATTTAGCCTCTCCCTCACAGCCCCACCCAATGAGTAGTTACTTTATAGAACCTCCTTTAGCTGAAATTACAGCTGCATGTCATTTATGGGACGTCCTCATTAACTTCGAACAGCTATAGCCTGAAAGTTTTGCTCATATATATATATATATATATATATATATATATATATTTATTTTTGCAAAATAGCTCAAGATTTTAACTTTGACTGGGTCTCAAACAGATGAACATGTTTTGATCTAAACCTCTGCAGCCTTTTTTGGGACCTACAACAATTTTTTTTCTATTATTTTGCATTTTGAATTAAAAATAAACAATAAACAGGTTGCTTTGTAACTCTGGGTCTATGTTTAAGGTTGCTCTGCTGAGAGGGAAACATATCCCAAGGTTCCAAGTGTTTTGGAGGCTCCATCTGGTTTTCTCCTTTTCTAGCATTGCCCTGTATTTAGGTCAAGCCTATTCATCAGCTTTGACCAGTTTCCCTAGCAACATAGACCTGCCACAACTATATTTCACAATGTGGATAGTGTGTGTAATAAAAATAACCTACTGGGTGTGAAAAATTTTAAGGTTTTGATAAAAACATCTCAAATACGTTTAAGTAAAACAGAAAAAAACAGAGAAGAGATTGGCTTTTGAATGTTCAGCAGATATTATTGCAAAGTTTGATTTCTCAGCTAAATCCAACACCTCTTCTGACTAA
This sequence comes from Xiphophorus hellerii, assembly GCF_003331165.1. Lineage (NCBI taxonomy): Eukaryota > Metazoa > Chordata > Actinopteri > Cyprinodontiformes > Poeciliidae > Xiphophorus > Xiphophorus hellerii. Next base: position 27,408,224 of record NC_045683.1, on the reverse strand, counting down.
CGGCCCCTCCTGCACGGGGGGGAAGCTTGTTCCAACAGAAAGCTGACACATTTGGTCTTGCACATTTTTGCCGTGGTTTAGGAGGCTGACTAAAAGCTTTTATCAATGCAAGTGTGACCTTTTCAAACACGGTTGGATTCTTCCTCTTTTATCTAATGCATAGACAATAGGGGAATTTCTGGAGTCCCGTTTGCCTAAATTAAATTTAATTCAGTCAGGCTGTATGCATAATACTGACACCAGAATTGATCAAAGTTCAGATCTGGGGGAAGAATACAAGAAAACCTCAGCAGGAAACCGGCTGCAAGTGTTCGACAGATTGGTAACAACTCAACGGTTCTGATGGTTGGAGTTGACTTTGAAAGAGATGACCATGAATGCACCACAGACCCCGTCACACCATTATGTTAGAGAGATCAGCTAAAGATTCTACAGAGACTGATACTAAATAAAAAAAACACAAATAAATGTAGGCAAAAAACCAAATCTGATAAAATGCAAGCTGAAATATTTGACCAACAAATCCCTACAATGTTGTTTTTAGCATCTACTAAAGAATTAGGGAAACTTTCAAATGTGACTCAAATGTACTTTTCCCCCCTCCAAACGCGACCCATATCCGGCTTTTCCACTGCAGGTAAAGCAGCCCCCCAAAAATTTCGGATTCGAAATCTATTTCCTACCCGAAATTTATCTGACTGCCGCGTTCTTTCTGACTTTTATTTCACTGATGTGAGACACGTCAAAATTTCTGCATCGGAAAAATCAAAATAATGTAAATCCAGACAAAAACAAAAGCTGGAGATTATGATTAAGAAAATATGAAAGAAGTGTGGAGCACATCACATCACAATTCCACCACTAACTCTGACTACACATCCAAACAGACTTCTCTACAGGAGTTGCAGTCAATGCTCCACAAAAGCCCATCACTATTAGTTGAGCTTTGTTACTATTATTATGATCCAACAACAATATCTACTCCTATTGCTGATTAACTCTAAACTCCATCCATAAATGGCTCAATCCAATACTTTTTCCATAAACGGTGCGCTGCTGTGTGACTGTAATTTCGCACCAAGTCCTGCTGTGTGAATGTAGCCGAACGCTAAATAACATCAAAATATTAACTTCCTGCTCTCACCTGGACAACAGTGGGATTATCCCCCGAGCCGATCAGGTAGCGAGGGTTGCTCCAGACGAGCTCGCTGAAGGCTTGCTCATCCCCCTTCTCCACGGCTTTCCGGAGCTTGGCTGTCAGGTCTTGACTCCTCGGGCTTTTAAAACTGTTGGCCTTCTCCCTGTTGATTGTGTCCACCTCCACGTGTTCTGTCATGCCAAAAAAAGTTAAAATAAAATAGCACCAGTATTCAAAGATCAAGCAAAAAAAAAAAAAAAAAAAAATTGTGATTTTATTCGTCTTTCATATAATGCGACAGGTCCGATCGCCACGCACACAATCCCACCTTTCCCGACAAATAGTCCGGGTTTGATGGGCGAGATGCAGGGTGTGGACTTGCTGGGAGATGGGCAGTAGTCACAGAGTCCCTTAGAGAACCTCTCCGCCTCTTCCCGGCTGGTAAAGGCTTTGAAGCGTGCACCCTTCCTGGTCTTTACAGCTTGAAGTGCGTCTTTCTTATCCGTGTAAACATGTGCTCCCTCTGCAGTACACACACACAAAGACACTCAACCCTGTTCGGTGATAACTACATTGCCGAGTGCTTCTAGGCCCAAATGTTTCCATCATGTTTACTTAATGTCATCATTACAATATTTACCAAAACCGTCACCAGATTTTCTAATAGTGTAACTTTCATCTACCTGATTTATAAAACTAATAGAGATATTTCCTAAATTTACGCTGATCTGTCACATAAAATCCCAATAAGAAAATGAAAATGAAGTTTGCGATTGCACCATGACAAAATGCGCCCACTCCAAAGTCCCTGGTGCGTGGTCGACATCAAAAGTCACGAAGGGTGACAGGAAGAACAGGAGCCAAATGTCCTGATCAACCTCACACTTTCTGTTCTGTTGCTTCCTGAAAGCTTTTCTGCTCTCCCCTGCTCCCCAATCATCTGTAATGTGAGCCTATTCAGGCAATTTTGAAAATGCTAAATTGTATGCTCCACAAGAAGTTAACTCATCACGTAATAAAAGTACAATGAGTTTATATGAGTTAATATAAAGCAAAATGATTTAGTTAAAGCAAAAATAGAGAAAAAAAACTACCCATGTAATGTTCAAAATAGACAAAAAGTTGCACATGTTGAGGGAGAAAAATTACAAAAAACAGAGGAGTTGACAACAGTCATTGGTAAACAGTCAGGATAAACTTTAGAAGGACTTCAGACTCAGTTAAAAATAGATAGATTCAAACGGCTATTTGCATACTAAGAAGAATCCATCAGTAAACAATGTGTTGTTTTTCATCCAAGAGAAACAGTTAAGAACAGTTACATGAACCCCAGTGGAGTAGGTTCTCCATCTTACCGGTTCGTGCCATCACGTCCTCCCACAGCGGACAAACTCCATAATAAAACGTCGGAGACGCTTGTGCTGGCTTTGAAGGGGTTTCTGCTTTGAACTGAGAGCTGCTGCAGTCGGCCGAGCTGTTAAAATCTGACTTTCCTGAGATCTCCTCTTCATCGGGAGGGTTTAGACCCACATCATATCCAAAGTCTAAATCTTCACCATTTCTCTGAGAGGTGCTGCTGTTGGCTGCAGCGGACTCAAGTGAAACTGCTGAGGTGTCACCTGCCGCAGGTTTGGAGAAACTGGCGGCACCGTCTGTGACCTGGGATGAACAGCTGCTGTCTGTTTCAGCGGCAGCAGCTCCCTCTTGTCCGGCCAGAACTCGGGCTAGCTTCCTCTCGTAGGTGGCTCGGGTCGTCGATGTGATGGGGCCACACTTTAGGTCTGCTCTGACGAACTCCTCGGACAGCTCGGCGGCGCTCAGCCCCCTCAGCCTGGTCAGAACCACCTCCATTCTTCAGCTCCCTGGAACGCAACACACACTCTAAGCAACTATGATCACTGCAATTCATAATTTTCATAAACACTGCGTAAAGAAGTGAATTAAGAGATGCACCAATCAGGCTTTTCCCAGCTGTCATAGATTTCCAGTTTTTTGTTTGTTTTTTCCTCCAAAAATATGTGCGGAAGCGTTATCTGATTTTTATCAAGCTCGAAAAGTGCATCAAAGTTGGTTGGATGAGCTGATGTACTGAAAAAATGTTGCAGTTCTTAGTTATAATTCAATAAATACAATTGAGTTCAGTCTATTTATATAGTGCCAGTTCACAACAAAGGTCAAGGCACTTTACAAAAGAAAAGAAATCAATTCTATCCACACGTACATTCCAGTTGTTCCTTGTTATCACACAGTACAGTAAGCGCAATTAATTATTCAAAGTAGATTAAAACGTTTCTACATAAGGAAATCCAGCAGATTCCATCGAGTCATTTGACTTTGTTTTTCATTTAAATATTTGACTTGATAATTACAGATTGCATCAACAATGCAAAATCAGCAAATTCCACATTCTTGTCGACTGGTTGGAGAATCTCTATGCATAAAGAAATTTAAAACCTTAGTGACAGTGAGAAAGAAAAATATGGCACCATCTTAATATGCATATTATACAAAAAAAACAAATACAAAATTATAGAATTGAAAATTTTTGTATAAATTAAATTATAAGGCTATAAATAACTTAATTTGAGTATCTCTGAAGGTGCACAACATCCAGGAAATAAACGAACTAAAACGTGACATAGGGATTGACATCTCTAACTTATTTTAACCCAATCTTTTCGAATGTTGCCTAAGTTTAAATGTGAATTTCATCACTTTTTCTAACATTAAGGAGCTTTTTAAGAGATAAAATATGCTAGCCGACGACAAACAGGCGTTTCTTTTTCATTGTGTAGGACGTATTTAATATTTATAATAGCTTTCTATCATTCAAATTAATTTCAATGCACGGTTATTAATGGAGTACTTTAAAGAAACACTCGTAAAAATGTGTACTAACAGTAAAAATTTCACTCCGAACATAATTTGAGAAGGACAGACGACACTAAAGTTGGGCTAGCCTCGGCTGGCTAGGATGCTAACAGGAAGGCTCGAGATAAGAAGCCGGGGAGTGAGAGCGTACGAAAGCTAACACACGGCTCACGTCAAACCGCTTCGCTTTGTTACGGCGGAAATTATTAATGCTGAATAAAAGGACGAATGCAACTGCTTAGCGAGCTGAAAACGGGGAGTCAATATTGGACTGTACTTTCGCATGCTGTCACGCCCAAGTATGTCATTCGAGACGGGTTTTTCGGACAAATCTGATGCGTGGAAATGATGCTGATAAACATCCACGTGTTTAAGCGATGGCATCCATCTGCAATAATGTCCTTATACTCACCGAGGAACATCTCGCTGCAGAGGTTCGCAGGTGTGGAGTACCGGTTAGTTTTGCACAGATAAACTTAGACACAAAGCTCAAGACGGTCTGGAACAGCCTCATTGTTTACAACATGTCATGCGCATGCTCACTTTAAAGGGAGGGCGCGCGTCGCATTCGCGGCCCGAAGGAAAATCCAAAACCCCACGGCTTGAAAGCGATAACCACCGAGCCACAAAACGATTAAACAGAAAACAACAACAATGTTTCAGTGTTGAATACAAAACACCAGAGACAGATTTCAACATCAGACGGGTCTCGCTGATTAACTTCTACAGCACTGCACTATTTTTATAAGCATCCTAACCTTTTGTAAACAAATACAAAAAATTATTTGCACGCACCAGCTATGCATAGCATTCTAACCACTGACAGGTAAAGGGAATAACACTGACGGTCTCATCCTTATGCCACATACTAGTGGATGGAACCAATTGGGCAGCAAGTACAATTTTGTCTCTCATTGCAGAGTCGTTATCCTGCTTAAATGAGCCTGAAACGGTGATCTAGCCTTCAAATTCCCAAGGTCTCAATCAAGTCGAGCATCCGTGAAATATGACCAAAAAAGTCCGATCCAGGGAGGCTCCACCTGGCAACTTACACGATCTGCAGCTAAACCACAGCCCCTCTCAGGTACTGAGTGACCCTATGCCTGTATGTGTCAAGACTGATTTGGCAACAAATAGGGAACAAACACACAGATGGCCAAGTTATTATACCTAATCGGTGTGTGTACGTATTTTCCGTGTGGCGTGAACGCAGCACCTTGCACTAAAAAGCAAGACGTGAACGCTTGATAAACTTGATATCACGTTTCTCTTGCCAACATGAGATATGACAGCTTATGACGAAACGTTTGAACATGCAGAAACGTAAACATAGCTATAAAATATATAACCGATATGTATGTGAGCCAACGTATGCTTAACACGTTTAAGGCGTAACTAATTCCTCTACAAGGGTATGCCTGTGAAACAGTGTGTTAGATATGGACTCGGAAAAAACTTTACAGCGACACCAGCTTAATGATTTGGTGTAAGGAACAGTTTGTACGGTGTCATTAGCCGACTAGCATGACAAGCTAGTGGTTACACACCACAAACACTCGAAACTAACCTGGATATTAATCAGTGACTTTGCTACAGATAAATAATTTTCAGCCCCAGTTATACAATATTTGCAACTAAAACATAATGCTTTGCTGGCTAGAAATAAATATTTTAAATGAAGTATGCCAACCTCCTCCTCCTCTCTCCCCGGCTGCTAATGCTAGGTGTCTTCTCACCGCGACGCTTTCAAAATGCTGAGCGTCAGGACCCTCTTTCGTCCAACATATCGCCTGAACAAAATTACGCCTTTAACGTTGAATTGTAAGGGACAACAATACCTAAAAACCACACAGAGAAGGACGACAGGAGATGGAATATGAATAGTGCAATTTTCTTTATCATGAATGCGATGACATTTTCCAAAACAAACATTTCATCGGGAACAATTCCAGTCTTTGGGGGAGAAAAGAAGAACAAAACAGCCAGAGTAAGTATACAGACGTCCCAAAATAAATGAATAGTGTAGTTTGAGTACATTTGTTATTAATACCCCGAACAGGCATTTATTTAATATTGGTGTCCCTTTTATAGTTTACAAGAATACAGTAGCATAGGACTAATAATTACAATCCAGGAGCAAAAGGGCTGCAGCACAACTGCATGCAGAAAGAAACAATCCATCACAACCCTAACATTGAAATCCTGGTTGATTTGTCATTAGATCTCTTTTTGCATTTCGATATCAGGTTTTTTTAAAATTGTTATTCCATCATAAAGCTGATCACTTAATATAACAAAAAGGACACATATTTATATATTAACCTCTGAAAAACAGTGAACCTTCCCATAACCCCAGGAACAGAGTTCACCAATATCATTTGGTGAATCCAAGTTTAGTTTTTTTTTTTGTAAATACAGTAAGTACCAAATGTAACAATCAAAAATAAACAAGCAATAGTACCTGCTGTTAGTAGATGTAACTTTTCATTTCATTTTAACAGCTTATTTTGTCAGTTCATTCTTGAACATCTAGTGTGCAATATCTCTTCATGTGTTTTACTTACAATAAACTGCTCTTCAGTAAGGATTAGTTCACCTGTACAATAACATCTCATTTTGCACACACTCTGACCAGAAAAGACACGCATTCCAAACAGCTTTGTCCTGTACAGCATTTTTAACATTGCTTAAGGCTTTTTTTGCATACAAATTACTGCAGTTCATGTTAGACTAACATAACAGAAATATTTTTACAGGTTGGAAATAAAAGTTGATATGATTACCTGACAAACACTGCATTTTAACAGGAGGCAATCCAAAAAAAAAAAAAAGTCTGAGCGCCAGCTGTACATGACGTCTAACTTTACGAAAAGGAGTGATAACAGTTTCATTACAAACCGAAGTCGGTGTTAGCAAAACAGCAGATGGGAAACGTCACAAGAAAACAGGCACGAATATATGGAAGAACAGGATGTAGTTTCTGTCAGAAGCTCTTCTTAAAATCACGATTCATCGCTGAGCAGCATCGACGCCACCGATTTTGCAAGGAGGGAGGGAGGACTTACTGGAATCTAGTGGAGAAAACTAGCTAATTTGTGAGGGACAGGATTCATCTTTATGCCATTTCTGAAACTTTTACAGGGGGGATCCTCATAAGGAAATTATTTTCAAACATTCTAATTTCTTAAGTCTTAATAAATAAATGTGACAAATGCATAACATAAATTTAACCCATAAAATAAACACAAAAAAATAAAGCTGTGGTATAGAAAGTATCACTCTGCAAAAGCACTTGAGTGCTGAAGGGAGGAATGCCAAATGTTGGCAGCAATTTCTTTTTAGAGAAAGCGAGTATGGGGGTTCAAAAGTGCCTTTGTGGATAATACCCCCCCGTCCCGCTTCCTCTGAGAAAGGGCTGTGTAGTTATGATTGCTGCTGTTCTGCTTCGTTATTGTTTTCCACAACACGTTTTGCCGCACTTGGCGAGTTGGAGGTATTGTTGTCAAATCCCAGTTGAGCCAGTTCCTCTTCTGCGTTTGTCCATGAGTTCATTGATTCATTTACAGTCACTGTGTGTTCCTCCATCTGCTTCTGGAGGCTGTCCATCTCCTCCCTAAGAGCAAAAAGGAGAAGGCTTTTTAATCCCAAAGTGCCATGTGACAACAGCTAATACAGTGCCTTGGAAATCTATCTATATCTCTTGAACTTTTCCACATTTCACCATGTTACAGCCACTAAAGTTGCATTTTATTGGAATTTCATGTGATAGAATATAATAAAGCCACAGTAATGAAAAGGTAATACAGGGTTTCTCCAGGTTCACAAACGCGAATTTAATGCTTTTTAAGACAAGTATGAAGGAAAATTAACACCTGTATCACAACAGAAATGGTCAAAAGAAAATTGCATATTTTATGTTGTAAAACATACAATTTTTACAAGTAGCAGAACGTGTGTAAACCCTGCATGGGCTGGAAACAGAAGGGAGCCCGTGGCAAAGACGAACGTAGCCCAGTCAACTGGCGGTGACAGAGGCAAAAAAAGTTAGCCAGCTAGCTAGCAAGGGCCTATTAGTAGCTAGTTAGCGCTGGCCTCAAACACCGGAATGAAGGTGTCTGCATGCATCTCAAATATTTGCTCGACAGAAAATTCACACAAGAAAAATAAACTGGAAAGACAAAACGAGAATAAACAGTCCTGTCACGAGAAAATTTAAGACCTCAGATTAATGTACACAAGGCTAATTGGGATTGTTTTAGTACACTTTAATGCCTCAATTTTATATACAAGAATATAAGACTTCATAAGACTTTTTAAAGCGGTGTGGACACCCTTGTAGTAAATGATTTTCAATATCTTTGTTAAGCTAAGAGAAATAATGGAAGAAAACTGAAATGCATGGTTAGCCCTGCCCTGATTTGATACTTTGTACCTGATTTGATGCATGTTATTTTTTATTTCATCTTTACTTATACAGGTTCTCTCATTGAGATCCAAGATCTCATTTACAAGAGAGACTTGTTTTGATAAAACAATAATGTTGCTGAAATTCCTACTGTAGGTTGTTCGGGGTGTGTATACAGTACTTTCCCACACCGACTCTAAAGTTTACACCGCTTTTTCTTTACTAAATGGTTTTACGCTCAGTGAAATTGGATGGAGAGTAGCTCTGAACATCAATTTTCCAGAAGCATTTAAGTCTGGATTTTGTCATTAGTCATTCTACCACATCCATTTCCTCTCTGCTTGTCTAAACATTGTTAGTTTTAGTTACATTAGGGTCTCATTTGTTCATCCACGTTTGCTATGTTCCCCATATAGATTTTAGCAAACATGATCTCCTGTGACTTTCCTCCAGCAACTGCTTTCTTCTTTCCATTTTTACATAAAACAGGCAGATTTGTGGACTGCCTAACAGATAGTTGTCCTGTAAAAAAATCTTCTCTCTCACAGCTATAGAGCTGTGAATCTCTGTAGCTCATCCAGAGTTACTTCCTCTCTAACCATTACGTCGAGTTTTGTGTCGGTACAACATAAAATCCCAATAAATCACATCGAAGTTTGCCGATTACTTTCAGCTCACTCGCTTACTTTAGTTGTCGTAGACAGTTGTGCAGGTTGTTCAGAGGTTCCTTGTTTACGGAAGTTGACGGTTTCAGTAATTCATCGAGCAGCGAGGCAGGCACCGGGCAGTCTGGGATCTTAACTGGGGTTACTGGGTTTGATGGGTTCCCGTCACTCTTCAGCTCCATCCGCTGCTGCTGCAACGACGACATCATCACAGGGACACGTTTAGTCACGTCAGCTCTCAACTCTTACACAGCCTCGTATAAAGGGAGCTGAAAGATGTCTTACCTTCCTGAGACGAGTCTGTTTGAGGTCTTGTTTGAGCTGCTGGTTCTGCAGCAGGACGGTCTTCATGCTGTTTCTCAACTCGCCCACTTTGGCCTGAAGCATGAACTTGTCCTTCCTGGTGCTGCTCAGCTCTTCCTGGACGGTGTCCAGCTCCACCTTTATGTTCTGAAACAAGACAGCTGTACTTCAATTTAAACAACAAAAAGAGCAGAAACCAGGGCATCCTGCCAAACGAACAGGTAGCTTTGTTCAAAGCAATTCCACGATTTAAACATTCGTTAAACTATTCCATATAGTTTTGTGTGTATACTTTAGAACGGTCTTTCTCAAACCGTGATCCGCAAGGTACTGTATATAAACGAGCGCTAATTTACAGCGACGTAACCTCAAAGTACGATGCGAAATTAGCTTATCAAAGGTTTTTGATTAAAAATAATAATGGACAATAATAGTCATAGATAAGAATAGTTTCTCGGGATGAGTTGAGCAACTTTTGTTTTTATTACACTATTACGGTACATAGCATGCCACCAGCACTGCGCCCCACCGCTGACTAACTGCATCTTAATACCTAAAATGAAATTATTATTTATGTCGGGCTCTCTTCGCGCCGAAAGAAGGTTTTTGTTTCTGCCAAAGCAACTTGAGTCTATTTTTCTTTTATTATGCTTCTAAATTACAAATAGCCCTAAAATGTTAACACATACAACACTTGTAAGAAAGAACTATTTCATTTTTGAATTGCTTGTGTTCTTTAACCATCGGAAAGCTTAGAATCCACACTTTCAGAATCAAAGCGGCCTGAGCAAACTTGTTCCTGGCCAGTCACATTTACAAAGCAGCACCACCTTTCTCATTTGTGAGTAAAGAGACTAATATTTTCATTTCAGTTTGTGTTTATTAAGATGTTGCTATTGCGCGGAGGTGGAATTTCTAGGTGGTCCGTGATGTTTGTTAAATGGGATGAGATTGAGAAACACTGCTTTAGAAGCAAAGTGGAGGCTTGCCTGCAGGGCGATCTGTAAGTTGTCCAGCTCTCTGTGGTGGCTTTGTTCCATCATCTCCACCTGCTGCTTCTGTGCTTCAATCTCCCTCTGCCTCTGCTCCACCTCCCACTTCAGGTCCTCAACCTGAATCAGCAGAAAATATTAGGCATCCATGCAACTCGAAGATATTTGATCTACGACGAGTGATGGGTCAGAAAGAAAAAAAAAAGAACTGCATCAGTCTTTATAAAACTGAAAGGCTGCACATCCAAAGTGCCTCGGCTATAAAAGGAACTGCAGAAGAAAAGCATCAACAGGAATATTGTGGCTTTTCAGTGATTTAGGTATAAGCTTTGGGGAAGTTTATACCTCCTGGTTGGTGAGGGGCTGCTTAGCGAGTTCCTCATCGAGTTGTTTCCGCAGGATCTGGAGCTGGGAATGAGCCTCAGCGAGCTCCTGCTGGAACCTGGAAACATCCTGAGCGTGCTGGTCGTCCTGAGCCCTGCAGAGCGCGACACGTTCCACATGGATTATGCATGCGACTATAGATTAAAACGTGCATTTTCTATTTCTGCAGTCGTCAGGGCAACGTGCACGTACTGTAGTTTCTGAGCTTCGCTCTGCAGAGCTTTCACCAGGTCCTCTTTGGCCTGCAGGTCCTTCTTGATCTCCGACAGCTCAAGCATGGCCGCCCTGTAGTGCCGCCTGTTATGGGCTGCCTCTGCCTTTGCTGCTGCCACCTAGAGGATGCATCATAGAATTACAACCTGAAAAGAGCAAAGTTTTACAGAATCTCCAAGTTCTAACCCAGAATTAAAGAACGCAACAAATATGTATAATAAAAATCTTTTTTTTAGAAATTATATATTAGTTTCTAACTATGCTATGAGATATAATTGTATCTGTATTCTTTACAATGGTCAAGCTGAATTGCATAAAATTTTGTTATTACATGTAGATCTCTTCATTGGTGCCTTTCTTGTTATATTTTGCATGAAATCTGTAAAGATACAAACTTTTCTCCTCCATTTGCACCTTTCATAATTAGCTGCAGCTCCCAATTATTTCTATTTTTAGAATCTGTCTCATATAAAACATGCTCATTATGTATGATATCGGGGGAGCATGTAATTGCACTATTACTGCAATGTAAATATATTGATTATAATTAACTCAGATTTTTTTGACTCTTTATTTTTCTTCCTTTAATCACAATGTTGCCAAAAACTTAAATATAAACACTGAGGGCAACAAATGTCCATTAAACAGGCCAAAGCATTGTGCACATACATATTCAATGTGGCTGTATATGCATATTCAGTATAATATCTAAACATGTTATAGCCAAAAAATTTATTTTCATTGCCATAATATTCATATTGATACTGCAATGGCGATTTGTTATATTGTGCAACTCTTATTCAAAGTTCCTCTTTAGTTTTAAATCAATCGTTACTCCAATACAATAAGTAATCAACTTTTAATAATAAATTCACCTATTCAGCTGAAATTAAAGATTATAAACATCCGTAAATGCAACACGTTTCTTTTTTTTTTTTTTGAAAAAGCAGAGGTATTTTCTCTACTCCAGCCAATTATTTTAAAAAACAACAGTTTTATTTTAAAATCATTTAAATGGCACATATGGGAAAAAAAGTGTAAGAAGACCATCTAAATTTAGATACCAATCATGCAAAAGTCGAATTCCTTTCATGGAAGTGTAATGAATTCAAATCTTAAGGAGTTTGGTCCCTGCTATGCTACAGTGTGATTTTTAACCACTTCCGTTCACACTTCACTTTGCTATTCTTCATACCTGTTCCTTCAAGTCTTTCACTTTGGTTTTCTCTTTCTCCAGAGCAAGCTGTAAAGTCTCAACCAACTGCTTCATTTGTTGGTCCTCCTCTTCTTTTCTCTTAAGAACAGCTTGGACCTAAAGAGAAACGGTAAGAAAAAAATGTAGCCAACTCCTCACATCTGTTTTTTTTTCTCTTTCGACATTTCAGGCATACCATAGAGAAGCTTGTTGCCTAAACTGAGCTGCAAACGTAATTTATTTTTTCACCTGCAAGTTTAGCTGGACGAGATCCGCCTCCCTCTTTGCTAAGGCAGATTCCAAAATGTTAGCGTGCTCCCGCAGTGCATTATGGGACTGTGACAAACCAGCGAGTTTCCCTTTTTCATGCTCCAGCTCGAGCGCCAACTTCTTGTTGGCGTCTTCCAACTTCCGGATCCTCTTCTTGAAACAGCGTGACTCCTGGAGCTGTAGGGGGAAAAAAACGACCCAGAACATGAACTCTGAGAAATTCTGAAAGATCAAAATAAAAAAAGCTTTTTTTATTATTATTATTTTAACCTCATCCTCCAGCTCCAGAACCTTCTCCTGGTAATCCTCCAGCTCCGTGGAGGTGAGAGTGATCACTTCCTGTAACTCCTTTTCCAACATGGTCTTGCTCTTTGTGACAGTCTGCAGTTCGGCTTGCAAAGCCTCAATTTTTTCCTGAATAAAATATATAATTTTAACAGCTTTTAGCCACTTAATCAGATTTTTCTGCCAGAAAAAAAAAGAAGATTCAAAGTTTCAGCTGTGTATAAAATATTCACTTAAAGATTTTTAAAGCTCCGTCAACGTCACCTGTAAGGCCTGGCTGTTTCCGCCATCCAACAGCTGGGCGCGGAGCTTGGCTAGCTCTGCCTCCGCCGTCTCCTTGTCGGTCAGAGCCTCTTGGAGCCTTCTGCTCAGAATGCCCACGGCGTTCTCGTAGGCTTTGTGTTTGGCTTTCATCTCCTTCTGAGCGCTGGTCAGATCCGTTCCCAGCCTCTTCATGCGCACCTTCTGCTCCGAGATGGCCCTGTTTCGACACACGCAGCAGTTAAAACGAGGCCGGCTCAGAACATAAAGGGCAGGCTTCTTCACACACAGGCACAACTCGGATGTGTTAATCCTCAGACAAAATCGACACTGTACGAGAACCGTGTTGTTTGTGTTTCTGAGACGTATATAAATAATCTGTGTTGGATTGTTTCTAACTGCTGAAATCTCCAAAGCAGAACATGACTCACTTTTTGGCTTCCGCCTCCATCTGCTCCACCTGTTTCCTCAAGCTCTCATTCTCTTGAGTCGCGGCGGTGAGCTGGCTCTGATCGAACTGCAGGGACTGAGTAAGGAGGGGACAGAAGATATTTTTCCTTCACAGCAAAATATACTTTGAATAAACTGAAAATTTCCTTAAAAAAAACAAACAAAAAAAACTGATTTAAACAACAGTACCTGAATTTGGGTTTCAAGCTGATCCCTTTCCGTCTGAATGGCCTGCAGATGGGCCTCCATGTTGTTCATCTGCTCCTGGACTCTGGCCACCTCAGTTTGCAAGCGGGCCTGCTCCAGCTCGGCCTTTTGCTTCTCGCCCTGGGCGCTCAGCAGCTCCTGCTTCAGGTCCTTCACTTCAGCCAGCAGGCGCTTCTTGGTGGACTTCAGCTCGCTGATGAGCTGGTCCTTGGAGATGGCGTCCCGACGGTACGCTTCCACCATCACCTGTCCATTCAGCAACATTGATTTTTTTTTACTTTTGTTTTGTTTTAGTCTGATTAAATGTTCAGAAAGAACTTTTTTAAAGAGATGTCTTGCTTATATTTGCTTTGAGCGACAACGCTGTTTTAATCCTACTTCATCATTTGGGAACTCGGGTCAGATGTTAAGATAACACTGTGAGTAAAAGAAATGTAACCTTATTTTCTTTATCGTCTGAATTAAATAATAATAATAATAAAATTTACAGGTCAAAAACAGTTTTCTTCTTACTGACCATTAGGAAATGTAGTAAACCTGCATTAGGAACTTTAGCATGTCTAAATAGTAACAATTGGCAAGGCACAATATAAATTAATAGACACAGTTATGTGCAATGTATGGGTATTTAAAAAAATAAATTAATTAAATAGGTAAATATAACTTAATAAAAAATAACAAATGAGACAAAAATTCAACAAATTTTTCCCACTGTGGGACAATAAATATTTCTATTCTATCAACTACCCAAAGTGTACAAAACTCATTGGCTAATTAAACACACCTATTCTCCCGTGGGCTGTGTAATTAGTGTCAAACAATAAACAAAAGATATATATGTATATATTGTGGTTGTGAAGTAACAAAAAGAAATATTTAGCTTTTTGTTCTTTTCAGTAGAAAGCACATTTGACAACTTCATGCTTTTGCTGCCTCTCTCACACAGATACGTTGAACCGAACACAAACCACATTTTCCACAAAACCCGTCGCCGGCTAACTGCTTTCATAGATTTGATGAACACGAGCGCTGACGCTTCGACAAAAAGCTCCAACTTTTAAAGATGCAGTAAATTGAACTTTTTTTTTTGTTGCTCTGTCAATCAGTTCCACCCTCTGCGTGACAGCCTGTCGGAGCGATAAAGCAGCCGTTGCTCCATGCAGCGCGGCACGTCAACCAGCACTTCAGGCATTCGTCAGAGAAGCTGACTGCCGTTTGGCATCCTCCCACAACACCGTCACCAGCTGGGACATTCAGGACAAATTTCTACATTTACGTCCTGTCTTCAGATTTTAACAATAAAGACGACAAGAAAAAAAAAAGACTAAAAGAAGAAGATGCATTACCTTTTGTTGCTGGAACTGCTCCTTTAATTTCTGCGCTTGTTTCTTCAGAGAATTATTCTCTTGTTGCAGAGATTCAATCTACACATTTTGAAACATTTTTAAATAAGTGATCCTCAAGAAAGTGTTCAAACTACGACAAACCCTTTCCACTCTTGTCTTCTACCTGACTGGCTTTGATTTGGACTTCTTGTCTGAGCTGGTCCAGGACGTCCGAGGCCACCAGGACGTCCTCGCCCAGCCGCTCGGCCCCCTCGTCCAGCTGGCTCTTATCGGCCTTGGCGGCCTGCAGCGCCACCTCCAGGACGATCTTCTCGTTCTGGAGGAACTGGATGGTGTCGTCCTTGGCGGTGCTCTCCGTCTGCAGCTCGGCCAGCTGGGCCTCCAGCTCCTGGTACCTGGCCTCCAGCTGGTTGATGGACTGCTCTTTGGTTTGTAGCGTCTCCTGAGTTGTCGTCAGCTGGCGCATCAGCTCCAGATGTTCTTTCTGAAGCGACTGCAGCTGCAAGTCCTTTTGGGAAAGTGTCAACTTGACCTATCGCGGAACAAATGAAAGACGTATGTCAGAGGAGGTCACAAAGTTTACCGCCCAAGTCAGCTTTTCTCTGGCTTTTGCAGAAACTACCTGTTCCAGTTCCCTCTCCAGAGCTGTCGCTGTGTTAGCCAGCTTTATCAGGCGCTCTCGCTCTTCCTCAAACTCCTCCAGTTTGTGCTGCAGGTCGTCTTCCACCATGGTTTTTGCGTCCTGGATCTGCTTGTAGGCGGCCTCTTGCGTCAGCATGTCGGCCTGCATCACAAACGGAAAAATTCAAACCATGAACCTGGCGGCTTTTTAGTTTAGGTTTTTATTTCCAAGTATTTTTCAAGCAATTGCAACGTAAGTTTTCAAACTTTTCCCACACCGCACTTTGGAGATTAAAACTGAACTAAAAAAAAAAAAAGACAGTTTCAATTACTCACTATTATTTGATACTGTTTATCACCGGTACTGTTATTAATAATGTCTTAGAAAGTATTCTAAGTTCTACAGCTGGGACAAGGATAACTAAAATACAGCAAAATGTTATGTTTTACAATTTTTCTCTCAACACAGATGACAAAACTAATTTAACAAAAAGAAAAAAACTATTTTAATAACATTTAATGTGTAAAGTACAACAGATCAATAAATCACTGACACATTAAGAATAAGAAATAGTGTGTGTGGATTTTATTAGGTGTATGAAAATATCTAGTTTCAACTGTAAATGTTTTCCGTGTTCGAATGTTTGGTATCATATATCGGATTTACTTACTACGATTTTTATTACTGTTTTTTTGTTTGTTTGTTTTGTAAGAATCCCCTGGAAAATGAGATGATGAATCTCTAGGTGTTCTAGTTAAAACAAATAAAAATAAAATCAAACATTAGATTGCATTTCTTATAAAACTGTGCAGTTTGAATATCAAGCACATTCCACATCTGATTGAAAGTCAAGCATTTCCAAGGATTTCAAGCACTCATATGAACCCGAGTATACCTCAATGCTTTGCAGCTGCACAGCGATGCGCTCCTTCTCTTTAATGGAGCGGTGTTGGGTCTCGGTCAGCTGATGGGAAAGTGTCACGTTCTCCAGCTTCAGGTGTTCCATGGCGCCAAACTGAGTCATCTGCCCCGCCTTCGAGAGACAGGTTGATGTGAAAAGCAACCCGTCTCAACTGCAACGTCCCGACGACGCGTTGCTAGTTCACTGCCACCGCGGCGGATTCCTACCTGCATGTTGGCCATTTCGCTTTGCAGTCGCACCCTGGCCTCCTGGGCCAGCGCCAGCTGCTGCTGGTACCACTGCCTGACCTGCTGCAGCGAGTCGATCTCAGCCTGGGAGGTCTTCAGTCGGCTCTGGAGGGTGCTGCGCTCCAGCTGGACCTGCTGCAGCTGACCCTGGAGGCCCGACATCTGCTGACGCAAGTCATGAACTGCAAAAAATAATGACAGTTGACAAAAAAAAAAAAAAAAAAAAGTTTTCTAATCGTGCTTATCTCTACAGGTCCAGGGTTTCCTCAAGGATAGATTTTTATATTTATATATACAGTACAGACCAAAAGTTTGGACACACCTTTCTAATTCAATGAGTTTTCTTTATTTTCATGACTATTTATAAGGCAAGAAATCCCACTTATTAACCTGACAGGGCTCACCTATGAAGTGAAAACCATTTCAGGTGACTACCTCTTGAAGCTCATCAAGAAAATGCAGAGTGTGTGCAAAGCAGTAATCACAGCAAAAGGTTGCTACTTTGAAGAAACTAGAATATAAGGGGTATTTTCAGTTGTTTTACACTTTTTTGTTTAGTGCATATTTCCACATGTGTTATTCATAGTTTTGATGCCTTCAGTGTGAATCTACAAGGTCAATAGTCATGAAAATAAAGGAAATTCATTGAATTAAAAGGTGTGTCCAAACTTTTGGTCTGTATTGTATATATATAGAATTTTTTTTTTTTACTTCATTCTGAAGGTGTGGTGGCGCAATGATCAATTACATGTAAAGGAAACCCTTCTGTCTCTGTTAAGTCACCTGAGTTGTCCCTTGAAGTCATCGTGTTCTGCAGCTCCTCCACCTTCGCTATCAGCCGGTTGTATTGGTCTTCAGAAACTTTCAGGTCGTTGCTTAGAGAGGTCAAACTGGCGTTCTTGCTCTCCAAACTGCCCTGGAGCTCCACCATAGCCTTCTCTAGCTGTCTGCAGTTTTGGCGGAGCGTGCCGACTTCTGAGCTGAGAGCACTTTGCCTCTCCTGGCTGATCTGAGCCTCTTCTCTCTTGGCCTGCAGCTGAGCGTTCACTGTTGCAAGCTGGGCCTGGAGCTCTGTCTTCTCTTTGAGAGCCTAGAGGGAACAGGAAGTAGTAAGAGAACTTCAGCCAAGTGTTCCAGGAGTTTCGTGAGTAGCAATAGTTTATGGGTGGCATGATTGTATATATTCATTTGTGTTGCATCTGTGGCTTTCCAATACACTTGTAATATTCATGCTTTTTTTGATGACATTTAAAGATGTTTACATATTTAGTTCTTGGCTTGTGATTTGTCTTGCTTTTGTCCACTCCGTACCGGGGGGAAATGATCTCAACCGTCAGCATTAACACTTCTTCTGGTTTTATTTCCACAATAACTAAGTAATACCAGCTTGCGTTGACCACAGCACTATCTCAGGCAAAAAAATTAAATAAAATCATTATGCATCAAAAAACCCACAGAAGGCTACTTTCAGTTTCAGTGAGAGATTTAAAATGAAGTCAGACGAAGCAGAGGTGTGTAGACCTACTGAGAAAAAAATTTACTTTGTGTGACATGTAGAGAGATATAATTCATTCAGACTGCGACAAAATGAGTAAGCGCAAGACTTTGAGGAGATAACAGGAAGGCTTTACACGATACATTAAGGTTGTTTTATATTTTCGAGAAAAAAACTGGATTTGGAAACACCATAGAGTACTTAGCCTAGTACTAGGACTAGGCTAAGAAAAAAATAATTAAATTACCAGAATAAAGTTGTAATTTTACAAGAATAAAGTCATTATAGTATGAGAATAAAGTCTCACGACAATTAAGTCGTACATAATACAAGAATAATCTCTTAATATAAAAAAAGTAACAGTAATACTAGAAAAAGTCGTAATAATACAAGAATAATCTCATAATATCACCAGATTAACGTCAGAATATTAAGAAAAGGAAGTAGTAATTATATGAGAACTCATACACAAAAAAATAATAAATAATAAAATGAGGATTGTTGAGCATCTTGTGAAGTTAAACTTTGGTATTTGGTTTTACAAACCGGAAATACAGTTTTAAATGTTGTAAATAGTCTGGTCTCAAAATACACAAACACATTATGTACAACTTTGAAAGACATATCCTACTCAGTTGCACATTCCTTGGATCAGGGATGTGCAATTATTATTTCCAAAAATTGCAGTTTGATTAAGCTATATTCTTATCTTTAATGTACGGCATGCTTTTCTTCATTTTGTTAATTTGCTTTTATATATCTTTAATACCTTTTTATCTTTGCTGTTAAACCTGAATTTCTCTACCATATGACAATAAAAGGATATTTCTATTCTATTCTGTATGATTTTTAAAAATCTCTAAATTAATTTTGTCCAAATTATTTAAAGTCTACTTTATTGTCAATTGATTAAGCACTAAACAAGGGAGAAACAAGGAATCAAAATTACATTCCTGACTAAAAACTAAAAGACCTCGCATACAAATAAATAAGAACAAATGGTAATAAAAAAAGTTTCCCATAAACCATAAAAAACACATTATATTAAAAAATTCTCATAAATCACTTAGTATTTTAAAAACACAAAATCTTATCTAGTTAACATCTTACATGGGATTCAGCTTCCTCTCTGCCTTTCTCCCAGGATATCTAAACTGTTGATTTAATTAATAAATATTTTATGTGAAAGGAGCAACAAAATGACATTAATGGCTTATTACCTGACTGGCTTCAGATGACAAGGATTCCAGTTGCCCCTCGAGCCTCGTTTTCTCTTTTAGCACCTGGAGCATCTCATCGTGACCCATCACTGAACTCTCCAAAGAAACGCTGCAATTTAAAAATGCAGAAGAGTTAGAAAAAGTAAAAAAAAAAAAAAAAAGAAAGGATAACACAATATTCAATACCTGCTGGAGAAACTGTCCCTCCGGCTGCGCGACTCTCCCGTTCCCTCCCTCTCCATCTCCAGCAGGTGCTGCTCGTCGCTCGCCGCCTGCAGCACCTCCTGCAGCGACGGGAACTGACCCATGGCCTCGGGGGCGATCTCCCTCCCCTCCACCGTGTACGGCCCTTGTTGCCGTTCCACGGCGGCCGAGAGCGTCCCATAGGTTCCCCTCGTGGACACGCTGCTGTAGGAGGAGCTGTCGCTGTCGTTGCCGTCGTTGCCGGGCTTCGCTCCGGCTTCGCTGCCATCCATCTCCGAGCTGTTGTCGTTGAGCTGGAGCGAAGTGCTGGCCTTCGAGTCCGTCTCGCATGCGCTGCTCTCTGACAGCGTGCTGACTTCTGACAGCGTGGACACGGAGCTGATGGAGGACCGGCTGACATCTGCTGAGGTCATGCCCCCGCCTCCAGCGCCGCCGCCTCCCCCTCCGCCGTCGCTCTCAGGAGACTTGTAGTCAGCTAAGGAATGAATCTTACTGGGACGTGGAGATCTGGATTTCTTCTCCTTGCTGGGAGGAATTCCAAGGCTGCCCAGTTTGGGGCCACGTGGAACACTGGTCCGGAGGAAAGAATACTCCTTGGTCATGGCAACAGTATTAGCGCGCGGTAGCGCCTCAGGATGGAGCATTAGTTCAGGATCTAGAGTACTGAAGGGCCGGCTTTTAGGGGTACGATGAGCCTGGGAAGAGGAAAGAGTCATAAAAACTATCAATAACTATTCCTGTCACAATAAGCAATAAATCAATTAATCGCATGATGCATTAAAACAAGCTCAATAATTTCCACTTGCATCATTTATCGTTTTTTTCTCTCTCTCTCTTTCTACCAAAAACTGACAAAAGTTTTCCGTTTGGTGTTTTGGTCTCAACAAGCCCCTTATTTTGAAGGACAATTTTGTTTACATACATTTTATTTTTTTCTGTACTTTTGTTTACTTTTTCTTAATATTTAAAATGTCTTCCAGTTCCAGTGCACCCGACTGCCTTCAGGTCAGAGTCACCTAACTAGGCAATGAGCTGTTCTGTGTGAAATTTAATCCCAGCTTTAATCCAGCTGAATGAGTGAATAAACAGCAGCATGAAGGCAGAGGAGCACAACAAATGGATTAGAGCACAGGTGGTAAAAAAAAAAAAAAAAGAGGAATCGTTTTCCTTTGGTTGAGCTCGTACGATCCAAATTGGGGCAATAATTTGATTTATATCAAGTTTTGGCAGAGGCTCTGCTCGAGCGTGGCTCATTTTAAGAGCAAACTTGGATTCATCAAAGATGACATAAGTATGGAAATAAAAGCCAAGCAGTGGCAGCACTCACTCACCCTCTCCTTTTGCCGCTGAACCCTGTACTGTTTGAGTTGCTCTTCCAGACGCCGGCGAGCTTCCAGGCGAATCTTTTCCTCGTTTTCCATCTCTAGGCATGGTTTCTGGTTGGCTGCAGCGAGAGAAAGTAGGCCAAACTGAAGACTCTTCCTCCTTAATGGGTAAAGCTTCCCAGAAGGCCACTTAGAAAAGCAAGTAATTAAAAAAAAAAAAAAAAAGGATCTACACAACATCCCTATGGAATAGTAGAGACTTGTACAGGGTTTCTACACTTTTCAAAATTTTTGTTTTCTGGCAGTTTTTTAAATTTATTTATGTGCAACTTCAAATACTAAGAGTGCACCGATTGCAGTTTTCTGGCCGATCACCAATCTTTAAAAATCGTGACCTGTTGATTCCAATTCTTAACTTTTTTTTAAATAACTGTCCGGTATAAAATCAAAATATACAGATTTGTCGCTTTTTGGGGCTTTTAAGGGGAAAAAAGTCAGTGGAGGTGTCTGAAAAGTCACTAAAAATAAAAGTGACTAAAAGTCCCTTTTTGCCAACTAGACTTGGCAAAAAAGTTGCTAAATTGGCAACTGTGCGGTGACTTTTTTTTCCTTTTAGTAAGTCTTCTCTTACGGCAGAGAAAAAGGGAAGACTGGCTGTTTTCAGACCTTCGTGAAAGCAGATAAGATCAGCTTCTAATGCAACTATCACCCATCACCCAAAATTGAGAAAATTGGGGCCGATCAATTAGCGCACTCCTAACAACAATGTGCTGTAAACTGAAAGTACAGAACAAGTAGCAGCATTTATGGAAGTATATTGTTCTTTTCAGCATTTCTTATGAGTTGATATTCTTATAAACATATTCTTCAATACAAGATCATATTCATTTTACAAAGCTAGGTTTACAACTAGCGTAAAATAGAGAAAGCTATTTAAACTTTAGGAGTGCACAGAGTCGAGTTACGAGAATATCCTAACATCCACAATCATAAACTAAGTTGGATTCGTTGGGTCTTTCCCAATGTTTACTAAAGGTAATATATTAAGGTACTATAAAAAATAGCTAATTTTCCGAGCAAATTCAAGCTTCATTTATTTATTTTTTTTAGTCTTTTAGAGAAGCTAACATACAGAATTAACTCTGTAAATGTGGTTTTCTAGAGGTGCCCAATATCTGAACAATGCGGTTTCGATCACAATTTCAACATGTTCAATTTTAAAATGGCATGAATACAATATTTGCAATTCCTATAATAATATAAAAAAAATATAATCACACAGTGTAGTTCTGTGTTCTTGCATCCCCATTGAGACATGGAAAAGAAAACAAGACAGTGTAGGAACCCTGCATGTCGCACATTAAGCAGATTCATGCCGTAATGATGCTGTTATTTTCCAGTTAGAAGTTAATAAGGAGCAAAACTAAATAAGCCTTTTCATGCGTACAAACAGCATTTATCATAACAAAAAAAAAACAAAAAAACATCACCAAACTGAAACATCACCAAAGAAAAGTTAACATGACACAGGGATTAGTTCCAAAACAGCCATTAGCCCACACGATGTTCCAAATGAAGCACCCACACCAAAAACTGATCAAGATATCCGTCAACTCCAGATTAGAAATGCAGAAAAACAACACTTATAAAGAGACTTCCAATGAAACCTTCTCACAAGTGAACAATCACAGCATTCCACAGCAAAAAGGGATTAAAAATAGAGAAAGGGAGAGAAAGGGGCATTCACTCCTGATATTTTGTTGCTTTGTTTTTTTGCTTACACAGTTCAGTCTCCTGCATAGGCATACTGAGTTTGAGGGACTGCAAAGCGTCACCCTTGTGAACCTTGACCTCAGCACTAGAGCCCTCAGCCTTCTCTACCGTCATGGGTGGATAAGCAGCCACACCTGGGGAGGACTCTTGGCTCGGCGGGTTGATGGGAGAGCTGCTGCTCTGCGGAGGGGATCCGTTTGGAAGGGTGCCTCCGGCGGCACCGAGGCCGTCTGCCGGTCCGTTCCCGTTTGGCAGCGCGTCTGAAGAGAGAGGACCTGAAAAAGATGGGAATGGAAAACGTCATAGTGGTTTCGGGTGATTTTTGAACTGTTGGGAGCATTACGTTTCTATGGCGATTTAACGCTTCAGAGAAAACTGCAAAGATGCAGAAACACAGAGTTCCTATAAAATCAGTGCTAAAGCCCACTTGTTTACAGCTGCTTTTAATTAGTAGTAAGTGAAACATTGATCAACACATTTGATTTGTATTTCCTTAATGATTTGGATGGTGGTATTAGCCTAAATGTAATGTATATTGCACATTTCAAAATTGGTTACTGTATTGCTTTTATGGCACTTTGAACTGCCTTATTGCTGAAATGTGCTGTACTAATAAACTTCACAAATGTATAGAAAGCAGTTTGTTATTTTATATACAACCTTCCCCCTTCGTCTAATTTGTTTTTCTTATTTGGTGATTTAAGACAAAAAGATATTAAAGCAGCTCTAAACACCTTCTGCTTCCCAGTTATTCATGATCTTGCGCTGCTGAAACAGTCACCAGTTTTCTGGTAAACAATCCTCTCTTCGCCAAGCTTTCCGTCCTGTTCATTGGATTCATTTTTTTCTCCCACGTCTCATCACTTGTACCGTTATTGTCTGGAGCGTTTAGCTGTGACATCTTGCACAACAACTCTTCCCCCAACCGATTCCCTCTAAATATGCCACAGCAGACATTTCTTTGGAGAATGGGAGGCGTCTACGGGCCTTGCGGATAATATTCGAGCACATATAGGCGTTTTTCGCTTCCTTTGTGAACATAACTTGAAAATTCCTTAAGCGAGCATTCCTCTACGGAAGGTGAAACGTAGCCATGAACCAGCTGTAGCAGATGCGATTGTCCTGACAAACCGGCTGATCAGCTTTGTCGAGCAACTATGTTGTGATTTTAAAGCAACACTTGGTTGCTAAAACCTCCCTGCGGCTGCCTTTACTTTTGCACAACTGCGTATTGTTCAAGTAACTATTTGCTTCATCATTAGTAGCAGTTACATCATAAACAAACCCTGGCTTATGGATGGTAAGAGGTTGTCGCAATATTAACAGACGCATATGTCATTTGTTGCTTTCAGAGATTCTTAGGATTTATTTATTTTTATTATCTGCTAAGCAGTAGACCATTTAAACTGATCAAACCCACAAAGTATTGTGACAGCCAAGATATCTGCAGGTTTGAGCAATCCAAATGTAAAACTTAAGACATTTTTAATGCCAGCTGGAATGAAAATGATCGGGAATGACTGGGGGATCTTCCTGGCCGGTACGGGCTGGCAACAGAAGTGAGGCAGTGGTAAAAATGGACGTCGCCTGGTCAGAAATTTGCACATATCCATGACGGACACACACACAGAGAGAGAAAAACTAGCTGCCAGGGTTATTACCTATGATAAGTTGCAGCTAGCTACCGACTGCCTCGAGTTACGAAACATAATGAAGACGTCTGTGTGAGACTCAAACTTTTACCTGACAGAAAGTCATGCAAGAAAAAACAACACTGTATGGAAGATTGAACATTCCTGTCATGAAATAATTTTAAGACTTGTGATTAGTGTAAATAGGACCAACTTAAATTTCTTTTAAAAAATAAATTTAAGGCATTTTAAGGCCTTGACTTTAGATGGAGAATTTAAGACTTTTAAAGCCTTTTTAAGACTGTCTGACCTATGTTTTTAAAGTAACAAAGCTTTTAGTCACTATCAAATCATAAAATAAAAAAATATAGACTTTTTAAAAATATCGCTATTAATCTGTGCACATCACTTGGCATCCACAGAAGAAATTGGTACATACATAGTAATTGCAATATCAGTGAGTGCAATATTAATTTCTCAAAGGACATTTGGAATACACTGGCAGTTGGATGAAGCGTCGCTGACGTCAACGTCCAGACCTGACACGTTACATTACAGCAACCAAAGAATGGCAGAAATACACATGAGAAAAGTGTTGGAAAAATGGGGATTTATCACAACTTGCCATATTTGCCAATGCTGCTGCTCTTCCTAGTATTATAGAGTTTACACACGATTTCAAATGGTGTATTGACTTGGGGAATGAGCGGATGCCCAAAGCATACGCACTAGTTGGAGATATTGATGCCCGCATCAATTTGCATTTTAAATATTAAAAAAATATATGTCAATAAAACTTCAAAATATATTCACTACCACCAAAGCTGTGTGTGAAACAGGGTTTTTGCAACATTTTCTTGGGTTTCCAGAGGTCTACAGAGTCATACACCAAATCGCTATGACACGTTGTCTCTGCTCCTCAGCATTAAAATTAAATTATCCATTAAATGATGACAAACTTTGAGCTGAAGGTTCCTTAAATGTAAATGCTATTGGCATTAAAAAGCCAAAATCAAAAACAAAGGTTGCAAAAAATACAGCTTGTCGTGTGTAAAGCTGTTTATGTTGTTTTACTGTATTTTTCCCCCCTACTGTTTACAAATCAAAGACTAAAACACAGTTATTTTTTTCCCCCTCCTAAAGCTTGCTATGCGCAGAACACAAACATAGCTGATGACTAATGAGACCTCTGTTTAGTTATTTAGCATGTTAGTTCAAAGAGCTGTGAGACATGGAGCAGTAAGAAGCTCAGCCTTTGGTGGTAATCACCAAAAACGGGCCAGACCTGCCAAAAGACTAAACTGTGGAGAAACAAACTAGCAGTAATATGCATAGAGAAAAGGACATTTGCAGAACAAAGTGCAGAGGTGAAACTGAACAAAGTATGTGTGATACTATGGAGGAATGAAGAGGAGGCCCAAGGGGTTTAGTGCCCGTTTCTTCGTAACTGCTCCAGTTACCCAGCGACCTTCTTTACGTCACTGACACGCAGTGTAGGGTGGAGGCTAACGTTAACGCATACCATTCATTCAAAACCACACAATTTAAATAATCCTTATCCGTACAGAATGAGCACTCACCGTTAAGAAGCTC
The DNA here is from genome assembly GCF_003331165.1 of Xiphophorus hellerii. Taxonomy (NCBI): domain Eukaryota; kingdom Metazoa; phylum Chordata; class Actinopteri; order Cyprinodontiformes; family Poeciliidae; genus Xiphophorus; species Xiphophorus hellerii. Next base: position 27,382,227 of record NC_045683.1, on the reverse strand, counting down.
ATTTGTCTTTTGGATGCTCTCCAGCCCTTTTTTGAGTGTGTTGACTTCCACAGTGGAGTCCCCCTCTTCCTCACATCTTATTACTTGGTCTTCTCTACTGGCCTCCATCTCAACAGCCTCCGATTTACCACCACGATCCACTTCCACCGAGAAGAGCAACAGTCACGGCGCAGCGGGCGCTGTATTGCAAATGACGTCTTATTTAAAGCATTTTCTGGGGACGGAGGCTCCCCAGGAACGTGTCTGAGCCAAGGAACACTTTACTGTCTGATGACTGAGGAGAGAAAAGGATGACAATTAATACATCAGTTATCTTGCAGCTTCTCACCAGTGTCCGCTTGTGTTATGTAACAGCACAGCGTACTTTAAACATAAGCCAGAGTCAAGCACTGTAACAAGCTGCTACAACAGTTAAGTAGATTGAGAACCCCTTAAATTGTAAACAGGGCTGTCTTGTCTAGTCGAAATATAAATAGTTTTATAATTTTTTTTGACTTTACCTTTAACATTTCTGACACCTATAAACAAACTTCAGAAATTAAAGAAATTACCAAGCCAACCAAATCTATTTTACTGTCACATCCAACTGTGTGTAAATGATGCTGATGTCTGAATAAATAAGAAATATTCAAGACAAACTCATACATAACACAAGTAAATACAACTCGTTTCTAGGTTACATGAAAATGTTACGGTCTCCGTTATTACAATAAAAGTAAGTAGCCTACTCTTTGTTTATGATGCAATTCAATCTTATCACATTTGACATGAATAGTGGTCATGAAAACATAATGACATGTTTTTTCTAACAAGTCAAGTGTCACTTCATGCGTATACTACAACCTTTGTTTACATTTTACTTTATGACATGAAATTTATAACAAAGTTTATTCCAAAATCCACAGAAACAAAATTAATCTGCTTTTAGTTTTTGGAGGAAACAAATTGTCATGAGACCGTCATACTGCAAGTCTTCAGTCAGAGGCCTCTTCAGATTCGTTTCAAGACTGACTGCTACAAGAGATCCTTTCTTTCCGGAGCATCACCGTCCACAATGACTTTTTGAAGATACTTGGGTGATATGAGTTACAACAACATTTAATTTCCTTTTGAGATAAAAAAGTATTTTTGAATTGAATTACAAAAACAACAGCTGCAATAGGGGGGAAAAAATCACGTAAATATCAGCGGCTTTGTATTCGAGCCCCTGCTCAAAACTGTCAAATAGTTTGCTCAATTGTTTCGGGAAATTTGCCCCAGTGTCCACGAATGCACCAGAACAATCGATCAGCACGCATTTGCAATAAATGCAAAACTCAGTGGAAATAAGCAGTGACATTCTGTCAGTCACTGGGCAAATATTTAACTTTTGAACTGAGGAGCACTGTCACCGTAGAATCACCCAAACCTCCTTTGTGTTTTGCATCATGTTATTTAGTGTAGACTATGACAACCTTTGACTTGGAGGCTAATTTACCTACTGTACAGCAGACAGGACAGGTTACGTACTGCAGGTCAGGTGTAGAGGCGGTCAGTGGAACGATTCAAACCCATAACTGATCAACAGAATCCAGATGTTTCGTAAAGATTGGTTAGCTCGGTTATTTTTGGCTCACCCACACTAGCCAGAAGCAGATGACAGACCAGGCTGTATGTGGCTAAAGCTGGTTAGCATGCTAACAAAACAGCTAGGTGTGTACCCAAAGGGAAGCTAAAGCTGCTAAGTTGCTAGCAACATAAATTAACGACGCCACCTGAAAGGCGTTTTCTGGAAAATTGTAAGAAGGCAAACCAATTACCCAACATCACGTAAGTATATTACCGCACCAAAGTGCAAATGATAAGATGACAAATTCCCTAAAGGACAATAAAAACTCACCCTTTCGGTGAGCTCCGCCGTTTACTACGTGGCTGTTTAGTTTCCGTTCCTTTACCCGTCCGACGAGAAACAGACAACGACTGTGCAAAAAAGAAAAAAGAAATCAAGCTGTCCTCTTAGAGAGTTTACTGTATGATATATAAATTATTCGGATGTTATCCTTCAGATGCTAATAACACTGGTATATTAATTACACGAATCATAACATGGAGAGAACACAGTTTCTAGTGTCGTATGTGGTAAAATGTATAGAAATAGAAGCAAGTAGACTGCGTGGCTTCTTTGCCCAGTAAAAACGGTCCTCCATAGTGTGTGTGGCAAATTCGATTTATTGACCGACACAGATATGTTTGGAAATTCGATTATACACACACACATCTCTCTCTCTCTCTCTCTCTCTCTCTCTCTCTCTCTATATATATATATATATATATATATAGATCTATCTATCTATCTATCTATCTATCTATCTATCTATCTATCTATCTATCTATCTATCTATCTATCTATATAGATATTAATTCGATTTATTGACCGACACAGCTATGTTTGGAAATTCGATTATACACACACATATCTCTCTCTCTCTCTCTCTCTCTCTCTCTCTCTCTCTCTCTCTCTCTCTCTATATATATATATATATATATATATATATATATATATATATATATATATATAGATAGATAGATAGATAGATAGATAGATATAGATATATCTATCTATCTATCTATCTATATAGATATAGATAGATATGTATACAGTAATCGAATTTCCAAACGTAGCTGTGTCGGTTAATAAATCGAATTAATATCTAGATAGATAGATAGATAGATAGATAGATAGATAGATAGATAGATAGATAGATAGATAGATAGATAGATAGATAGATAGATAGATAGATAGATAGATAGATAGATGGCAAAAAATGAAGGATGAAGGATTTTTTATGGAATATTTGCATTGAATTTTCACAACAGGATGACACTAGAAATACCACTAAAATTTTGCCGTCTAATTTTTGTTGTCATTAAGTTGGAAACGGTCTGCTTTCATCATCCAGCAAAAGTTGTATGTTTTTTTCTGATTTTATAACTTCCAAATTGTTATAAAAATGTAGTTCTTTAAAAATGGCAGCACATTTCCTATGGTAGATATTTATAAAAAAAAAACTTCTATTTTACAGTCAACTAGCTTTATTTAGCTTCACTGAGGAAAAGAATGGCTTTTTGAATTATGAAGTTTGCAGACCCCTGATCTAGAGTGGTAAAATATAGTTTGTAGTTTCCTGTGAGCACTGTTAAAAAGAAGACAAGAAACAACAACACAAACGTGAGGCCAAGCTATTGGCAAAAATCCCAAGCAAAGTCCCATTGTTTTTTTTACCCCTTCATGGGGTCTTTTTGTGGGCTCTAGTGTCCCTTATATGATAGTAGGCTGACAGGAAAGACATCCGGCAAATGTCGTCGGGTCCGGGAGTTGAACCCGTGACGGCCGCGTTGAGGACCCAAGGCCTCCAAATACGGGTCGCGCTAACCACTACACCACCACGGCACGCCCCAAAGTCCCATTGTTAAAAGAAAAGAGGCTGAATAAGACAAATCAAAGAAATGGCAACCAAAATTAAAAATGACATGTAAGTGAAAGTGAAACACAACAGAAAACAAACAATATATTATGTTATGGCCAGCCTAATGCAAACAACATTGTTCAATAGTTAAATTGTGGGGTTGACATCAAACATGATTTTTGAGACAAAACTAAGAAATGCAGAGAAATTGCAGAAAGCTGTCCAAACCTCCTGAACCCTCTCGGAAACACTGGTTACATTCCTATGTATTAGTTCAGAAATTCCCATGTAAGTATTGTGTTTCTGTTTGTTTCAAGGTATGTTTGTAAAAAGAAATATAATTGTGTGTTGTTTCCCCCTTCTTTCTTTTCATTTATCAATTGGACAGGTCCTGGGAGACAAATTTGTCTCTGTGCTGCTAAATCCTCACAGTTTCAACACTTGTCTCAAAGATGCCACTCACAACATGGCGGCAACTCTGCCGCAAGAGTGATGCAGCGTCTACTCTTGAATCTCTAGTCTTCATTCTCGCGCTTTGCAGCTGATCGCCGCATTCCAGCTGTGCAACTCTCATGTGAGATACGCTTTAAACCTCTGGTGTCAGTTCATGAACCTTACCCCAGATGAGCCACTGAGTGCATGAAGTGCAGCTGTTATATCATGCCAGCGCTTTACGTAATAAGATTAAACCAGATCTTGCTTCGAGAACTTGAGTTAAGCCACATTCACCCTTCGGTTTAAGCATATCCCATAAACAGTAAACATGGTTTGAGCTAATTATCATTTTAGTGGGCTGTAATATATTTTATGTATTCTTATTAAAATATTAGCACACAACTATTGCGCAGATATGAGATGTATAAATGTAAACAAAAAGCGCAAAATTAATTCGAGGTACACATACATAATAAATTCACCCATGCACTTCTGGTTACTTTGTCGCCATCTACCGGTAAATACGAAGAATTACAAATACAAAGTCTAAAAGCCACCCCTGCAAATTTACTGTTATGATGAAAGTAAATATATATATGCATTTTTGATGGGTAAAAAAAAATTAGATGAGAATAGTTGGCATGATGATGCCTTGGAATTAAAGTCTGTGGATATACTTTAATTCACGTCAAGCACACATGATGTTGAGTAGATTTTTATCTTTCTGATCTAATGATTAGATAGGGTTTTGTTTTGTTTTTTTCTGGGCAAAATAAATCACATCCTTTACAATTAGGCCTAGTATTTGTTTATTTTTTCTTCTTTCACAAACAGCTTTTTCCCCAGAAATGATTTTTTTCCCCCATTGGTTAGCTTTTTTTTAAAATTACATTTTTTAATATGGGTGGCATGGCTCTGTGCCAGTTGTACAGCAGTTGAAGTGTATAATGGTATTGAATGCGTTGTGTTGTAAGCGCCATCAGAAGATATTGCTCTACATTGCTGGTGGCTGATGATGCTTCCTCAGCATCATCAACCACTGGTTTCTAACCTCACAATTCAGTGGCAAATTAAAGGCTTATTTCAGTGGTCGTAAAGGAGTCTAGATTGCATTTTCACCCCTCCCCGCCCGCCCATTCCTCCCCGTTAATTTTAATGAAATAATCCCACCGCAATGACACAAATGCATGCAAATAATTGTTTCCAGATCAGCAGAAGAGACCATATGTCGCAGCTTAGAAATGCTTCCTAAGTGAAAGAAACAGGAACGAGTCGAAGATTTTTACATGAGAGTTGAAGCTCTGAGAGGAATCAGAAAGTACACAGAGACATAAATATAAATGGGTGGAGCTGTGATCCTGGTCTCAGTCTTGATGCTGTTTAAAAAAAAAAAAAAAAGGTAACTACTGGAGAGCCAAACACTTATTTGGGTGAAAAAAATAAAATAAAATAAAATAGAAACTGCTCACACCAGCTGAATTTTAGCTTTGAATTGATCACATTCTACCTTTTCATTGACTTTATTCAATAGTTTAAAAAAAAAAAAAGATTTAATCTCCGAACTCAAAGCAACTCAACATCGGACACTCGTGGTCCAAGTTGGCATCTGCCTTGACGTCCACCAGGCAACTTTTGGAAACGGTGCGTGCATACGACCAGGCAGAGATTTTTAAGGGAAGTGGCAAAAACAAATGAGACAGATTAGCGCTGGCCGACAACGGAGGATTATCCTCTATGCTGCCCAGATACCGAGCTGTTAGGATGTCATGACAGACTTTAGTCAGAGGCCTCTTCTGTGTTGTCTCAACACTGACTGCTACCGGACATCATCCTTGTAACCTCTTTGAACACCTTTAGGGGCACCACTGAGTTGAAGCGTGTGTGTGTGTGGAGACTTTAGTTATTGTGTGGGATTATCAGTCAGTGCAAAGCCTTCGCATAAGAGACAGATAGCACTCCAATCTTTTACCGTGTGCCTACTCGTTTGCGTTTAGTATAATTTAACCAATTAATACTCTGAATGAGCCTTCGGGAATAATAATAATAATAATAATAATAATAATAATAATAATAATAATAATAATAATAATAAGACACATTTAGTAACGTAAGCAGACAGGCGAGGAGGGGGCGGAGGCGTATTATTTGACAGTAGAAGTGTGTGGAGAGGCAGGGAGCTCCGGGGGTCTCCGGTTGGTCCATGAGCGATGGGAGCGCGCCCCCGACACTTCAGGTGATCCAGAGGGAAGCACAGAGGAGCGGGACGCTGGTCGCTGGTGCGTCGCGTTAGAGAAACGGCCAAAGAGTTGGAGGAAAAATGACTTGTGTTACGTCGCCCGGAGCGCCCGCTTCACTGACAGCATGTCTGCTCTTCGTTGCGGGATGTTTCGCACAGAAAGTAAGTTAACGTTGGTTTGCTGCATTTAAAAAAAAAAAAAATAAAAAAAATAAAAAAAATAGAAGAAGAAGAAGAAGAAAGAAAAAAAAGTGATTCACAGCCTTAGTCCAGCGTGTCTTTCTCCTGGATACCACTCAAACCACGACCTTCATCTGAGTAACTTAATCAGCTGTTTACTTCAAAGTTTTGCGATGGTTTTTTGTTGTTGTTTTGTTTTGTTTTTTTGACTCTGTGAGACTTAAAGTGATTTTTTTTATTATTCAAAAGACAAACTAGGTTTCAATTCGGGATAAAGATGATACATGATGGACCTATTGCGTCATCTGCACGTTCATTCTTAACGCACTGCTGTGACTAACCGCGCGTGAACTGCTGAAAACAAGCTAACACGTTGTGAAATGTGACATTTCAAAGTGTGTGTGTGTTCAAAATAATTTAGCCTGCGTTACTTTGTGTCGACGACGCAGATAACCTCGTGTTGCCTCCTGACTTTTGTTGATTGTTGAGCAGGAACGCGCATGCGGCCGTTTGACAGTTTAAAAAAAAAAAAAAGAAAAAAGAATCCGCCGTCACGTCGGTGGGGACTTATTTACTCATCTCGATTCAAGCAGATCTGCTGTACTTCACCATCCATCCAATCTTTAGTTGTTTTTTTTTTATTTACCTAATTTATTTTTTATTTCTAAGCTGAACTTCCACGTTGCTCATTGCGTGCAGCGCGGCTTTCAGGGGTTGTTTTGATGCCACAGGTGTGTTTTGATGTTCCTGCGCAGCTCGGGGTTGGAGAATGGCGTGCAGAGTCCAAACTGCTGAAACGAGAACCACATTGAGCGTATGCTCACCTCATGTTGTATGTTTTCACTCAGTATATAATCCCACGCTTTGCTCCTGACATTATATAATGTGTATACAGGCAAGCCCAGACTGTCAGTTTTGTTCAGCATGCTTTGGCTTTTGTTTGGATTCTGTCAAGGCTCTTGCATTCAGGTCTGGCTGATTGGGGTGCGAGTGCAGTGAAATCCCGGTACCCCGATGAAAGGTTTCGAGGTGCTACAAAAGCAGACTTAAATGTATTTTATGTAGGCCTATTTGCAAAGTGGAAGGAAAATGATGAGTGGATTTCTAAGATAAGTGAATTCTGATGACAACTGGTTGCACTGGGTTTGATTTAAGGGTAGCGGAGTAAGAATGGCCCACAACAAACCTCACTTTTCAGATTTTAAATAGCAAAAAAAAAAAAATCGGTGTAAGTTTCCTCTTTCTGCACAATAACATATCATGGTGTCCCGATCCGACGTTGATGTCGGAGAGAGAATGGTGTTATATCGGTCCGCATCTAAAATCTCTGACTTAGGCACGGCAATCCTCTCCAGCATTTAGTCCGCCCCATCATTTCTACCCAGAAGTGTTTGTATCCCACACGCTGACTCACTGGTCAATAATAAGTGGGTCAGTTGTTCTCATACTTGTTGTTGTTGACTATTGTTCTCTGTTTGCGTAATATCGCTTGATCTAGCCTTTTTTTTTAGCATTCCACACCACAATAGAAGCAATAAAAGTGGGTTTGATTTGTGCCGTTATTGCATCGGCTCAATATCAATATTGGCCAATATGCAAAGCTGCAAAATTGGTATCGTATTGGAAGTGAAGAAGTTGTGTCGGGACACTCCTAATTATGCTTTGTGTTGGTCTTATTCATAAAACCCCTGATGAGATACCAAACAGGGTTTTCTCCAGTGTATAATAAGTCTGGCGGGCCACCAGGCTTTACTTGCACCCCCACCAGGCTGAATGTTGTTTGTTTATTTTAGTTTTTCTTTTTTTTTTGGAGACTTTAGTTGATGTATAGATGTTGCTTATACTGTCTTCCAAAAACACAACTACCTGGTCAAGTTTTCAAATTTCCTTTCAACTCAAACCATTTCTTAGCTCAGAAACACCGTGAGCTGCTGGAAGACTGCCCTAGTGCCCCTACCATCGGGCTCAGCAGGTTTTCTGGGGGGAAAACCTCGCCGGTGTTTGTGCAAGTGACTACATGTGTGAATACTTTTTTCAAATGATTTTTTTTTCACAATTTTTGTTCTTAAAACGTAATTCCTATGTACGTGTAAACACCGACTGAAGTGCAGCCTTTAAAAGTACTTTTTGAACTTCCTCAGCTGACTCTTTTTCTTTATAGATGACTGAATCCTGTGACTGACGTCTAAATTTAAGGAGCTTTACCTTTGGCACACATATTTTTAGGTCATCAGGAGCGGAGGAAGACCCATGCCTTCCATCTGTCAGGACTCATCCTCTTCCGCTTATGGAGCAGGTCGGCTCTGCAGCAGACTTCTTAGAACTGGGCTGCAATAAACCGTCGGTGTATCGAATTGTTTGCATCCACCGCTTTAGTTCCCATGTGCATAGGGTGCCCACTATCTTTGCGATTATCTGCCTGAGGGGGCATAGTAAATGATGGCTTTGTCCTCTGTTTCCCTTTTGTATTAAGTTGATTTTTGGAACAGCATAAATAAGCTTGGAATTTATTCTATGCCCCCTGAGAGCAACAGAGGCGGTCGGTCCACAACTCTCTCAGCTCTTTGGTGGCAGGAGAGTGAATTTGATCTTTGTTTTAGTGCTCCGCTTTGTGTTTCGGAAGGTTTTATTTGAGATGGAATGAGGCGGGCATTCATTACTAATTGAAGTGAGTTGTGGGACAAGTGAACAGTGGATTCACTTATTCTTCTGGTGAATTATAAGACAATATGTCCACACAGCCCGTCTACAGCTAAACATGTCATCGAGTGTCAGTGGACTGAAGTGGGAATGGGACAAAAAGGGGCCCACCCCCACAGGTACAGCTTGAAGTTTCGCTGAAAGGACAGAGAAAATGGGCAGTGTTATTGCAGCAAGTGTCTTTGTAAAAGATGACCGCTGATGATTTAACTTGTTGGATTGGATGAACACTGAACAGTCAGACTTGGGTTTTATGTGTAGTTTGAGTTTGGACAGGACCAACAGGTTGAGACTCGCATTATTATATTTGTGTTCTAGAAATAGGCACAAATAAAATCCAGCTAGAATGTAAGGACTGTGGATTTTTTTTGTCACCAGTGCAGAGCGAAGTCATTTAAAAATACACATATGGTGATAAATAGTCCCAGTCAGATCTTTGATGAAGAAATTAAGTGACATCATGATTGATAATCTATAGAAAGGGGGCGGGGGCTTCAAGTTTTATCATGATATTTCGTGGTGCTATAATGATAATTAAAGTGATGATAAGAACTTTTTTTTTTTTTTAGGCAACTGTATGGCTCTGACTGTACGACACAGTAGCCATATCCCACAAACAAATACTTTTCTTGGAAAAACATCCGTTTGTAATTCACGTCTTGAGGGCACCAGTCAGATAATGAAGTGAAAGAATTCATTGAATTTATTCATACTTTCAATGAACCAATATTGGAGAAAATGGTAAAACTAACAATCCCAACAATATGGACAGCTTTTTAAACATTGTTCATTTGAATTTGTCCAATTACCAATCTTATCTAAATTCTTATCATGGTAAGAAATTTATCGCAATAGTTGATAAACGATACGATAAATGCCCACTGCTAATCTGTTGTTGTTGGGGGGGGGGGGGTTTCTTATGTCAGGCTCCCATGACGGCTTCAGCAGCTTCCCAGAAGCTCTAGGAATCTGTTTACGGGGAATTTTTCATTGTTTTTCCAAGAAGCGTATTTGTGAGGTCAGACATTTGTGTTGGATGAGAAGGCCTGACTCACACTCCTCTACTTTAATTCATCCCAAAAGTGTGCTATCAAGTCTCTGAAATGGCCCCGCCCATCCTTCTCTTCCTGGACCCTGCTTGGAAAAGGAAGAGATGAAATCCAAACTCTTCCCACCAAGTTGGGAGCGTGGAATCGTCCAAAAATGTCTTAATGGGCTGGAGCAGCAAGACTTCCTTTCACTGTAACTGAGGGACTCCTGAAAAAGCAGCCCTGCACCATAACACCCTCTGCACAAAACTTTACATTTGTGAGCAGACCTACACCAGTCTGGAGTCCAGTATCGGAGCGCTATACACACCATCCAACTCTTTGCATTTTCTGACGAGTGCCACATGAAGTTTGTAGGTCCGTGGCTGATGACTCTGCAGAAAGTTGGTGGGCTCGGCGCTCCGTGCACCTCATTATCTTTGATTTTACTTGGCCTGCCACTGCATGGCTGAGTTTCTATTGTTCCTAATCGCTTCCACTTTGTTATATTACCACTAATGGTTCACGGGGAGATATTTATTAACGAGTTCAAAACTGGACTTATTCCATAGGTACCGTTGTGGAATTTACAGAGCCCATTCTTTCACAAATGTTTCCACAAACAGCTTGGATGCCGAGGTCTCCTGATTGGAACTTCGACATGTTTGCTCAAACAAGGCTAAACTATGTTAAACAGCAACTTTAGTGTTTAGATAAAGTCACCTAAAATGCACATACCTGTATCATTTCTTTCCAAATACTGCTCAAAACATACAGCTACAGCCTTTAATAGTAGTTTTTACTATCTTGCTCCTAATGGCGAAGCGGTTTGATGAAGTGCTAAGCTAGGCTACGCTAACGCTGGCATGTTTACTTCCTGTGTCAATGTGATTCAGTGATAATTCAACACACGTGTTTCCAGTCAATCGCTGGCAGACAAAAGAGACGGGAAGAGTTGTTCTTGTGGTGAATAAACTCAGAACTTTACTTTGCACATTAAAGCAGAGTAAAATTCAACAATGTTTTTTTTTCTTTTGTTAAAAAAACACTGAAGAAATGGAGATGTGTGGGCACAGCTGGCAGTCTCTCCTTTGTACTGAACATCAGTGCAAACTTTGGAAGCAGCTTGTAAGAGAAAATCCCGGATTTGTTACACCAATAATTGTTTTTCTTTAATTTAATTTTTTGAAGTTCTCTGTGCAAAACTTAGCTGAATTGCTTGATCAAGGACGTGGATGTGAGTTGAGCTTCTTCGGGGACTCTTAATTTCGATCTCTCAAAAAAAGTTTTTTTTATCAGTCCCAACGCCTGGGATCGGGTCAGAAGAACATCCCTACTGATTACAGAGAATCCCCCGGAGGCCACTGTTTGAACTAGACTTTTGTAACTTCTGTGTGGCACAAAAATGTGATGAATAATTTCCATTCACAACACCTCTGACATTGATCACCTGCACTGTGTGTTGGTGCATCAGCCTCCTCCAAGCTCTTTTCTCAACTGCTAAAAGGTGGGTGGTCATGATGTTTGAGCAATTCTATCATTTCCTTTGTCCTGGCTTTACTTATTCATCACCGATGCCAGTAAAAGATAGAAAAAAGCGTTTGCGGCTGCCTGTGTTCTCCCTTTAGGCGTGCTCAGCCAGGTGGGGCTATTATGAGTGGCAGATTAAGTTTGTTGTCCCAATCTTACAAATTACAGGTTGCCTTGCTAGCTCACCCTGAAAAGACTTGTGCGGCGAGGATATGTGTGGGCCGTTCACAGGATGTGTTGCTGCAGCCTGTATTATCAGCGAAAGCATAAATAACTGGGATCTGCCAGGGTCTGATTAGAGCAGCTGAGCTGAAAATGAACCGCTTCCGGTCACCAGCTAAGTGATCAGAGGGTTTCAAATGAGCAGGAGATTGTGCAAAAGCCCTGATTTCATTCTCAAGGAGTTTTTTTTTTTTTTTCCCCAACTTTTGAGAGAGGAGCCCTGCAGCCAGAACATTTAAATCTGTTACATAACGCTAAGTAGGCCTGTCACAATAACCAATTTTGCAGGATGATAAATTGTTCCAGAAGTTATTGCGATAAATGATATTGTTGCTTTGAGACCATTTTTAAGTAATATACTGTAATGGCAAAATAATAATGGAGGAGCACATTCTAAGAGATCAGTAAACTTTAAATTCTAATGAACATTTAACACTGGAACTGGAAGACATTTTGAATATACAAAATAAATTAAAAAACAACAAATAAAATGAATTTTTAAGTCTTTGTAAACTAAATTGTCCTTCAAAAAATGGCTAGTTGAGACCAAAGCACCAAATTGAAGACCTTTATAATCCAGTTTTTGCTAGAAAGAGAGAAAAAAAGAGATAAACGATAAATCATGCCAATGGAAAATATTGAGTTTGTTTTAATTTATCATGCAATTAATTGATTTATTGATTATTGTGACAGGCCTAACACTAAGTATGAGTAGCATACCTTTTCTGTGGTAACATATCAACCCTTCCTTAATGAATGGTCACAGATGGCTTGGCGATTTATTTTCTCTTCTTTCCTTGATAAGATGAATGAATAAACTCTGGGTTATGTACAGCGGACCCCAGGTCCTGGCACACAGTGGGTTAGGGACCACAGCCACCCGCGAATAATTGAAATCCGCAAATGCATGCGACGCTTTCTAAAAACACTTTTAACAGTCCAAACACCAAACACACCTTGATATGCACAGTGGAAACCATCTTGGCACTTAATACTGCACTTCTTCCTGTCATGAAGTGCGGTGGTGAAAGCGGTGAGGGAAACGCAGCAGACCCAGATGAGATGAATGATGCAAGTTTAATGATGAAAATAGGCTTAAACAATCCCAAAAGTCCAAAAAACCTGGCAGCACAGTCGAGCGGAAGGCTAGGGCTCAGCACTGGTAGCAACAGGCTACACGCATGGACAAGGACCCAACAACACACAGAGACACAGGTGAGACTAAATACACAGGAGGCAATCAGGGAACAAGAAACACCTGGGAGCAATCAAGGGGAAGACAGGACAACACGACTCAGAGACACAGGAAACTCAAAATAAGCACACAGAAAAACACGGAACATGACATTTCCCTATCTCTGCTCAGCCAAAGACAGAATTCACCAATAACGTGTCAAGTAGCATTGCATCTAGGTATTTCAGCTTTGAATATTTTTGATATGGTCTTTGAAAAATGAGTGAATAGTCAATTTTTTCTTTTTTACAAATAATTTCAAGTTATGTTCCACTGAAAAATCCACAGACACACATGCGTTGGTCCACAGTGTGCTATTCTAGTATCCGCTGCCAGGGTAATTGTCTTCTGTCGCGTTTTGTTCCATTACGACCACATCTAAAATCCAGTAAAACCAACCGCCTTCAGAAGTCGCTGAATTGAACTGGGCGCGGCAGTGGCGCAGTGGTAAAGCATGGGATCCACACATGGAGGCCTTAGTCCTCGACGTGGCCGTCACAGGTTCGGTTCCTGACCTGTTGACCTGCGCCGCATGTCTTTCCTGTTGTTTCACTACTAAATAAAGGCCCCGAGAACAAGGAGAAACCTTAAAAAATAAAGAAGGTCTCCATATCCAAGTCAGTAAGTCTGTCTGTGTTTATTAGTTAAATTACAGCAGGTGTCAAAATGTTTAAGAGAACATCAGTTGGATACTACGGAAAAGATTTCAGTGCAACGAATTGGCTTCAGTGGTCCATTGTTTAGTAAATGCACACAGGTGTTGAGGTATAAACATTCTGTATGAATGCTTTTCTAATTGCCACTTTAAGAGGAGTGAAATGTGTGAAAAGTAAGCTGCAACTCAGAGGGTTAGATAAATACGACCAGCCGGGTCAGAGCGGACAGGAGTCCACTAGATAACTGACCGGCTTTTCTGTCTCTTTCCTCAAACACCAGCAGGCGCACAGTGAAGATGGTACTTCCAATGCGTATTGTTCTGAACGGTTCCCAAACAATTTGTATTGATAAGGAAGGGCATCAACTCAGTATCTATTTAGATCACCCACCATTTACGACAGACCGTGGATTATGCAGCATCAGTGATGTATCTGTTTGGGGCAGGAAGTAACTGTGGAACTCGCAGACCATTTTTATCTCATTTTCCATCTCAGAATTAGTCATCGGTTCAACATGTACCACCTGCTCTGATGTTCCTAATAAAAGTCAAGGAGAGGAATCAGCCAACTTGCCAATATCCTTAATCAGAACCAACACGCAAAGTATTTTTTGAGCTTTGACAGGGCAGGGATAAAACTGCGTCATTTTGGTGCATTTAATTTATTTTAGTTTGTGAGGCACATTTTTCAGAGCATGAGTTGTTGGAAATGTGTTGTATGAATAATAAACTTGAGCCTGAGAAGTTCAAATCTGAATTCAAAGAGTAAAGAGATGGGAAATCAAAGAAGCAGCCAAGATGTTAGTTTTAACTCTTGAGAAGGTGCAGAGATTTGATCGATTAATCATTTTCTTTTCTTTTTCATGGTTTAATTTGTGGAAAATCTGGATTTTTTTTCTCTAGCAACACACTTCTTAGGTTTCCGTAGCTTAGTTTGATGTTAGCCCTTCCTACAGTTACCATCCTAATTGAAGAGCTTTTTTTTTTACAGCTTCCAATTATTATGACTTTGAATTCAAGTCAACTCACATAAAAAAAAATTATTGAAATAAAAGCCAGCTTTCAAGATATTTTCTGTCATTTGTGAAGTGAGGAACAAAAATAGATGATAATCGGAAATCAAATTTTGTATAAAAAAATATTATTCTCAAGCCATATTTTCAAGGGCTTAAGAATAAGCCCTGGAAAAGGTGCTCTGGCTAGTTGACAGCAATGTAGCACTTTTTTTTGGCTTATGTGCAAAATGCTGTGGGTATTAGTAAATTTTTTTCTGTCTGGGATGAGAAAAAATGGAAGAGTTAAAGGAGCTAAAGGAAAAGGACAAATGTGAGAACTAGTCTAAAAAGAACTGGAAGGTGAGGCAGTAGGATAACTACACTGCATCTGTGCTTCACAAATGCTCTCCGTCCAATCTGACCAAGATTTGTTTTGCATAGAAAAAAAAGAAATCGAGTCTCTGGATGTGCAGTATTGACTCCGGGTAGCTGAAAATGTATCCCACGTTTTTTCAGATACTGACTTGTTTAAAAATAGAGGAAATAATTGTGTCATTTCACTTCCACTTCACAGTACTTTTGCTAGTTTATCTATATGACAAATTCCAACATGGCAGATTTAAATGTGTGGTTCTGATGTGACAGAAGCAAAAAAAAGTTGCGTGGGTCTGAATTCTTCTGGAAGGACATGTATGGACTTATATTCAATGAGCTCAGCAGATGCACAATTCCACCAGATGTTTTGCTAATTGCCGCTGGCTAGTCGGAAGGAGCTGAAAGCAGAGGTTAGGGCTGCTCAGTGAGGCAGAAGCTCTGGAGCTTGGAAACTGCAGCTCTGAAGAGGAGCTTTGTCCTTGAAAGCAGCTCTCGGACCCACCAAGCGCTTTGTGCAGCTGCATGGTTGCAACGGGAGATTAAAGGATTTCTCAAACACGCATGAAAGAATCAAAGCGACACTCCAGGTGTGTTTTTGATGAGTAGATAACATTATAGAATGATGTAAAGCTCAAAAAAGTCATCCATCCATTTTCTGTTCACCCTTGTCCCTAATGGGGTCGGGAGGGTTGCTGGTGCCTATCTCCAGCTACGTTCCGGGCGAGAGGCGGGGTTCACCCTGGACAGGTCGCCAGTCTGTCGCAGGGCATACAGGACAAACAACCATACACACACCTAGGGAGAATTTAGATAGACCAATTAACCTAACAGTCATGTTTTTGGACTGTGGGAGTACCCGGAGAGAACCCACGCATGCACAGGGAGAACATGCAAACTCCATTCCCGGCCGGGAATCGAACCCAGGACCTTCTTACTGCAAGGCAACAGTGCTACCACCTGCGCCACTGTGCAGCCCCTCAAAAAAGTCAGTTTCTACTTCTTTTTTTGAGCTTTAAAAAAAAAAATGTTTCAGACTATTACTTTTGGCAATTTAGCCAAGCGAGGCTCTCCTGCAACCCTGTAATTATAGTTAAAGGCATTCATTGGATATCAAACAAAATTTTGAATTATTTCTTAAAACTGTTTTTTTTTTCTTACCACTGCGGAGAGGAGGTCAGGATTCACCACAGAGTTCCACAGACTCGCTTGACAACGACCACAGCTGCAGCAGCTAGTTTGTTTTTTTTTTTATGAGAAAATATGTTAATTGCTTTCAAACCACAGACATGGAAAAGAGGGCTTCTTCTCTCGCCCGCCCGGCCACATATCTGTGCACGTTTTACGAGCGCAGCAGCAATCAATTACGGTTTCCCCCACGCCTCCGGTGACGACCATCGTTCCGTGGCCACTACTGTTATGTGGAGCGAGCCTGTTGTTTTGGGTTCAGAGAGGTCTTTTTATAAGTCCGGTTTTTGTTTTTTGTTGTGTTCGAAAACCTACAGTGGAGTGGACTCACTTCCACTGATCCAATCTGGAAAAACAAAGAAAAAAGTGTGTGATAAAACCCAGAGCACAGCATCAGGGCCTTTCCACAGCTGTGCAGAGGGACCTCAGGGAGCTCCTCTCCTATCAGAGTTTCTGCATGCAGCTGTGCCAAAAAATCCAAAACTAAACCTAACCTTTTTTTGTGTGTGTGTGTGTATGTGTGTGTCCTTTTTAATGGTGGCTGTGTCTGTCCTGGTTACAAGAAACTTCATGAGAGAATTGAGTTTTTCTTTCCTCGTCTCTAAGGACTGTAGGAGAACTTGCAAGGTTTCTTTGAATAACCAGGAAAATTCCTGTATGTTTGTTGAACTCCAAGAAAAAAATCGTTTTTTTCTAAAATTGAATTTAGAGGCAGTCGTAATTTTGTTACATTCACACAATTGCATAATTCCTCTTATTTTTTTCAGAATTTTTTTTTGTCCTCTCTGAGGATTTCTTTACAAAATCTGTTTCAGTCTTGGACGTTAGTTTGGTTCATCCAAAATATGAACAAAATGACAAATGACAAAACTAAAAATTTGTCATTTGCGTCCAGGATTTCACACCGACCCTCGTCGAACTGAAAGGTGAATCTACAAATTAAATTTTTTATTAATATTTTGCTACATTTTTGCTGTTTCTTGCCGTTGCTTCCTCCACATATCATGGATGATTGTAATGCCTCCCGCGTGGATCGCGCTTTCTGAAGCAGAAGCCTGTGAGGCGGTGTCACTCTTCTCCTCTAGTAAACAGGGCTGCTGAGGATTCCTGCCCCCTTACAGGGGCCTGCCTGCCTGTTTGTGAGCCAGTCTGAGAGTGTTTGTGCATGAAGGCTGGTGTGACGGCGTGCGTGTGTGTCCGTGCGTGCGTGCACGCTAACAGTACTTCAGCAGAAGGTGGCTCATGTTGCAGAGTTTTCACGGCAGCGTCACCAGCCTGGGTGGTTGCAAAAAAACAAAAAAGAAGAAAGCATTGTGCAGCAAACAGGGCAGCTTGATGGTCTCAGTTGTAAAGTAGAGGGTTGTTTACATGTAAAGTGCTGGTCCTGGTGTTTTCATGAGCTGCAGTTTGAAACCAGAAGTTCTGATTGAACTATTTCAATCTGAAATAGTTTCTGATTTCAATCAAAAATAGTTTCTGATTGAAATCAGAAACATAGTTACACTCCAAGATCATAGAAAATGATTTCTATTTGCTGTAATTGATAGCAATTATCAAAAATATATACCTCGAGCTTAAGTGTTTGACAAGATGGAAAGGTAAAAAAAAAAAAGCAAAAAAAAAAACTGTCAGTTGATCAAGTTTATTTGTATAGCACATTTCAGTACCAAAGCCGTCCAAAGTGCTTTACATCATAAAAATAAAGTAATAAAGCAGCACACAGTCACGGATTGAGCAACCATTAACAAACGTTACATTTTGTTGAGTGGCATCATCAAAATCATCAACACACATCAAACACGACGGTCAATGTTCCATTTATTATGGCTCAAAAGCAAGTGGGTTCTTTTAGTTTTGATTTAAAGGAACTCAGTGTTTCGGCTCTCAGTGTTCAGTAAAATTTGATTTATACTGTAATAGTTCATGACTTGAAAATTATACTAACCATCATTTGCAATGACCATTTAGGAAAATCTGAGAAAATGTCACTTGAATAATAATTTGGAACACGGTGTAAACAAATATTCTTTCTCCAATTTGAGGCATTGAGCAAATAGAAATAAGTTTAGTGATTCTAACTGACCCAAGACAAGAGACACGTTTGATCTGACGTTAACTTCAGAGAAAAGGTGGGCATGTGTCCTTTTATTAGAGGTATGAAAACTTGTAGGTTCAGTTGTATACATTGGAAGCATATTTTTTCCTTCTTAGGTGCACTCAGCTCTTACACCAGCTCAATCAGAAACCTAGTTACACTCCAAAAACAAATCAACCCTCTCGGAGATAGCCGCATCTTTTCAGATGTCCCACTGAATGAGACGTTTCAGGCCGTCATGTCCTCTGCTGACCTTCCCCTGCCCAGGGACGCACCTGCTGCCACCAGCCCAACTGGGACACAAGCGCCCTAGCTGGTTCTTACATAAAGTTCCAACTTGCACCTTATTAGCATCACTTCATTAAAATATGATCCAGCCAGCCTGCCCATTTGTGGAGTGGCTCACTAAAACAGCACTGCGGCCTCATTGTTTTGCCATGAGAAAAGGCATCCTGGAATAATTAGCGGCCTGCCAGTGGAATGGCCTGTGATGTAACAGAACTGAGATGTTTGGCATTATAAGAATGCCCTATTTCCACTCGCCACTGTTGCACTTCAGAGTCCTTTCATGTGTAGTCTACCATGTACGTCCCAGTGAGCAGTGGACCTCCCAGCCAGGGAGAAATGAGATGGTCTCATCACTTACACAGCTGTCTTTTCACCACTACCCACTCCAGGCTGGGCAATATTTGCTGCCTCTTCTTGTCTCGTTGACCATCTGCTATTTCGTTTTGGCTGACAAAAGCAGCCCATTTGTTTTTTTGTTTATGTTTTAAATCCAAAAAGCAGCACTTTGTCCTTCCTTTCCACCATAATAATTCAAAGTGGTTTCCCTCATTGCTCAATTCTGCTGCAAACACCTAAATCAGCATACCCTGTAACGATAACTTCCGGTGCTCTGGCAGGCCAAGCGAAGCATGCCAAGCGCTAATGTAATTACATTAAATGTCCGTTCCAAAGGAGTACCAGCAACGGCTAACTTGACATCAGTGCGCGTGGTTCCCTTTCAAAGTCGGCAAATGTTTCATTTCACCAGTTTTAACACGACTCATGTGCCAGAGACGGTGGGGTCGTCTACGACAATGGTATGTCTGTTTGTAAATGCAATTAGCAAAGTATGCAAGGGAAGTAAGCTTGTTAAATTGCTGCATAGCTGGTCAGCCACACACTTTCCCATTGCAACTCTTGGAAAGTCAGTTGGAGCTAACAAATATGTCTGACATGCCTTCTCCAAGACCCGCGTCGCAACTTCTAATGCCTGCACTTCCATTGCGCATAAGTTGGTCAGAGGCTGTAGTTCAGTGCAAGATAATTTTGCACAAAGATTCGACTTGCAGCTTGCTGTATCTCCAGCTGTTGTTCTCACTGAAGCAGAGCGTTGAGTGGTTACGAGCAGACACTTGTGGTGTAAGGTCGAGGTTTGTGCATAAAACACTTTGGGATCAACTTACAGCATAGTGTGCTTTTGATAAGACAATCCAACCACATTTGAAGAACACTCCTAAACAAACGGGCATCACAAAGACCAGGGATCACAGCAGACCAATCACAGTTGACGTTACGAAGAAGTTTTAAATTTGGATTATAAATCAATATCTCAAGTATTGGTTTACTTCGTCATCCGAAAATGAAACGAGCGTAGCACGACTGAAAAGCTTTGAAGACATTGCTGTCCACCTTAACTCAAAGGCTTGAATTGGAGTACATTAATCAGAGAAACAGCCAAGAGGTCCCTGGTAGCTCTGAGGGAGCTGCAGAGATACACAGCTCAGGTGGGAAAAGCTGTTGACGGGACGACTATGCATTTGATCATTTTGACTTTTATGGCCGAGTGGAAAGTAAAGCAATGTTGATTAAAGGCAACAAAAGTGGCCAATGTTTGGATGGTTCACAATGTTCAAATACCAACAGTAGCAGGTTTTTGTGAGAGGTGGATTTGGAAAGTATTGACCTTGGAGGTCTAAAACACAGTTTCACACCACGTTTTTGTAAGCGATGTAGAGAACCGTCTGTCATTTTCCTTTCACTTTGCTATTAAGTACTGCTTAATCCCAACAGGTTACGTTCAAGTGCGTGCTTGTAATATGACAAAACTGGCAACAGTTCAACGAGCGTAAATACGTCCTAGATCTTTAGAGCACCTCATGAAATTGTTCGGAAATTATATCAACAGACTCATTTTCATAACTTGTCAGCTCCACTTAATTTATGGGAGCTTTTTTTTTTTTTTGTCAAATGTATTTCAGCAAGCTGCCCCGTCTTTCTGTAAGACATAAACAGCCTGAATCCCCGTTGAACAGCCCACACATATCATTCTAACTGTACTGTTGTAAACATGCTAACGGAGGCCATGAAGTGTTTTCACGTATTTCTTTACGAGGTCGGACCTCATAAAAAAAAATCTTTTTAGCTGAAATATGATGAACTCAGAAAAGTTTGGCAATGACCACTCAGATTTCTGGATACACAATTTTGACTTCTCTAATATTATTGCTGATGATATTCCTGTTTGGCCTTGTCTTAATACACATCCATGTGCCCCAAACTCCCAAACACATGCTTTTATGAATGCGCTAAGAAGCAATCAGGTGATGAAGTTAATTTGTTGAGTAGGCCCTAATTGTATTTTGATGGAATTTTGTGGATCCTTATTAGCTTATAATTCACAAACAATGAAGCAGGAGCAAAAAAAAAAAAGCTAGCTTGCTGAGAACTCTTATCAAACAAAAAAAAACTTCCAAGCTTCAATTTAGGAGCAACATGAACGTTTTTGTGGAACTACAGAGCAGCCCCGTCTACTTTTCTTCCTGTCTCCAACGCAAGTGTTGCTGCAGGGTGTTGAGTTTGTTACCTGTCTGGCGAGGGAGGGGGGGTCTCCTCGTCTGGGGCTTTCCCACAGTTAAGAACCGAGGTGAGCAGGAAGCCTCATAAACGCACAGCTCCCCTACAAAGGTCTGGTTTTCGGCTCCCCGGACCAATAAACATCTATGCCTACGCTTAGGGCCAGGGCCCCTTTTAAATCTCCATACACCTGGGAAGAATTACTGCCAGTGGGGTTTGAAGGAATGCCCCCAAAAGGTCACCAAGGCCAACCACACAGGCAGCACACAGGCTTTTGCTACACAGGCAGAGTTGAATAGTTCAACTCCAAGATGGTTCATATGAGTGAGCAAATCAAGACTACGGCTTGATTTGGCCTCGTTATATTTTATCAGATCAATGTCATTGATTGCCATTAGATTGAATTTCAAACAAAACACTCATTTCAAGATCGCGACTATACAAAATCGCATCATTTAACAGTTGTACTTGTAGGGCAGAAATAATAGGAGATATGAGAATCTCGTTTTAATTTTTAAAAGGCAAAAAACAACTACATTGTTTCACATCGATTTGGGAGTGTGTGCTTTTACTACTTGGCTTTAACACCGTCCCATTTCACTTATTAATTTATATACTTCACATAATGGGACGAATGTTTTATCTGTTTATTAATATTAGTCTTCAATATGGGCATGTTGTGGCTGATTTTAAGAATATTTTACTGAATCCTTTCCTGAAAATACACAATCTTAATCCAGACAGTCAGTGTAAGCTAATTTCATACCAATTTCTAAATTTTCTTTTATTTCCGTGTTGCTGGGGGAAGTTGTCTTTCTTTTGCGTTTGCAGTTTGTAAATCAGTATGATATTACTAGACGATTTTAGTCTAGTCAATGCAGAAATTACACTTTTAAAAGTCATAAATTATCTTTTACTGCTTCATGGAATCCTACCACCTTGGCACATTGAGACATGAGCTTTTGATGCAGTAGACCACAGCATTATTTCTTATCCATGGATTAAAGGAGGAACATTGCAGAGGTTTAAGTCTTAATCGATTGACAGAATTTTTGCAGCCACACAAGAAGACACACTCTCTTCAGAAACTCCTCTCTCATTTGGTGTACCTCAGGGGTCCGTATTTGCACCTGTTCTTTTTTTTTATCCAATTTTTTTAATTGAATAAGTTTTTTTTTTTTTTTAAATGCCCAGTCACATTTTGTTTCATCACTATGCAGATGACAAATATGTGTATTTATGAATGAAGCATAATGCTAAATCACCTCTGAAAGCCATTTTGAAACATTTTCTAATTTTCTAAGAATAGATGAAACTAAATCAAAATTAAATGAAGACAAAGTAGAAGTCCTATTTTTTTTTTACTTATAATTATGAACTTGACCCTTTGAGTGGTTTTGCTTGCCCTTTCCTGGAAACCTTGACAGGATTTTGGACTCCGGACTCTGTCTTTAAAACTCGCTTTTTTCAGTTATGGGTAATTGCAAAGATTAATGCTGCATTTATTTAGTGCTCTTGAAAAAGTCATGTGTCTTTTCTTGTGTTTGGACTGTTATAATAGCCTTTATGTTGGTGTCTGACTACCCAAAGTCCTGTATCTACTCTGCAAGAACCGAGAAACCCAAAGTTGTAGGACAAGAATGATATTATTATTGTTTAGCGGCTCTAGTCTGGAAATTCTTGGGACACGATATGGACAAGCTCTTTTCTCATGTGGCGTCCCGACAGCTGTTGTGTGCATGGCCAGAAATAGGGCCTATGAAAGGAGCCATGAAGATTTCCTTGGAGCGCTGCACTTGAGATTCTCAGAAAGTACAAAATGTGCTGACCAGAACAAACATTTTCTGTTCTTGCCACTTTGACTAAACAAACCAATTTCTCAGTTGTTGTGGGAATATGCTCAGGCTTTCAGTGACGTTTTAACTCTTGAAACTCCATTGAGATTAAAAAGATAACGGAGACCAGGTCTTCGTGGCAGCTGCCCCTACAGGGGTTACTGGGGTTGCCACTTTGTTCAATGTTCAAAACACTGGGTTTTCTTATCAGTTTCATTGTCCTGTAAATGTCTTTAGTAGCACAGTTCTATAGTCAGTTGTTATTGTCTCTAAACTAGCTTTATTCATTTTTTACAATGATGCTAGATATCTTTGACATAGATATCTTTTTTGGAAGATTTACTGCAGGCTTAAGTGAAAATGTGCATCTTCTTACCGCCGGGAGGAAGCAGAATGACTTGTATTTATTATGTTTTTCAGGTGTACTTTGACTGCGGTGCCAGGGTGGATGTGATGGACGTTCAGGGCCTCATTTTGTCTCCTGGCTTCCCCTACAACTACTCCTCTGGTACTCACTGTGTTTGGCAGTTTGTTGTTCCAGTCGATTACCAGCTTGTTCTGGAGATATTTGACTTTGACGTCTTCGAAAGTCACGATTCCGAAGCTCAGTACTCTGCTTTCTCTAATTTTGAAGAAGAAGACGAAGAGGCAGCAGCAGAGGAAAGAGGGAAGGTCACCCCTACCGGCTTATCCGCTAACAAAAGCTTGTCGGCAGCCGCAAAACCAGCGCTTCAGAGCACAGGGGATCTTTTAAAGACTTCCCGAGATGGTGTTCCTAATCAAGTCGTGGTCCAGGAACAGTCTACAAAAATGGAGATTGCCAAAGTTTCAAATTCTGCCAAAAGATCTGCAGACCTGTCCTCTAGTCTGTCTTCATTGGCCCCTTCTTCCCTCCTTCTCCTACCTGGTGCTGCGCCACCTGCAGACAAGGTCAACAACTCCATCTCTGCCTCTCCCTCAAATGAAAATCTCAGTCCCACTTTGAACCCAAGCGCGGTTATGGAGGACACCACCTATGGCTCACCACCCTCCACAGGAACTCCTCCTGTGAGCCCTGAAACTCAGCAGTCCATCTTTGACGCCTGCCCCCACGACGTCCTCTACATCTCAGACCTCATCACCTTTTCTTCTAGGTTCTGCGGGTCCAACCGCCCCCCCAGCAGCCAGCTGGTTTTTGGCTCAAGCCAAGAGATGGTGGAGGTCATCATGGAGCTGATCACCACCACCCACTGGGGACGCGGATTTGCGCTTCTGTTCCACTACCACAACCTGACCGAGCCGGGAGGGGACCAACGAACCACGTCCCCATCAGGCGGCAAGGTGGACTCCCTTCTTACCGCTGTGAGCGGAGCCGCATTCTTCGCTCTGATACTCACGACTGTACTCTGCATCATTTTCAGGTAACAGAAGCAACCAAACAATTTAAACCACTGGTAATGGTGCCTAGAAAAAGGCTTAATGGAACAGTTAATTGATCTTAATACAGTCGGTGATTTGTGTTTGACACCGGAAGGTGCAGAAATTCACCATCTAAAAGTTTCTCGCGGTTTTCATTAAACATTGGCAAGTTTGTTCCTTGGAAGATGAGTAACTGGAGTCTCTAAATTAACTTAATGTAAAATAATAAACCACTTTCGGTTTTGCTAACTGTTTTTTGTTGACTGATTAATTTGGAACGACAGAGGAATAGATGGATGCATACACTAATCAGAATTTTACAACCAATTTCCGATTTACATTAATATACATCTTAATTTACATTAATATCAATATTAGTTTATTTTTTATTTCTCTTTATAAGTCTTAAACAACATTAAAAAACCAAAATATTTATTTTTATGTTAATTAATTATATTTTGAGTAGAAGTGATGTCCCTCTATGTGAGAGAGCAGCTTCTGTAAAGGAAGGTTTTACAAAAACAAAGGCAAAAATGATTTTGAGTTAGCTTCAGCATCTTTTGCTAGCGATTAGCAATATTAGCATCCGTGAACTTGATTCTCCAGGTGTAGTCCGCAGAGAATGCAGAACCTTATGTTAGCATGAAGATTTCCAAGGTGTACGTTTGAAATGTTTCAGCCTCAAGCACACACCTTGTTCCATAACAGACAGAGTTCAAAACGAAAACACTTGTTATTGCCGTGAATATGATGCCGCATACTTTACTATCAAAAATGTTCTTCCTGGTAGATGGCTCTGCTTCGTACCTGAAAAATCTGTGTGAAAAAACAAACAATACTGCGTACACAAAATGGCTAAGGACCCTCAGAAATCATTATGAGTCTTTTAAAAATGTCAAAATCTATTCAACAAATCAAATTTTCATAAGAATTATAATAAAATTGGATTAGGGCTAAGGCTAGCAGCAACTTTGCTTTTATTTAATATAAATATGTTATCTTGGAAGGAGTCAAAACCCAAATTCAAATGCAAAACCAATACATGAGGCCTCAGTTAATATGGCGAGTTCAGTTTGTTCCCTAGTGCTTCGATTTCCAAATTGAAAAAGTCAAATAGAGCATCGAACGCAGTAAAAATCCCACATGGAAAGTCAGAATTTACTATTCAACATGGCTGCCATGCATTTAAAATGTGGTAAAAGTGAAGAACTAATTGTTCATCAGTACTTCTGATGGGTTGTATCTCAGTAAACCTGTTTTGTAATGCATTGTTTTTGGTGTTTACAGTCATTTCTAGCATCGCAACAGAATGCAAGCAACAAGATAGCAAAACCTGCAGTTTTTTTTTTACTCTAGATTCACTGATGTGATGTCTCTCTCATGTCAGAGCTCTGACTTATGTGGCAAATTGAACACAGCGATGTAACCCAGAGAGAGATTCACAAGATCTGAACTCCTGCATCTCCTGCTGCGTAGCTCGACAGAAAATGCACAAACTCTGGCCTGCGTCGTCGCACCCCTGTAATGTTGACTCAGCTGGGCGCCTCGGTGCCTGATGTGGTGACCTTTGGCGATTAGCTGGCTTTGGCTGCGGCAGTGCGTCTTCCTTGATGTCGGCTTTTCTCACCAAACACCGAGAGGGCATTCAAGGTGCAGCACCTGGCATCAATTCCAGCGCCACAAAACCAGAAAGGCAGGATGAAAGCAAAGGGCGGGTAACTGAGCGTCTAGGGGGACAACCGGGAGAGCCAGAGCCCAGTATGAGTTTGGTAGCAGTACCATTCAAAGGCTGCTATAAAGGTGTAAATTACATTTGTTCCCAGCCCCAAATAAGTGGAGCTAATCTTAAGAAAACGTAATACTATCCGTTCTGACGGAGCTGATTGTTTTACCCCCTTGCTGTCGATGGGTCTGAACCTCTGGAAGGGTTTACATTTGTGCCTGTAATAATCCTCAACTTTCTGAAAGAATTTGAGCCGCTTGGTACGTCGGTCCCTCTGCGAGCACAATAACTCTGCAGGCTCTCACTTTATAAGGCCAGTAAAATTAGAAACACGTGTTCCATAAAAAGGAAAGTGTATATAGCAACAACAACAACACCACAAACGCGGACGCACGAACACGCGTTAATATGCAACTCCAAACGCAAAAGCTCAGTAGCTGTTTTTGTTGTTGTTGTTGTTTTGTTTTTGTTTTCCCTCCTGATGCTCCCTATTAATTTATACGAGTTCACTGAACCAGCTGGCACCAAGCCAGGCTAGCCAGGCACAATCATGCAGGTTTTAAGTAGCACTGAGTTCACCTTCAAAGGTGAAAATTGTTAGGAAACAGCCAGAGGTGGATGAGGGTATCCACAGGGGTTGCTGTCTGTTTACTGGTGACAGGTAATGAACTCACTCAGCTGTGATATTCACTTTTAATAAGAGCCATGCCTGTGTATTTCATACCTGACTGGGTCAAATAAATCTCAAAACGGGGAGGAAAGTTAGGCACATTCTCCAGAAAAGACTGACAATGTACTCCATCCTTTAAGAATATTAATAACAATGGCCATGTGTGTAGGGGGGGTAATATTCAAAAATATATTCCCTCCCCTTGAAGTTTTTCACATTTTTCAACAACCATCAATGTACGTATTTTATTGACATTTATGATATGACAAAACAACACAACGTGGTGCATGATTGTGAAGAAGAAGGAAAGAATCCTGGGATCTTCCACATTTAAAAAAAATATATTTTTTAATAAATACTTCTGAAAAGTCAACTTAGTTTACTCTGATACCGCTAAATTAAACCCGGCGCATTCAAGCACCATCAGTTTCTGGCAAATTAGTGAGTAGACTCCACATGTGTGTAATTTAATCTCAGGATAAACCCTGCTACTATGTAAGGACGTCAGAGGTTTGAGGCTAACAGAGGCTAACAGTGGACATGAAGGCCAAGCAGACAGGTTGAGGTGAAAGTTATGGAGAGGCTTAACGCACGATTAGGCTATGAAATACAATTTGAACATTTCCCTGAGCTCTGTTCAATCCAAATGGAAAAAGAACGGCACAACGAAAAGCGACCTGAGAAACGATGGACCGCCTAATCTGACAGGGCTGAACATGGAGAGCATTAATCACCAAAGCAGACGAGAGGCCCTACAGTGAATCTAGAGCAGCTGCTAAGATCCGCAGTTTAAGTTGTCAGGACAACTATTAGCCGCGCACTCCATATATCTGTCCTTTCGTGACAACAAGAAAGCGAATGTTGAAGGAAGGCCATCAGAAGTCTTGTTTGAAGTTTGCCACTATCTAGGTGGGGGACAAAGCAAACAGGGGAGAATGTGTTCTAGTTAGGTAAATTCAAAATGTAACTTTTTGGCCTGCATGAAAAACGCTGTGCGGGCGAAGGAGAGGGTGGATTATGGGAAGATGGATGGATTTAAATACAGGAAAATGTTTGAAGACCTGTTAGGAGATGTAAGTAACTTGAAACTGGACAGAGGTTAATTTTACAGCCTAAGTTTGTTTGCAGGAATGCAAGTTATCAATTAATGAGTTAATCTAAAGTTGATTGATCTCATCGATGGACTAGCAATTAATTAATTAACGGCCTTTTTTTAAAAAAAAAACAACAACACCTGCTTTTCTCTTTTGTCAAAAGGGCTGATCCTCTTTCCATAACACAAAGAGCTACATTATTATTACACTA